>NC_135232.1:313347095-313650125 GCF_051348905.1 Ranitomeya variabilis | reverse complement strand
TGCATGGGGGGGGAAATGGCTGCAATTTAATTGTTTAATAGATATCCAGTAAAAAGATGCTAGGAAGTACTGAAAAAATAAAAAAAAAAGAGAGAGATTCAGGCTGAAAAAAAACAAAACAAAAAAACATAACAAATAAAGTTGTAAGTGTTTTTGGGGGTGGGAAAAAAACCCTAGGCTCTACAGGTTTACAAAACTCCAGAGAAAATGAGCAAATCCTGAACTATCTTCTGTTTGAAAAACCAACCAGAATGAACATAACCTAAAGTTCCATCACTGCCCCTCCACTAAAGAAAAGCTGAGCAACGCCTATTGAAGTGGCTGTACGTGCGCCCTCTCTGGGCAGGGGGGTGTGGTGGCTGTACACGCGCCCTCTCTGGGCAGGGGTGGCTCCATGCACCTTTATGTAGTGCTTTATTTTCCACAGATAGTATCTGCCTATTCTTGCATATCCCTCACATTTCCTGTACCATAAATGATTGGTGATGTTTCCCGGATGATGTATTGTGTTTTATATATTTTGCCGTATCGCCTTGTATGCTCATGGGTCGGCCTGTTTCCTGGTGTGTGGTGTTTTTTTTTTTTTTTTTTTTAATTCTTGTTTTGCTATGGGACTTTTCAAAGGGAAGTGTGGGAATAAAGCATCTGTCCAGTGATGTAATGGCTGGCACGTGAACAGGACGGTGTTTTCTCACGTTTTGCTCATGGTGGGGGAGGGGTACAGGGTAGACAAGATTATTATTGTTATTGTTTCCAAGGTGGTGCCCTCTGCATGTTCAGTATGGGATTCATATGCTTAGGTACAGTGCAGATCCAAACGATCCGTTCACAACACATTAGGAATGTTGATACTGGAAAGCATCAGAGCTGGGCAGGGAAAGGAAATGTGCCAGGAAGGAAACCGGGACATCCAGCTCTGTAATGGTGCAGCGAGCTCCTTCTTGCAGCTAATGCACCTCAGACGGTGAGACGGCAGGGATTTGTACTGACACGATTGGATTTCAGAAGCGGACAATTACAAGCTACTTAAGTCTGATTCATTGTGGTGTTCCCAGTCACCGTATTTGTTCAGTGGGTCTCCTTAAGTCAGTGTTCCCCAAGTTCGGTCCTCAAGAGCCACCAACAGGTCATGTTTTCAGGATTTCCTTAGTATTGCCCAGGTAATAATTGCATCACCTGCACAGGCAATAATTCCATCATCTGTGCAATACTAAGGAAATCCTCAAAACATGACCTGTTAGTGGCTCTTGAGGACCGGACTTGGGGAACACTGCCTTAATTAATAAAGTGTAGTTTTGTTTATGAAGCAAATCGTCTCCTTGGCACTGGGCAGCATTTGGTGAAACTGCTGTGTCTTTAATAGCCTTTAATTATGGAATATTCATACAAATGAAATGGCTAAGACACTTACGGTAGTTCTTTGTAATTGACAATGAGCATCTAGTAGTTGTTACAGTCCAGGTGACATGCACCTCATCACAGCAGATGTCTCATCCTCTGACCTGCACTAAAAATGTTTTTGATGTGCTAATGTCAATTGGGAACATCTGTTGGGATGGAAACCATTTTTCTGTTCCCATCCTAGTGAAATGTCTCCGCATGTGAGATTTAAGATCCAGATCATTGAGACGCCCATCTGCTTGGAGACCTTATTGCTGCTTGTAAATCCAGTCTGTGATCGTTTTTAAGGGGTATCTCAAGTTCCCGTCTTCAGTAGTGCAGTGCTCCTCGGCCTCCTGCTGGCCTGGGGGTGGCGCACTCCTGAGGATTGACCGTTTGGGCTGGCAGCATTTCTGAGCTGGTGACATGACCTTTTGTGCTCCCCCATGCTGATAATAGGGACAACTTTGTCCCCACAGCATCGGAGTAGCGCAGGAAGGCCACATTCACACGTTCAGTATTTTACATCAGTATTTGTACGCCAAAACCAGAAGAGGGACACATGTCACCATTTCTATTTCTTTTCTTTTTCCCACTCCTGGTTTTGCCTTTACAAATACTGATGTGAAATACTGAATGTGTGAAAATGTCCTAACACTGTAGCTGGCTGGATCGAGCAATCCGAACCACTTCGTTGTGCAAAATCTATAGGAATCAAATTGTAAGCGAGGTAGATTTCATAGCTGTTTGTTTTTACAAGCACTTTTGCCTATTTAATTAGATGAGAAGACCCCCTACACCTAGAACACTACACCTAAAAATGACCAGTTAAAAGAAACGGGGAAAAATGCTTGCCAACACGATTTGTTTTAGACGCATGCAGACAATACGGCAGACTGGCAAACCATTTAGAAATCGTGCAGGGAACACAAGGGATGATTTCATCCTGTCATCAGACAAACTGGTGATGGCACTTTGCTGTTGTGTTTGACTCAATGTGCCTGGTTGCCTTTTGCTCAGAGTAGTAGAGGATTGTTGAGGAGGCTGTAATGTTTGTGTCTTTTTTTTTTTTTTTCTTGTTGTTCCCTTAACTCAAATCTACTGCTACTAATAAACAATATAGGTACAAGAAGAGTAAAGGATTCAGCTTCCTGTGTGTGTAAAATATATATATATATATATATATATATATATATATATATATAATTTTTTTTTTTAATACATTAAAAAGAGTGTACGAAAGGTGAAGTGAATACCCTCCCATCAAAACCAACACGTTTCGAGCAGTACAGCTGGATTTTTTTTTTCCACCTGGCACGCACTGCTGCCTAGACTTAAGGCCTCATTCACACTTTCAGTATTTGCTCAGTATTTTATCACAGTGTTTGTAAGCCAAAGCCAGAAGTGAGTTACTACAGAAGTGGTGACGTGTTTCTATACTTTTCTCTGCTTTTTCCGTTCCTCGTTTTGTCTTACAAATACTGAGGTAAAATACTGATTGTGTGAATTTGGCATAAGACTTCCTGATTGCTGGGAAGGGATTGTGCTGCTCCTTGTTTGACACACTGGACCTGCAACATCCAAAATGTGAGCTGTTGATGCTCCTATACCAGACTGCTTTGTCTTAGCAGCTTAAAAAGACGTGAGATTTAGGCTACTTTCACACTAGCATCGTACGACGAATTGTGACGTACCGACGCAAGCAGTGAAAGCGCCGCACAACGGGGGCAGCGGATGCTGTTTTTCAACGCATCCACTGCCCCATTGTGAGGTGCGGGGAGGAGGGGGCGGAGTTCCGGCCGCGCATGCGCGGTCGAAAATGGTGCCAACACAACCGTTGCACGACGGTTGCAACGTGTGGCAATGCGTCGCTAATGTTAGTCTATGGACAAAACGCATCCTGCAAGCAATTTTGCAGGATGCGTTTTTTTAGCCACAACGACGCATTGCGACGTGCAGTGCACGACGCAAGTGTGAA
This sequence comes from Ranitomeya variabilis, assembly GCF_051348905.1. Taxonomy (NCBI): domain Eukaryota; kingdom Metazoa; phylum Chordata; class Amphibia; order Anura; family Dendrobatidae; genus Ranitomeya; species Ranitomeya variabilis. The sequence goes on along the minus strand of NC_135232.1, from coordinate 313,646,767 downwards.
AGTAGCCTAAGCTGCCTGGGATCTGAGCCAGTATCCTGTTCCAGAAACCCAGGGCAGCCTGTGTGCAGTGCTTACCAGCTCAATTGGAAAGAACTTGCCAGCTGTGCACATGCTTGCAGAAGTGGCCAGTTTCCTAGGCGACAGGCTGTAAACAATAACATAAGTAACTGACAATGACAAACAGTCAACTTTATCAACATAGTACAGTACTTGCTTAAAAGTACTATTAAGAGTAACCGTTGTTTTAATTGTTATGTAGACCGGATGAGGGAGGCGCTGGAGGCAGAGCTCTGATGGAATCATAGTAGCAGCCGCTATCTCGGTAATGGGAAGTCTGTCTTCACTGAATACAGATTTTACCTCCGATAATGACCGATTCTGGCAAAAAGAGGCAAATTTCTCCTAGTACTTTCTTATGTGCTATTGCTTTACATAATATTTTAAGCGACCGTTATACTTTTAAACTATCTATCAATGAACTTTTATACTTATACCTTTTTAAGAACACTCTTACTGCTCCTATTTCCCCACCCTGTTAGACCAGTTCTTTCTACTGGCAAATAATTTTGGCAGCAAACACATAGCAACCAGAATGTATGATTGCTGCCATCCACGTCATAGCAGTGCCCACAGTGGTGTCAGTAATACATCGCCCACTCTCTGCAGTGGTAGCAGGGCACTTATTTTCTTTACAACTTAGTCTGATACTGCTACAAATGCCATCTTCCACTTTCCTACCCCTGTAGTAAGTATAATGGCTGGGCTCCATTCTTCTGCCCCAATGTCATTGACAACCTCTGTGGAGTCGGAGGGAATTGCGTGCAGTTTTGCAGCTTGCTCCATGCACTCAGTGGCTGTGGGTGACTGCCTTTAGTGCAGGGAGGAAGCCCCTGTCACCAGGAATAATTAGTGACCAGACTTTATCCAGTCCTTATACAATATATTGTATGCCATGGTATGTTTTACCTTTCAGGGATGTTTGTATATTTCCTTTGCTTCTCTTTATAGTCATTATACTTATGAGTCTAATGGAGATCTGTATTTGGCAGAGTTACCGCAGTCAGATTTCCTACATGTGGCAGAGCATACTTGGAGGGTCCTAAATGTGCTGTCCAATGGGTTCCATACTGGAGGCGTTACGAAGATTACCAAGTCTGTCATTGCTCCACTGGCAGAGCAAAATGTCTCCGTTCTGATGCTTTCCACGTACCAGACTGATTACATTTTGGTAAGTTAGTGAATGTTGAAGGGGTTGTCCGATCATACAGCAAATAATAAAAATGTTTTTTCAGTAATCGCACCCCTTCTCCCCACTCCCCCATATCGACTTTATCTGAGCACCAATGTAAATAAATGGCACTTTCAGTTCAGGGGTATCTTTCTAATTTCCGCAAGATGCTGATAGAGCAGAACCTGCCAGCTCTCTCCACTTCTCTACAGAGCACGAGTGGTCTGGAACACTGAGGGTGATGCCATACATGCATAGAAGCGTCCCAACAGCCCCAGAAAGTGAGGGCATGGCTGATGTTCCACTGCTATGGATCAATTCCAACAGTCCCATCACCCCATAGTTGCCCCCGAGAATTGGGGAAATGCAGCAAAATGTTATGTTTGTTAATTGAAAAGTGACTTTTTAATAATTTGGAGAAAAGTAGTCAGACAACCCTTTTAGCTTACATGTATGTAGCGTCATAGGCTTGCTGTGGAACAGTTTATTTCTTGTTCCGTTTTAACTTAAAGGGGTTTTCCCACAAACAGTGTACATTTTAATTAATAGATATTGAAATAATAATTAATTCCACAACTGGATGGATTTAAATAAAATGTTCCTGTGCTGAGAGACTCTTATAAATCTGCCCCTGCTGTGTAATGGCGGTGTCTGACCATGCAGGAACATGGTCTGATCATATCACCGCTCCTGGGCAGGGGAGGAAGCAAGAGTATACAGACAGAACAGCATGGGATCACAGCGGATTCTTTCTGTCAAGTTTTTAAGCAGGCAAGTGAAATGTTTTATCTCTCAGAAAAAGTAATTTGCAGTACCGTGCTGTAATATCTGTATACTACTTTCCTTCCTCCCCTGCCCAGGAGCTGTGGTGTGATCAGACCATGTTCCTACACGGCCATTACACAGTACACAGCAGGGGCACATTTATAAGATTATCTCCGCACAGGAAGGTGTGTATGTATTTTAATCTCTAATTGTGGAAATTATTACTCCAAGACTATTAAAGTGTACTTTGTTCATGGGACAACCCCTTTTAACTTGCATATTTCACTGTTTGCCAGTCTGTGAAAGCAGTGCATTCTGGCATATCAGGCAACATGGTGTGCATGTGGTAATAACTGTAAAAACACAAGCATTTTCAATGGAAAACTATCAGGGAAAACAGTTGCCTTGCTGTGACTGCACATCTGCCCACTCTTATTTAATTGTGCTATGATCATTGTATAAAATGGTGCAATCCATAGTTATAGCACTCAGCCAAGCCTGGCTTTAAAACAGTGGCTACTCTTTAAGGTGTGTTTTTTTTTTTTTGTTTTTTTTTTCTACATAAGTAAATAGTATATGTTAAGATAAAGAAAAATAATAAACAAGATAAATGCTTCTCTCATCTTGGACTGATGAAATACTCAAGTTATTAAAGATTGTTTACTTGTAACCTAAGATTTTCAGCTTATTTTTCTTTTCTAATATCCAAGCAATGGCCCCATGTTTGATGGTGGGCCAGGCAGACTACACAGCTACATCTTTTTACATTGCTGCCTTTACCACTCCTGCAGTCCAGCAGGAGCAGGGCTTGTCCTTGTCTCTCAGCCAGGGACCTTTTGAACAAGATAGAATCGGTTTATACAAACTTCTGTCTTGGGGAGAAAAAAAAAAGTGATAATGAGCACTCTGTAGTGAATAGAAGCATCAGCAATTCCTCTGCTTTTATTGGAGCCAGGGACCATGTACGGTAGTCACCAACTATCTCTGGCGTAGCTATACTCCTGGGTCTTAGCAGATCAGCTCTGCCAGTGTCATGGCAGGGGTGGCAGTTCTCTGTTCCGGTTACTCCTATGAGAGGTCCAGTTATAGGAAATCTGCACAATAAAAGTAAAAAAAACAAAATTGTCCCCTAAAAATCTCCTATACTAGCATGTTTCCTACAAAATATGCAGCAATAGGATTTTGTTTACTTTTTTCCTCCTGGTTGGGTGGAAATATTGGGAAAAGATTTTTATATATATATTTTTTTTAACTCGTTTTATTTAAGATTATACAACCTAACAAGGTTACACCATAGAACAGAAGAACAAACAGTATTTCTCATTGCTCATTAATACTGTCTGACCATGCTAACCTCACCCTTAACGTACCACGGGTCTAACATCTTAACCCAAACCATAAGACGCCCATGTCGGGGCACCAAATATCACGACTTATCATGAGATATAGTCCTTCATAGCGTTAGTTCTAGTGTGCCCTTTGCTGTTCATACTACAAACCCTAATTCTATAGCTACAAAGCGGCACTATCCACAAGAACCATTTATTCCTGGTGACACGTGCTGCTCAATGAGCGTAAGGTCAGTGATTGTGTATACTGTATATAGGAGAACCCGCTAGTGCTATTATAGAACACTTCCTGAGGAAGTTTACCAAAAAAGCATGACTTTGGCTATCAAACAGTGAGGAGTGTCCCATGAGATCAGTGTTTCAGTATTTAGTTCTGCTACAATATAGACAGTCTTAGCGTTGTCCATCTATTCACATACGATCCTACTCTAGGTGCTATTAGAACAAGGTGTCGTTATCCAGCCTGCAGCAGGTCCCCATGTGGAACCAGGAGACGATCATGCGAGAGCGCAGCAATGCAGCATTTATGATGAATTCTCCCCATGTTGGTTTTTCTAAGTGCATAGATTTGTTACTTCATAGACTCTATACAGAGGTAGCAGGAGCCCGCCAATCTGCTGCATCATTCTCCTTATTTGGGGCACTTGTGCGTTATTGTTTTACAGATACATTTATATTCTAACTGCAGTACTTCCCATCCTTTCTTCTGAAGTAGGTGAATTTCCTTTAATTTTTTTCAATTACTATGAACTTTTTTCCCCAGAACATTGATAAGACAGCCAAACCTGTCCAAAAAGATCTAGAAAAACACAATATTACAGACCATCTGTACAGAATAATTGGTAATTGTTAATTAATCCAGGGATTTAGTCTGACACCTTTTTCCTTCTCTAATAACTTATTTTTTTCCCCTGACAGAGGACCCGTTGTCAAACGTCTGCAGAACAAAAAGTTAACTAATTGAACGTATGACTTTTTTTCAGTTCTTTGGACTTTAACTGCATAACTACATCTTCTTTAGCCATCCTGTTTAAAGAAAAGAAAAGGGCAAAGGACAAATTAAAAACCAGAAAGTAAAGTAAATAATTGTCAACTTGAGGTTAATAACATTGATAGAAAACTTGCGGTTGCACTCATTAAAGGGTGGTGTTTTACCTGATAATGAGGAGGGAATTTGTGAGTGTAAAATAGAAATGCTAAAATGTAACATAGTATATTGGTTGCCTAGACTGTTTTTTTTTTTTTTTTTTTTTTAACCAACAGCAGTTCCAGGGAAAAGGGCACAAGTAATAATCATAAAAATGGCCAGGTGTGGACTGAGACAATAATGCAGCCTTTACACACAAATCCAGGGGGGGGGCAGCCGGGGCATGTGCCCCGGGCGCAGCTGACAGGGGGCACCAGCGGGCCGCCTGATGCGGCGGTCCAAGGAGGGGGTTGGCAGGGCCAGGGAGCAGGGGATGTCTAATTATACTCACCTACTCCTGGCGCGGTCCCTGGCTGCCCGGCGCCCCGGCTTCTTCCTGTACTGAGCGGTCACATGGTACCGCTCATTACAGTAATGAATGTGGCTCCACCTCCCATAGGGGTGGAGCTGCATATTCATTACTGTAATGAGCGGTAACTGACCGCTCAGTACAGGAAGAGGCAGCCGCGCCGGGGGAGCGCTGCACTGCGTGATATTCACCTGCTCCTCGTTCCAGCCGCCGCTCTGTCTTCTGCAGTGATGCTGAGGTCAGAGGGCGCGATGACATAGTGTGCGCCCTCTGCCTGACCGTCAATGCAGAGGAGGAGGAAAATGGAGCGGTGAGTATGTGGTTGTTTTTTTTGTTTTTTTTTTTGGGGGTGGAGGTTTTGGGGTAAACCACAGCAACAAGACAGAAGACAAGGAGTGAGTATTTGTATTTCCCATGAAATACAGGTGCATCTCACTAAATTAGAATATCATCAAAAAGTTAATTTTTTTGAGTTCTTCAATACAAAAAGTGAAACTCAAATATTTAGTCATTAGAGTGATCTATTCATGTGTTTATTTCTGTTAATGTTGATGATTATGGCTTACGGTACCTTCACACTAAGCGACTTTGCAGCGAGAACGACGACGATCCGTGACGTTGCAGCGTCCTGGATAGCGATCTCGTTGTGTTTGACACGCAGCAGCGATCTGGATCCCGCTGTAATATCGTTGGTCGGAGCTAGAAGTCCAGAACTTTATTTTGTCGCTGATCACCCGCTGTCATCACTGGATCGGTGTGTGTGACACCGATCCAGCGATGACGTCACCGCTGTGCTCTGCTTTACGGGCGTCTGGCGCTGACACATTCAGTGCAGGGAAGCCGCCGGAGGGGGACGTGACAGACATCAGAAGGTGAGTATGTAGTGGTTTTTTTTTTTTTTTTTACTTTTACAATGGTAACCAGGGTAAATATCGGGTTACTAAGCGCGGCCCTGCGCTTAGTAACCCGATAGTTACCCGGGTGCTGCAGGGGGACTTCGGCATCGTTGAAGACAGTTTCAACGATGTCGAAGTCGTTCCCCTGATCGTTGGTCGCTGGAGAGAGCTGTCTGTGTGACAGCTCCCCAGCGACCACACAACGATCGCATCGCTGGTCGTGATCGTTGGTAAGTCGTTTAGTGTTACGGTACCTTAACAGCCAGTGAAAACTCAAGTGATTATCTCGGTAAATTAGAATACTTTAACACAAGCTTGAAAAAATCATTTTTAAAATCCGAAATGTTGGCCTACTGAATGTATGTTTAGTAAATGCTCTCAGTACTTGGTCAGGGCGCCTTTGGCATCAATTACTGCATCAATGCGGTGTGGTATGGAGGCGATCAGTCTGTGGCACTGCTGATGTGTTGTGGAAGCCCAGGTTGCTTTGATAGCAGCCTTCGTCTCGTCTGCATTCTTGGGTCTGGTGTCTCATCTTCCCCTTGACAATACCCCATAGATTATATGAGGTTAAGGTCAGGCAAGTTTACTGGCCAAACAAGCAGTGATACTGTTTTCAAACCAGGTATTGGTACTTTTAGCAGTGTGGCAGATGCCACTTTAGTCTTGATAAAACACAGTGGACCTACACCAGCAGATGACATGGCTCCCCAAACCGTCACTGATTGTGGCAATGTCAAATTAGACATCAAGCAGCTTGGATTGTGTGCCTCTCCACTCTTCCTCCAGACTCTGGGACCTTGATTTCCAAATGAAATTCAAAATTTACTTTCCTTGTGGAGTGACAATGACTGCTTTCTGGACAACTGTCAAGTCAGCAGTCTTCACCATGATCGTGGAGCCTACTGAAGCAGACTAAGGGACCTTTTTAAATGCTTAGAAAGCCGTTGCAGGCTTTTTTTTTTTATTATTATTATTTTAAAATCTAATTTACAGAAATAATGACTTTTGGGTTTTCATTGGATTGATATAAGCCATAATAATCAACATTAACAGAAATAAACAATTGAAGTAGATCACTCTGTAATTACTGTATGTAATGAGTTTCACTTTTTGTATTGAAGAACTAAAATAAATTAACTTTTTGATATTCTAACTTTGTGAGAAGCACCTGTACCTTGCAGTCCACTCGCCATCCTGGTATCTCTTCTCTGAAGTTACTCCAGTTTTTCAATGTCTTTTATTAAAATGTGGTGCCCATAACTGCACGCAGAATTCCAGATGGTCTGACCAAGGAGGAGTAGAGGGTAATAACTACTTCACATGATCTAGAACTGTCTGCTTTTTTGCTGCTGCAGAACGCTGACTCATGTGCAGTCTGTGATCTATTAGTATATATTAAGTAAACCCAGCACTCAACTTAAGTGATCAAACAGGATTTTTAATGTGATTCACTGTAGTAAAACGTTTGTCTTGCTTCAGACCTTCATCAGTTAGTGTGAAATGATTCAAATTCACTGAGGGTGTCAGTGGTACTCAGTAAGATCACTAGATCAGAAGTTCTTTTAGAAGTGAGATACGCCAGTGCTTAAGCCTGATGTCAGACATAGCGCTGCATGTCACGGTGGCGCTAGGGCCTATTAAGATAAAAGAGCCACCTTCTGCAGCACTAAGGCTGCATTCTGTGAAGGTGGCTGGTATGTTTGTTTTTTTTTTTATCCCTGTTACTGTAGAAATAATGACTTCTATAAATTTGGTGCCATACCTGTATTGAGTACGTTTTCTCCCCCTGACTTGAGCACCTCGCATCAGTCAATCATCCCCCTTTGGGCACTGTCACCGGCGCCTGCTCTGTGCAATCATTTTTCAGGCATGCGCACTGAGTCTCTCTGTGCAGGTGCCAGATTGCCTGCCCCACAGGATGGAGATGGGGACAACCTGCAGAAAGACTCACTGTGCAGGCGCCAGATTCCCAGCCCCCCAGTTTAGTAAATCATAACACTGCGGGGCTGGATCTGGGGCCTGCGCTACACGCAGGCGCGATATCCTTACATCAGTTGATGTAAGTTCCAGGGCAGTGCGTACGGCACATGCCCGATTAATGATTGCATGGTGATGTGTGGAGGTGGCGCCTGGTGACCAATGGATGATGGACTGACGCGAGGCGCTTGAGTCAGTGGGAGAAAACGTACTCCATGGACTCAATACAAGTATGGCGCCAAATTTATAGAAGCAATTATTTATTCGGACTCCCATGACAGCACTAAGAGAGAGAGGATCTGCCCTTAAGGAACAGGAAACCTACAGATACAAAAAGGCGGCACCTCTCCCATGCATCAGTTGGTTTCCTGTTCCTAAAGGGACTGGATCCTACAGAAGAAGCTTTGGATTTCCAGGCCGGCCGGACCGATTCAGGTAGCGAGGGGGTCTCCTACCTCGGCCGGTGCGGGGTACCTGAAGCGGTCACGGTGGCCCCAGCGGGGCTGCACGGCTGTGACTGAATCAGCATGGAGCAAGTCGCCAGGGGTGTCCTGTCTCTGGAGCCGGCGCGTGGTAAGTATGATGGATCCCCTCCCTCGAGTGCTGTGGGGGCTCTGTCGGGGCGGCGGCATCATGGTGGCGCCATCTGGAGTTCTGCTGGCGATGTCTCGGCGTCCCACGCTGTCTGCAGTGCTGACAGAGCGCTGTGGACCGGGGGTAATGTCGGGGGCGGAGTCGGCGATGACTTCCAGGTCGCGGAGCTTCTGCGCATGCGCAGGAGCTCCAAGATGGCGGCGCCCACCGGAAAATGTGCGCTGATCACCCTCAGATGTTAGGCGATCCCCCTGCAGCTGCGGAGGAGGGTGGATATCCAAAGGAGCACTGCGCAATATTCGCTGACCGAAGGAGGGGCTATATAACAAGCTTCAGGTGCACGTTCCTTGCTTCTGGTCTCCATACTTGTAAGAATGGAGTCTGACCAGGATCAGCAGCCTCTGCTGCTGGATGAAGCACCCCAGAAGCCTATACAGAAGGAGCGTGAGAAAAGGAGCGATGGATCTGGCCGCAGAAGCTCCTCCGGACAGGGGTCCGGAGCGTCAGCCAGGAAAAATCCCCCTCGTACTTCGGTAGCTTTCTGGGTATGGGCATCCACTGGTAAGTGATCTTCGAGAATGTTCACTCAGTGACTAGTCTCCCCTCGTGTATGTTTTCACAGGGGAAGAAAAGCGCCAGTAAAACAAAGCATAGGGAATGTGCCATCTGCGGGGTTCCCTTGCCCGACTCATACCCTAAAAAGCTATGTGACCCCCTGTATCCAGCAGACGGTGAGGTCTGGGAGAGGGGGAGGGGTTTTTGGCATTAGATCTATGGACTAGTTTGCCTTACTTGCCCCCTCAGGTAGCGGAAGAATCCTCCTCTATTGCGGCCAGTTTGAAGGAAATGGTTAGGATGGAAGTCAAACAGTCCATCAAGAACCTTTCACAACCAGGAGGCTCTAAGCAGAAAACGCAGTGGACATCCGATTCATCTGTGGATAAGGACAAGAGCGAAGAATCAGACGATTCAGCGGCATCCTCCTCCTCCTCGGAATAAGATGCTGCTCGTTTGTTTACCCTTAGAGAATAGACAAATTAATAAAGGCAGTCAGAGGCACAATGGGTATAACAGAACCCAAGCCTCAACTATCTAAAGAACAAATGATGTTCAGTGGGTTAGAACAAAGGAAGCGCAGAGTATTCCCTTTGAATGAAAAGATACAGGAGCTTATTAATGAGTGGGAAAAAAACAGAAAGAAAAGGCTCCTTACCACCCGCACAGAAGCGTAGGTATCCTTTTGGTGACCCAGCAGTAAATAATTGGGAAAAGGACCCTAAACTGGATGCAGCAATTGCCAAGGTAGCAAAGCGATCCTCTCTGCCATTTGAAGATAGGGGAACACTTAAAGACCCCCTTGGATAGGAAAGTTGATACCTTCCTAAAGGGGACCTGGGAAATGGCAGCTGGCTCCTTAAGACCTGCGGTGGCGTCAACCTGCACGGCAAGGTCGATGATGGTTTGGCTGGACCAGTTAGAGACCCGATTAAAACAGGGGGCCTCCAGAGACTCTATTCTAGCAGCATTGCCGGTAATCCAGGAGGGGGTAGCTTTCTTATCAGATGCTTCAATTGACTCCGTTAAATTGGCAGCTAGGGCAGCAGGTCTTTCTAATGCTGCAAGGAGAGCCCTATGGTTGAAATGCTGGCCAGAAGATATGCAGGCGAAAGCAAAGCTCTGCGCTATCCCTTGTAAAGGCGAATATCTATTTGGGCCTACCCTGGATGAGCTCCTGGAGAAAGCGGGAGATAAGAAAAAATTTCCCAATTTATTCAATTCATATCGTCACTTCAACAAGAGAAGGTTCAATCGGGGAGGGAAGCGTGCCTTCTCACCGAGCAGAGATCGATCCAGATGGGATGATAAACGGAAACGAGTTACAGGTCTCATGTTTCGCCGTAACCCGACAGAAAACAAAAAACAGGATCAATGACTAACAGTTCCGGTGGGAGGGAGACTTGTGCATTTCTCGGCAGAATGGTCAAAAATCACAAACAGCATTTGGATACAAGACACTGTTTCCCATGGTCTCAAACTTGAATTTACTCATGCTCCACGGGATAAATTCAAGTTAACACCCTGGCGCTCATCTCCCACTGAACAATTTGCCTTAGAGGAAGTGAGGACTCTTTGCTCTAAAAACGTTCTGGTAGAAGTGCCGTATACTCAGGCAGGGAAAGGGTTTTACTCTCCCCTATTCCTGATCCAGAAACCAGATAAGACTTATTGAACTATTATAAATCTTAAGGGTCTCAATAAATTTTTGGTCAAACAAACATACGTTCAAAATGGAGTCCATCAATTCAACAATTAAAATGCTTTTCAACAATTGTTTTATGGTGGTAGTGGATTTGAAAGATGCCTACTATCATGTACCCATTCGTGCAGATTTCCAACAATACCTGAGGGTAGCAGTATTAATGGGGGGGAAAGATTCAACATTTCCAGTTCAGGGCACTCCCCTTCGGGATAACTTCGGCTCCTAGAGTGTTCACTAAAATAATTGCTGAAGTCATGGTGCATTTAAGGGAATCAAATATCCTTATAATCCCCTACTTGGATGATTTCCTCATTGTAGGGAATTCGGTAGACCATTGTCTGTCCCAATGGGAGATTACTAGAGCTAAACTAGAACACCTGGGTTGGATCAAACTTTGAAAAATGTATGTTACAGCCCCTAAATATTCAAAAATTCCTGGGGTTAATGTTGAATTCAGTAACACAAGTGTCTTCTCCCTATTGAAAAAATAGAACTGATTCAGAGTTATGTATTAAAAGCAATTAATACGCCCTCCATGACACTTCGGCAAGCAATGTCCCTGCTTGGGTCACTCACATCTTGCATTCCAGCAGTTAAATGGGCTCAGTTTCACACCAGATCCCTACAAAAAGAGGTCTTGTTCCAGGACAGGGCCTTAGGAGGCGCATTAAATGGGAAATTAACATTGGGGTCAATAACATTGGATTCCCTTAGATGGTGGTTAGATAAACGAAATTTATCAACAGGGGTTCCCTGGATAGTAGACGTCACCCAGGTGATAACCACAGATGCCAGCTCTTCGGGGTGGGGAGCTTATATGGGAGACATGGTGGTCCAGGGACAATGGATGAGAATGTTGTGAAGGGTTCCCAATCAAAGGGAGTTGTTGGCGGTTGAATTGGCTGTTAAAAAATTCCTCATATATCTGCAGGGCCAGCACGTCAGAATTCTGTCGGACAACAGAGTTGCAGTCGCCTATATAAACCGGCAAGGGGGAACACGTTCCGAGACATTAATGCAGATCATGGATCGTTTGTTCCAGGTGGCAGAGCTCAATTTTCAATGTTTGACAGCTCTCCACATCAAAGGAAAAGAGAATATAACAGCAGATTTCCTAAGCCGAAACATATTAAGGCAAGGAGAGTGGTCTCTCAATGAGGACATTTTCAACCATATCGTCCACAGATGGCGGTCAGCCAGTGGTGGATCTGTTCCCCACCAGAAGCAACAGAAAAGTTTTTTTTTTTTGCTCTCTAAATCCCAGGGAGAATCCCCTGGCGGTGGACGCGTTTCTAATAAAATGGGATTTCCCGCTTGCTTATGCCTTCCCACCGTTGAACCTGATACCTCCTAGTTGTGAGGAAGATCGAGCAAAAGTCATCCTTATTGCCCCCTTTTGGCCCAGAAGAACCTGGTTTGCCTGGCTCAGGACAATGTCTGTATCGGTTCCCTGGGTACTGCTAGAAATCCCGAACTTGCTTTCTCAGGGACCAGTCTCCCATCCACAAGTGGCAGCACTTCATTTAACGGCGTGGAGTTTGAACGGTCACTGTTAGTAGATAAAGGCTTCTCTCCGAACTTAGTAGAAACACTCCTAAAGAGTAGGAAGCAAATAACTACGAAAATCTACTCTAGGACTTGGAGAAAGTTCTTGACCTGTTCAAAATTTAATATCCATGAAGGGGTGCCGATACAACAAATCTTAGAGTTTCTACAGAAGGGGTTTGAGTTAAAACTCTCTGCTAGTACCCTTAGGCTAGGTTCACATTGCGTTAGCGCAATCCGCTAGCGCTAAAAGGATTGCCCTAACGCAATGTATTTGTAGGGGCCGCGTTTAGGGGTCGCGCTAACGTCCCCGCTCTCGCAGATCCCCGTTCTGAGAGAGCGGGGAACGGACCTCGAGCGTGCCGCGGACGCTGCAAGCGGCGTCCGAGGCGCGCTACAAAAGAACGGCACATCGCTAGCGCGAGCCGAAAAAGGCACGCGCTAGCGATGCGCTGCAGGAGAAATTTACACTGCTGTCAATGGGTGCGCTAACGGACCCGTTGCACGGCGTTAATTGCGACATTTTCGCCGTGCAATGCTGTCCGTTAGCGACCACCCACTAACGCAATGTGAACCTAGCCTTAGAGTACAGGTCTCAGCTCTGGGTGCCCTGTTTTCCTGTAATATAGCTAACAACTATTGGATAGCGAGATTTATGAAGGCAGTTTGTAGAACTAGACCAGTATATAAAGACAGAACGGTTCCGTGGGATCTAAATTTTAGGTCTGTCCGCTCTAACAACCCCCCCCCCCCCTTTGAACCTCTACAAGATGCCTCGATCAAGATGTTGACACTTAAGACTGCCTTCTTGATTGCCATAACCTCAGCCTGCAGGATAGGGGATATCCAGGCACTTTTCAGACTTCCCCCCCCATACACAGAAATCTTGTCAGACGGGATAGTCCTTAGGCCTGACCCAGCATATCTGCCGAAGGTAGTGACACGTTTTCATAGATCGCAGGAGATAGTTCTGCCATCTTTTATTCCTAATCCCTCTAATCCTAAAGAGCAGGAGCTTCATACGTTAGGTCTCTTCTACAGTACATTTCGGTCACCAATAATTGGAAGAAAGATGAGGCACTGCTTCTTTCCTTCCAAGGTCCAAAGAAAGGGTGTAGTGTCAAAATATTCACTGGATTAGGGAAACTATCTCTCTGGCTTATACAGCGGGTGGGGGGCCAGCTCCGCAGAATCTAAAGGCACATTCCACCCGGGCCATGGCGTCATCCTGGGCAGAAAGATCTGGAGTATCATTGGAACAAATATGTAAGGCGGCCACATGGTCATCCCCTTCCACGTTCTTAAGCACTATCGGTTGGATTTGGGGTCCTCCTCTGATCTCACCTTCGGGTTAAGGGTGCTGCAGACTATAGTCCCTCCCTAAGGTGGCTTACATCTCTGTAAATCTCTCGTAGTGCTGTCATGGGAGTCCGAATAAAGCATTAAGCTACTTACGGGTAGCGGCATTTTTCGGAGGCCCATGACAGCACCCTTAGTTCCCTCCCTATTCACGTGGGGGTTGCACTTCCTAAATATGTATATAGTGTGATATGTAGATCTCACGTGTGGTATCTAGTTACAATTTAATAGTATAATTTCGTTTTCAAAATGTATATTTGTATGCCACTAACCGCGGTAGTCCTCTCGGGCTTTGAAATACAACTGATGCATGGGAGAGGTGCCGCCCTTTTTGTATCCGTAGGTTTCCTGTTCCTTAAGAGCGGATCCTCTTTCTCGTAGTGCTGTCATGGGCCTCTGAAAAATGCCGCTACCCGTAAGTAGCTTAATGCTTTCTGCAGTAATAGGGATAAAACCATAACAGCCACCTTCACAGAATGCAGCCCTTAGTACTGCAGAAGGTGGCTTTTACCTTAATAGGCACTGGGGGGGTGACAGGTTCCCTTTTTAGTAGTAGAATTCCTTCCCGTTCCACAAACGATAATCATTTCCCTGGATCAACGTCCTATCTTAAAATACAGTAATTATACTCTGCAAGATATACATAGAGAAACCAAGAGCTTTTAAATTCCAACGGTATAATACCATAATACGGTATATCTATTTTGTAAGAAAAATAATCACTAATGTCAAGCGCATAACTATCAATAATAATTTTATTAATGCTACAAAATACAAACAAGACATGAAAAAAGTGCATATAATAAGAAACAGTACAGAAAAAAGTTACTGGATTGGTCTAATGATCGATAATGCAAACTGGCAGGGGTAAGTAATCCACATAAGGGGAGGCACTCAACAGTAAAATATATACCCAGCGATCATATATTATAAGCTGGGTAGCATAATGACATGCATATACAAAAAGGAGTTGCCAAAAGATTACCCCAAAATAAATGGGAAAGACAAAACATCCTAGGTCACAGGAAATAGTATATCATAATGTATGCCATGTGGCCGAATCACCATATTCCCATAGATCCAAAGAGTAAAGTGCAAATAGTCCGCATAGAGCAAGTCTTACCCATGGATGCCACACACCCGCTGCCAGATACCCCAACGCGCGTTTCACCGCTGCTTCTATTGATAGTTATGTGCTTGACATTAGTGATTATTTTTTTTACAAAATAGATATATTATGGTATTATACCGTTGGAATTTAAAAGCTCTTGGTTTCTCTATGTATATCTTGCAATTATATTGAGTTTTTCCTTGGAAATATGGTCATTTTATATTATCAGTTCTGGTATGTTATTATAGTAATTATACTCTGTAACATTATATTTTCAAGAAAGGCATGTAGGCCCTAAATTTATTTATTTTTTTTTGTACCAGTCGGTGACTCATTTTGTTCAAGATTACTGAACTTGTTTTTTATTACAGTATGTATGCCCCTCTTCACATGTAAAGTGCCATGGAATAAATGGTGCTGTAATTACATTTTTATATCTCTGAAGAGAATGGGGCTCTGCTTATACCCACATTTTTCCTGGTGCTTTTCTTGTGCAGCCTAGATGGATCTTTATTGTGCATGGGAGGCGCCATAGGAAAAATGCTAGCCAGAGGGGCTGAATATGACAGGCTTAATCCTTCTTGGGGGAGGGATAACTGTACTGATGTCTCCATCCACAGAGCTGGATTGGAGCAAACTAGGAAGTTTTGCTGTTGCAGAGATCAGTGAAGAATCTTAGAGAAGCAGTAGTGAGGTTTTTAAGGTAGCTCATATCTGGCATAATAACGGCTAGGTAGAGGAGCCTTGTCATCTAGGTGACATGCTTAGAGGGAACCTGTTACATTAATTATTCATGCTGCCTAATCTGCGGACAGCACAAATAATTGCCTGGCTGCATGAAATATACATTCTTTCTTTAAGATTCACAGCTTTTCCTAGCGCCGCTGT
Source organism: Ranitomeya variabilis (assembly GCF_051348905.1). Taxonomy (NCBI): domain Eukaryota; kingdom Metazoa; phylum Chordata; class Amphibia; order Anura; family Dendrobatidae; genus Ranitomeya; species Ranitomeya variabilis. The sequence continues at coordinate 313,631,296 of NC_135232.1, read as the reverse complement.
AGGTGGTTGACAGGTCTCTCTCTCTCCCCCCCCCCCCCCCCCTCCTGTGGGGGAGAGCTGTCAAAATCTTCTGCAGTAGTTGTGGGAAGTGCCGGCTGGATCCATAACTATGCCTGGCTGCGATCATGCAGCCAGGCTTTGATTCCCACTGCCCTCAGTTTGGGCAGCATGAATAGGGTGAGAGGTTCCCTTTAAAGGGAACCTGTCACCACATTTTTGGAAGATGGGATTTAAATAGGGGCAGAGGTGGGCGTTACATTAGTGTGTTTGTTATGCGTTTGTTACCCACCTAAGTTGCCGAAATACCTTTGCAAAGTCTCCGTGTTTGCCTGTCAATCAGGCTGGTCTGGTCAAAAGGGCGTGTTGTCTTCCCCCAGATTTTGCGTAGTTTTCCGGTGGTGGCGTAGTGGTGTGCGCATGCCCAAGGTCCCGAATCCTCTGCCAGGGGATTTAAAAGGGCGCGCTGTTCGTTATTTCATTGGTGATCGGTGGGCGCGGCCATCTTCCTTTGGCCGCGCGTGCGCAGAAGCGGCGCTCTGCTGGCCGCGGCTTCAGGAAAATGGCCGCGGGATGCCGCGCGTGCGCAGATGGAGATCGCGGCGGCCATTTTCCTGAAGCCGCGGCCAGAAGAGCGCCGCTTCTGCGCACGTGCGGCCAAAGGAAGATGGCCGCGCCCACCGATCACCAATGAAATAACGAACAGCGCGCTGTTTTAAATCCCCTGGCAGAGGATTCGGGACCTTGGGCATGCGCACACCACTACGCCACCAACGGAAAACTACGCAAAATCTGGGGGAAGACAACACGCCCTTTTGACCAGACCAGCCTGATTGACAGGCAAACACGGAGACTTTGCAAAGGTATTTCGGCAACTTAGGTGGGTAATAAACGCATAACAAACACACTAATGTAACGCCCACCTCTGCCCCTATTTAACGCTATTTTTATCCCATCTTCCAAAAACGTGGTGACAGGTTCCCTTTAATTATCTAAATGGTGGATGTGGCCCTGGGTTCACAGGAGTTTCACTCCCACCAATTAAATATTCATGACCCAATCTCATGATGACCCATTTAAGCACATATTCGTTTATCCTGCATGTATTCAACTTGTTCCCAAATATAATCTATTGCTTCCCATTCTCGCCTTTTAGGCCTGGGAGAGCCGGACTGTAGTGGTCATTTTCTTGGGTGGTTGTTCTGTTTTATTTTGGATTCTGAACCTCTAGAAGGCTTTATCTACAGATTTCTGAAGCATATTTACCGCTTCAGTGTCGAGTCTTGGCCGCGCTCTGTCTGGGTTGCCATAGACCTCAAAAACTTCCTGCCCTGTACGAAATTGTTCACCCTGACAACCAGGGAAACAATGATCCAACTGTTACTTTGTGAAGAACATGGCAGAATCTTCTGCTGAAACGTGCGGTCTTTGTACGTCTGAATCTGTGGACTGATCTTTCACCTACTGTTTTTCAGTGATTCATTTTCACATTTCATACTTATACTGCAATATCTGCACACAATAATATCCACTTTTGCAATGCATGCTAACAACTTTAACTTTTTTCTTTTAAATTTTTTTTTTTAACAAGGGTGGTTAACATTGAGAAGGGGAGGGAGTCAATAAATTAGAACTCAGACAACATTTTTGCAATTGGTGGTGTAACCAAGTCTACAGCATTAAACTGTATTTCTAAACATGTACAATATTGGTTATGGTTAGCAGAAGAAATAAACAAAATAAAATAAAATATATGTGAATCTCTCATCATGGTTCGTCCAGAGTGAGATATATATATATATATATATATATATATTTATATATTTTTTTTTTAGCCTTTTACACAACACCTAACTCCTGTTTTCTCTTCTGTAAATGAACGGATGTCGATTCATCAGTTTACAATCTGGAATCTGACCTATTTTCTTATTTCTATATAAAGCAAATCTTCTGTATTCCCCACGCCTAATGCAATAATTTCCTTTTAAGCTGCTTGGTCCTGTGCTAGTCATACATTTGTGTGTTTTTTTTTTTTTTTAGTTCTCTATGGACATGGTAATAATATAACATAACCTCTTTACTTTGAGAAGTCAGAATAACATATCAGCCAAGGTGTCACAAGCTTGGCTTGGTTTTGCCTAAATCTGTCGCCATACTCTACTCCACTTTTCCTGTCTTTGCAATCCCTTTTTAAGATAAGTGCATTCTATTTAATTGACATTTTTGGACCTTTTACAGGTGCGGGAGGATGACCTGCCTCTGGTTATCAAAACTCTCTTAGAAGAACTTACAATTTACAAAGAAGAAAATGGAGAATTGGTCCGCATGAGTCTCAGCGACGTCTCCGATTGCTTGAAGGTCAAGAGCTGTAAGTGACTTGTCACCAAAATGTTGTCCGTAATATTTGGACAGTTACCGAAGCTTCGTGACCTTCGGGTCCATGGTTATTGGGCCCCCCCCCTGGCTACAAACATCTGCCCCCAGCCACCCCAGAAAAGGCTCATCTGGAAGATGCGCCTATTCTGGCACTTGGCCACTCTCTTCCCACTCCGGTGTAGCGGTGGGATATGGGGTAATGAAGGGTTAATGTCACCTTGCTATTGTAAGGTGACGTTAAGCCAGATTAATAATGGAGAGGTGTCAATTATGTCACCTATCCATTATTAATCCAATTGTATGAAAGGGTTAAAAACACACACACACATTATTAAGTTTTTTAATGAAATAAACACACAGGTTGTTTTAATATTTTATTGCTCTCAATCCACCTGAAGACCCTCGCTCTGCAAAATAATAAACCAACAATATACATACCTTCTGTTGATCTGTCACGTCCCACGAAGTAAATCCATCTGAAGGGGTTAAATCATTTTACAGGCAGGAGCTGTGCTAAAGCACTCGCTCGTGCATGTAAACCCCCGGTGCTGAAAGGAAAGCTGGGTGATCTGTACTTGCATTGAGTCGCGGTGAGGCGCCCTCTGCTGGATGTCCTCATGAACTGGAGCCTTGGAAAAGTTCCCACGCTCGAGTTCATATGAGTTCATCCAGCAGAGGGCGCCTCACCGCGACTCAATGTAAGTACAGATCACCCAGCTTTCCTTTCAGCACCCGGGGCTTACAGGCACGAGCGAGTGCTTTAGCACAGCTCCTGCCTGTAAAATGATTTAACCCCTTCAGATGGATTTACTTCGTGGGACGTGACAGATCAACAGAAGGTATGTATATTGTTGGTTTATTTTGCAGAGCGAGGGTCTTCAGGTGGATTGAGAGGGCAATAAAATATTAAAACAACCTGTGTTTATTTCATTAAAATACTTTTTAATAATGTGTGTTTTTAACCCTTTTATACAATTGGATTAATAATGGATAGGTGACATAATTGACGCGCCTCCATTATTAATCTGGCTTAATGTCGCCTTACAATAGCAAGGTGACATTAACCCTTCATTACCCCATATCCCACCACTACACGGGAGTGGGAAGAGAGTGGCCTCTTTTCTGTGCCTTTTCTGGGGTGGCTGGGGGCAGATGTTTGTAGGGGGGGGGGGGGGCAGTAACCATGGACCCTCTCCTGGCTATTAATATCTGCCCTCAGTCACTGGCTTTACCACTCTGGCGGAGAAAATTGCGCGGGAGCCCACGCCAATTTTTTCCGCCATTTAACCCTTTATTTTAGCAGCTACAGCACCCAAATTTTGCACATACACACTACTAACATTAGTAGTGTGGAATATGCAAAAAAAGGGATATGAGATGGTTTACTGTATGTAAACTGTCTCATATCCTGTCGGGTTTGTGACGGAGAAATGAAAAGCCGGCAATTGAATTACCGGCTTTTCACGAACACCGCTGCGTATTTCTCGCAAGTCACACTGCTGGTCCGTGTGGAATCCGTATTTTTCTCGCCCCCATAGACTTTCATTGGCTTTTTTTTTTTGCACAATACGGTGACAGACCGTATATTAGGCCGGTTTCACACGTCAGTGGCTCCGGTACGTGAAGTGACAGTTTCCTCACGTACCGGAGCCACTGACACACGTAGACACATTAAAATCAATGCATCTGTGTAGATATCATTGTTTTTTTTTGCGGACCGTGTCTCCGTGTGCCAAACACGGAGACATGTCAGTGTTCGTGGGAGCGCACGTATTACACGGACCCATTAAAGTCAATGGGTCCGTGTAAAACACGTACCGCACACGGACGTTCTCCGTGTGCCGTGCAGGAGACAGCGCTCCAGTAAGCGCTGTCCCCCCCCCCCCCCTTCCCCCCCCCCCCCCACATGGTGCTGAAGCCGCGATTCATATCTTCTGTGCAGCAGCGTTTGCTGTAAAGAAGATATGAATAATCCTTTTTTTTTTAGTGGTATTTCGTGTTTAAAATAAAGCTCCATGTCCCCACCGCCTATGCGCCCCCCCGCTGTTCTGAAAATACTCACCCGGCTCCCTCGTTGGCTGTCGCTGCGTCCTGTCCTGGCCGCACCTTCTACTGTATGCGGTCACGTGGGGCCGCTCATTTACAGTCATGAATATGCGGCTCCACCTCCCATAGGGGTGGTTGGGTCGCATATTCATTACTGTAAATGAGCGGCCCCACATGACCGCATACAGTAGGAGGTGCGGCCAGGACAGGAAGCAGCGACAGCCAACGAGGGAGCCGGGTGAGTATTTTCAGAACAGCGGGGGGGCGCATAGGGGGTGGGGACATGGAGCTTTATTTTAAACACGAAATACCACTAAAAAGGATTATTCATATCTTCTTTACAGCAAACGCTGCTGCACAGAAGATATGAATTGCGGCTTCAGCACGATGCAGGGGACAGCGCTAAACTTTAGTGCTGTCTCTCCTGCACGGTCCGTGTGGTACCCAGGCGGCACACGGCTGCCGCACGTGTGCCACACGGATGGCCTACGTGAGCTCACGGACACGGATAACTCCGGTACCGACTTTTTTCCGGTACCGGAATTATCTGGACGTGTGAGACTGGCCTTACGGATGCGTAATATACGGCAGATATGAGCTGGGCTATAGAGATTCATTGGGCCCGTGTGTAATGCGAATTTTACGGACGTAGTTTATGCGCTCATACGTCCATAAAACTCGCTAGTGTGAGGCCGGCCTTAAAATGACACCTGGGGTGAAGAAATCCGTCTTGTGGTTCTTGTGTAATCAGTGTTACAAGTTTTCAGTTAATGAGATGCCCATGCTTTGGGCAGGACTGTAGGCAGAATCTTATCTTCCTGCTCTAACCAGAGAAAGCAAGGAAAACCTGTCCGCAGGCCGCCCCGAAGCACAAATGTGGGAAGGTCTTTGCTTGGTTTCTCTGGCTTATAGCACAAGATAAGACTTGCAGTATGTTTTATCATTTGCTGCACCACCCCTTTGTAAAGATCAAAAATTTACACTATTAAAAAAAAGTCCATTTCTTTGGAACCATATGATGGGAGTTAAAAATACTCAGGGAAGAGAAGAAATAAAAAGAGCAAAAACTGGTTAGTTTTGACCTGGTGGCAGATCCTCTTTATATTACATAAAGTAATAACATTTTGGGGTTTGTCGGAGCGTTGTTGAGCATATATACACCTATAGCATATGTAGAAGTGTAAAAAAGGATGCAAATTATTCAGGCCTATATTTCTTTTTAAAAAAAACAAAACAAAAAAAGTACTCATGTTGACACTGGATTCTACGCCAGAGATGCCCAATAGCGTGTACTAATGCAACTGCCTATTCGTATTGTAGTTGCAGTACATCACCACTAGATGGAGGTCCAGACCACTTATTTTCTTTGCATTGGCGATTCTTTTGTGTCTCACAGGCACAGGGGCTTTTCCAGACTCAACATATGGAAAAAATATAGATCCGGAGTGTTTGTTTTACAATGTATTCTCTTTCAAATTACATTTGTAGTTGCCTATTTTGCATCTAGAGAGTAACTACATTTTAAATACGAGAGGGTGCTGATATGTAATTGGCCTATATTATGAAAAAAAAAAAAAAAAAAAACCACGACTCCATAGCATCAATTACCAACTTGTACATTTTTGTCCTTTTTGGGGAGATGGAGTGGGGAAATATTGGCATAAACATGTGAAGAGGTGAGCTATGCAAAAGTGTCTGGTAAGATGTCCACATGTATTGTCCTCTGTATATCATGCTGATAATGCAGCTCTGCATGTAGAGGGAGATGTAGGGTCTGAGGACAAAGATGCACCTGCCCCCTGGACAGTGCATAGACCCCCGGGGAATAGTCACTGTACCAGAAGATGCTGGATAATGTTAGATCTGAAACCCAAACCTCAGGTGAAAGTGAACTTTTTTTTTTACAACATTTCTAGAATGTTCAAATGAAATGTTAGGACATCCCGTGCAGGTCTTCAGACAAACTAACTGTTTGTGACCGAACACTTAAATGCTGTATGTTTCTGTCTTAACCTTTCTACTGTCTTTTTAGTGTTTACTGTGAGAGTCCATCCTGTGCAAAGTCCTGCAAACCGATTTTGCATTCTGACACTGGACCGTGACACCCTGCCATCCATCTCCACCATCCTGCTGGATGTCCTTTTCTACTCCCGGGAGTGAGTCAATGAAACTAAATATTTATTTTACTGAATTAATCTGGATCTTTCAAGGATGGGGAAACGCTAACCTGTGCATTACTTGCCATGCACTCCCCCCCCCCTATTGCTCGATTGGTCAGTGCTAAGTCTGTAGTGGTGACGCCATGTCCAGCATTCATGTGACCGCTGCAGCCAATCTCTTGCTTTAGCAGTCATGTCTCGCTGGCATGTACTGATGAGACCAGTAATTGGTTGTGGCTTTCATCACTGCATGACCAACCAAAGGCTGCGTTTTTGGAATGATGGCGCTTTAAGGAGAGGAGTATTGCTCATTTTCTTACTCTCTATCCGTTCCTGTACTTAGCCTGGTTTTGAAAAATGTTGTCCTTTAATTATGATCGTTATATGCCTAATTTAGAAGAATGTTCTTTCTGTCAGATCTTGACCATGTACAGTATAAGTAACATATTACAATAGCAGGTACAATAATCTGTATATAGTGTGTATGAGGATATTATACCATTTGTAAAAAAATCTCTGCAGCAAAATACAATGCGATGCCTCGCTGTATGTCAGATTTCTTCCAGATTACTCCTGGATATCACATCTTCACAGGGTGAAATTTGCCACAATACCCAAGCAACAGAGCATTGTTTAATTGTAACCCTCCAGAATGTCATCAGGGTAACTTGCATCCATGGCACTGTTCTGCATATTTTCACAGTTGGCACATCACACTGACAGCTGAATGGCTTGACGTTTCCCCTTCATTGGCAAGTAACCGGAAATGTGATTGGTTAAAGCCCTCACCAAAAAGCTTACTGGAGTTTTCAATTATAGACTGTGCAACACCAAAGACTGGGAAAGGGTACAAGATTTTTAATGACTACTCAGCAGGAGCAGATGAACGAAGGAGGCTCAGCAGCTGAGCCTGACCCATTCCGGCATGCAATGAGTGTTATGCAGCCATCTGCCTCTAAAAGCCGCGAGTGGAGTGGTGCTGTGCCTGTGAAATGCAATGGTCCTTGTCAAATAGCATCATATACAGTGCTGTTCTAACCGCCCTTCATTGCCCCCACATAACAATGACAGCCTGCTGAAGATTCTTGTGCTTGTCAGGACAGCGCTACTATGAACACCCTTTATACTATATGGCACAGGCCACTATCTCCTATAAACAGTCTGATTGCAATTTCAAGTCCTCTAACCCCCATTAGAGATAGCGATATATATTTTCTATAGCTCTATATATGTAAATCGGTGTCAGATGGTTGCAGGCACTCAGTAATTTGTTTTTATGGACATCCTTCCAGTAATTGTAGTTTCAGATTTGTAGTGGTATATTTTTGTACTAATTATACTAAAGGTATTTTCTACTGCATGGGATTACGATTAGCATCATCTTATTTGCGGGTGCTCAGTATTTGTTTTTACTGTTCGCTGACAGCGGCATTTAACGTGCTTCCTGCAATTGTGCTAGAAATCTGCCCATCGGTGACCCCCGATAGGTTTGGCATGACAACCAGAGACCTCTGGTGGTCATTGCCGGCTTGCTGTGGGCACCGCCCAGTGGTCAACCCTCATAGAAAGTGAGTAATTCAGCTACATACAGGTGAACTGATCATTGCTTGTATGTAGCAGAGACTGTTGGGTTATGGCAGCTTCTAGTCTCCCATGGAGGCTATTGAAGCATGCCAAAAAAAAAAAAAAAAAATTTATGGCTCTTGGAAGAAGGGGAGATAAAAACAAAAACTAACCGGGCTCTCAAATGTAAGACTCCCTCACAGCAGAGCCAATTTACTGAGGCAAGACCCAGATAGGCAGGCTTGTTCCAATGTGACGCTTTGTTTTTTAGATCGCCTGATCCCATTCATACAGATTTAAGCAGCTCTTTGCAATGTATTCTGAGAACAGCATGAGGTAGGGAATAAAACGCTGCATTCAATGGCGCTTTTCAAGCTGCGTGCTGTGGCTTACTTAGTTTTATCACTAGTAAATTATCATTGCCCTGACTAGAAGGCAAGTGCTCGCTAGTCCCACTCTGTCCCCTCCTGTGATAAGGAGCTCACTGTCCGTACAGCTTACACAGAGCTTGGAGTGTGCAGGTCCTGCCTTCTCAGGTCTGCAGCATTCTACATCTAAAATTCTGCCATTCTGCTGCACCCAGTAAGCTAAGTGATACATCATTGGATTCCGGGTCACTTTTCCTACATCATGCTGCTCTCAGATGAAGTAGCAAATACCTGCTGACAGATCCTTTTAAATAATAAGAGTCTGGTTGTTTGTCAGAAATGGATTGGAACCACGAGCACTACATATAGATCCAGGAACGACTTTAAACCCCCCCCCCCCCCCACAAGAATCGAGTACATCCGCAGAAGTAGTTTAGTATTCAGTTCTGGTTTCATGTTTCCTAGAACAGGGAGGCTTGTTATTGGAGGCTGCCAACACATCAGTGCCCAGACAGGATAGGAATAGACAGGAAGTGGTCATTTTTATATCCTGGAAACATCTAAACACCACGGTGTTGACAATGTCAAGGTCCTTTCGAAATCATGAATGTTTTGTTCATAAAGAAGCATTCTTGACAAATTATATCCACTAAGGCTTTCTGATTATGTATGCAGTGTAGTGTTTTTATTAAAATGCGTACCTATAGCTGTCTTCTCCAGTTTCCAGCACCACTCCGCTCCTCTTCTGAATCATGTGACCTGAACTCCAACTCGCCAGATCACATGGGGGTTTTTAGTGGCCCAGAAGTCATATGTTCTGAGGCTCCATAGGGTTACATTCTAAGGTTGGTGTCCCACTTGTAACTGCAATGTGAGAAACTCGCACCTTAATTCCTGGCACCAGAGGGTGCGGCTGCATGTAGTTCTATGCAGCTGAACGCTCCGGTCCTAACCGCCGGTGGCAGTGCCGGGTATTGAGGTGAGAGACTGACACTAGTTACAAGTGCGACACTGGCCTAAAAGTGACTTCATGTCTGGCATACATGTCTTCTACAGCCATTCACTCGCCTCTGCGGTCATGCTGGCATGAAAACAAGTTAAAAAAAAAAAAAGCAGAATACTAAGGGGAGCAGTGGGAATAAAATGAGAAACTTGTTACATATAACCTGGTGACACGTCGTCTTTAAAATGTTTTTTTTCAATCTTGTTCTAGGTCACATGAAGAGACTGCTGCGCAGAATAGTCAATCCTTTAGTTTTTTTGCCTTCTCCTTGATAGACGGATATATATCCATTGTTATGGATGCAGAGATACAGAAGAAGTATGTAATATTCAGTTACATTTATATCATATAAATATGTTTCAGAAAAATCCTCTTAATTTGTCAATGCATATAGTCAGACATGTGTTAGAGTACAGTGTTAAAATTTGACCAAATTTTTGTCTGGGGGGGGGGGGGGGTTATGGCTCACTCCAGTGTCTCTTCCCCCCCCCCATTGTTGGGTGTAGTGATGGTAGTCACATGGCTGCTATCTTCTATTTTCAGCGGCGCTCTGGTCCGCTCCAGCACTGTGACTGCATTTGTAACCTGCCGGGTCACGGTGTGTAACAGCGGTCACTTTCTCAGTGTAAGGGTCCCTTTCCACTTGCGAGAGGTAAAACGGTCTGTAATCTGGACCGAAAAAACGGATGTAACGTATGCGATTGTCATGCGAGTGCAATGCAATTTTTATTTTTTTTTTTTTATCGCATCATCCGTACTGTCCGATTTGTACGCACCGGTGTCCTTTGAAAAGCTGGCAAATCAGTGCTGTGTACAGTAAAATCACACTGACAGGTTAGAATAGATATATACACATAGAATGTGTGTGTGTATATACATATATGTCATTGAGACACCTATATATGTATATTTATATTTAATGCAGCGTTAGATGGCATAAAAGCCGCTAATTCAATTGCCGGCTTTTGCTCTTTCACAAACCCGACAGGATATGAGACATGGTTTACAGACAGTAAACCATCTCATGTCTCCTTTTTTTTTTTTTTTGCATATTCCACACTTCTAATGTTAGTAGTGTGTATGTACATAATTTGGCCGCTGTAGCTGCTAAAATAAAGGGTTAAATGGCGGAAAAAATTGGCGTGGGCGCCAGAGTGGTAAAGCCAGTGACTGAGGGCAGGTATTAATAGCCTGGAGAGGGTCCACGGTTATTGGGGGGCCAATACTTTAATGAAATAAACACACATGACGTCGAGCGTGGGAAAAAGTTCCCAGGCTGCAGTTCATGAGGACATCCAGCAGGGGGCACCTCACCGCGACTGAAGGTAACTACAGGTCATTGACCTACATTTCCTTCATTCCCCGGGGTTTACAGGCACGAGCACAGCTGCATTATAGCAGAGCTCCTGCCTGTAAAATATTTTAACCCCTTCAGATGGATTTACATCGTGGGACGTTATAGATCATCTGAAGGTATGTATATTGTTGGTTTATTATTTTTCCAAGCAAGGGTCTTCAGGTGGATTGAGAGCAATAAAATACTAATACAACCTGTTTCTTTATTTCATTAAAATATTTAGCAATATTGTGTTCTTTTAACCCTTTCATACAATTGGATTAATAATGGATAGGTGTCAGAATTGACGCCTCTCCATTATTAATCTGGCTTAATGTCACCTTACAATAGCAAGGGGACATTAACCCTTCATTACCCCATATCCCACCGCTACACGGGAGTGGGAAGAGAGGCCAAGTGCCAGAATAGGCGCATCTACCAGATGTGCCTTTTCTGGGGTGGCTGGGGGCAGATGTTTGTAGCCGGGGGGGCAATAACCGTGGACCCTCTCTAGGCTACTAATATCTGCCCTCAGTCACTGGCTTTACCACTCTGGCGGAGAAAATTGCGCGGGAGCCCACGCCAATTTTTTCCGCCATTTAACTCTTTAATTTCATAGCTAGAGCCCCCAAATTTGACACACACTTTACATTACTGAAGAGGAATATGTAATAACAGAAGGGATATGAGATGGTTTACTGTATGTAAACCATGTCTCATATCCTGTCGGGTTTGGGAAGGAGAAATGAAAAGCTGGCAATTGAATTAGCGGCTTTTATGCTATCTAGCGCTGAATTAAATATATATAGATATGTGTGTGTATATCTATCTATCTTGTCAGTGTGATTTTACTGTACACCGTGCTGAATTACCAGCTTTTCAAAGGACAGCGGTGCGTAAAAATTGGACAGAACTCGCATGGTGCGAGTGCTGTGCGTATTTTTTTTTTTTTTCTCGCACCCATTGACTTGCATTGGCAAGTCTCGTCCGAGAATCGCAGCAATACGCAGCATGCTGCAAATTTATTTTTTTTTTTTCTCAGTCCGATTTCGGCTGAGAAAAAAATCGCAAATGAAAAGACACCTATTGAATAACATTGGTCCGAGTGCAATCCGGTTTTTTTTTAATTTTTTTTATCGGATTGCACTCGTCCATTTTCCTCGCAAGTGGAAAGGGGCCCTTAGGGCTCATTTCCACATGCAAGGCACACGTCCGTATCTCGCATGTGGAAACCAAGCTCTGGCGCCGGCACTTTGGAGCGGAGCTGTGCAGCTCCATGTGTTCCTATGCGGCCGCACGCTCCGCTCTGGAGTGCCGGCTCCACAGCTTGGTTTCCACATGCGAGATACGGACGTGTGCCTCGCATGTGGAAATGAGCCCTAAGTCTGAGGCTCAAAGCAATCTTCTCTCCTGCTGTTCTGAGCTGCACACTTGCAATGGGAAAATTCAGAAAGTGACCTGTGCGCCACACAGCAAAAGTTGGTCACACTTGTCAAACACGGTTTGACAAGTGTGACCAACCTGTCAATCAGTTTTCCAAGCGATGCTACAGATCGCTTGGAGAACGCTAGCACTCTGCAAGGTAATTATGCTTGCAAAATGCTAGTGTTTAGTGGGAAAACGCATGTTTCTTACCCGCGGCACAGTTGCGGAACTGCCACGGAAATTTCCGTGGCAATTCCAGACGTGTGCACATAGCCTTAGTATGTCACTTACCGCAGGTGCAGGGCATTGCATTTGCTTAGGTAGCCTTAGTGCTCTTAACAATGGATATGTTCACTCCTGCATTTTTTTTTAATGCAAATTTTAAGCTGCATTTTTCAGTACTAGAAAGTCATAAGATTTCAGAAATCGCTTTTTTTTTTTTTTTTTTTTTTTGCACTAAATTTTATAAGCTTGTACTAGAGACAAATGTACCTACAAAATAAAAAAAATGCAGCAAAACCTGCTTTTTGTAAGCCGCTTTTTTACTGCCAAGATAGCAGGTTTTGCCTGCCCAAAAAGCATAACGTGTGAACATAGCCTTACTGTCATTATGAGTGGTCATAACTAGGTATCCGAACCCGTTGATGTTCGGGTTCAGCTGATCATTTTAAAACCGTTCGGTTAAGGTGCCAGAACAGTACCCAAACTCTAATCCGAACCTCATTCAGATGAATGAGTGTCCCAAACACCCGCTGTTTGCCATGCTGTCAACTAGTTGACAAGGTGGCAAACACTGGCTCTGATCCGCAGTAATATTGTTACCACCATCAGAGCGCTGCAGTTCCCACGCTATCTGATCACAGCATGTGAGCAAGCAGCTGTGAATGGCAGTAAAAAGGTCACCGCTAGTCACGGCATCAGGTGATGAGTACTACTCATATCAGTATACATCTGCTGTGGGGTCTCGTCTATCCTTGGTAACCAGCACAGGCAAAATTGACAGCTGTGTGCGGCAGTTTGTTTTTTGTTTTTTAACAACCAGCCAAGCTATAACAGACAGACGGGGGCTGATATTATTAGACTGTTAAGGGGTCATGGATATTGGCCCCCCCCCCCAGGCCTAAAAATAGCAGTCCAGTCGCCCCAGAAAAGGTGCATCTTAGTTGCATCAATTTTGGCTCTTTGCCCAGCTCTTCCCACTTGCCCTGTTGTGGTGGCAAGTGGGGTAATAGTATTGGGGTTGATTTCAGTTTTGTGTTGTCAGCTGACATCAAGCCCATGGATTAGTAATGGAGAGGCATCTATAACACCCCCCCCATTACCAACGCCTTAGTTAGATTGTAAAAACAAAACCCAGCCAGAATAAAGTTCTTTTAATTGAAATAGATACTGACACCATTATTTTGAAATGAAGCAAATTTATACTCTCCTTTTACAACTAATCCACTGAAGCCCATGTCGCCTCTAAAAGACAGAAAATAATAAGCCACCATATTTCTCACCTGTCTGATAAGATAATCCATATCTGTTCCACGAAGATCTGGATGATTTGGATAGCAGTAACATTAGTGACTGCTCTCCATGCCAGCCTGCTCACACAGAGAAGCGTAGTTGTGCGCTGTGTAGCGCTGAGCTGCCATGAGAAGTCACCAGGATTCATAGCTGAACGCCAGTCACCTCACTTACGGCACCCTGGGCTGCGTGGGACATAGGCATCAGAGGATTATCTTCACATTGGACAGGTGAGGAATATGGTGGTTTATTTTCTTCTGTCTTTTACAGGAGACATGGGCTTCAATGGATTAGGCATAAAGGTACCGTATAGACTCGAGTATAAGCCTAATTTTGCCACAAAAAGCTGGGAAGACTTAATGACTCGCGTATAAGCCTAGGGTGGGAGATGCAGCAGCTATTGGTAAATTTCAAAAATAAAAATAGATACCAATAAAATAAAATGAATTGAGACATCAGTAGGTTAAGTGTTTTTGAATATCCATATTGAATCAGGATCCCCATATAATGCTCCATAAAGTTCATGATGGGCCCCATAAGATGCTTCATACAAAAATATGCCCCATATAATGCTGCATAAAGGTTGATTATGGCCCCATAAGATGCTCCATAGAAACATTTGCCCCATATGCTGCGAAAAAAATACACACACACACACACACACACACACACACACACACACACACACACACACACACACACACACACACACACACACACACACACACACACACACCTCCTGTCCTGAGCAGGCGGGGACACCGGCACTTCCGATATTCACCTGTCCCCGTTCCACTGCTGCGCTCCTTTCTCTCTGCAGTGACTGTTCAGGCGAGGGCGGCACGCACATACTAAACACGTCATCGCGCTCTCTGACCTGAATGTCACAGCCAGAGGACACAGAAGACTGAGTGGTGCAAGGCGGTGAAATGGGGACAAGTGAATATTGCAATGCTCCCCCTCCCCCGTTATACTCGCCCTCCCGGCGCAGTCCCTGGCAGCTTCTCCCATGCAATGGTCTGACGCTGGCAGCTTGTTCCAGTGTTTAGCGGTCACTGATACCGCTCATTAAAGTAATGAATATGCGCTCCACCCCTATGGGAGTGGAGTCGTGTCCATATTCATTACTTTAATGAGCGGTACCACGTGACCGCTGAACACAGGAAGAGCTGTGGGCGCCGGAAAAGCAGGGACATGCAGAGACTTGCCGGGAACAGGTGAGTATGATTTGACAGCTGCCAATGACAATGACTCAAGTATAAGCCAAGAGGGGCCCTTTCAGCATAAAAAAATGGGCTGAAAATCTCGGCTTATACTCTAGTATATACGGTAAGTATAACGGTAAGTAACTTTTGTTTTCTTTAATTTTATTTCAAATAAAGGTGTCAGTGTCTTTATTTCAATTAAAGGACTTTGTACGAAAAAGACAGTAGAATAATCTAACTAGAGGTTAGAAATGGGTGGGGGGGGGAGTCTTATAGACACCTTTCCATTACTAACCTCTCGGCTTGATGTCAGCGGCCATAAAACAGCTGAGAAACCCCAACCGTATTACCCCACTTGCCACCGCACCCCAGGGCAAGTGGGAAGAGCCGGGAAAAGTGCATCTAATAGATGAAACTTTTTTCTTGGGTGTCTGCAGGCTGCTATTTTTAGGTTGGGGGGGCAATATCGAAGGCCCCTTCCTAGCGTGAGGATACAATCCTCCTCCACCCCCCCCCCTCCCCCCAGCAGCTGGCTGCTTTAACTCAGCTGGTTGTCAAAAATGGGGGGTATGCTGTGCCTTTATTTTTAATTTATTTAAATTAACAAAAAAAACAGCATGGGACCCTTATCTCATCAGCCAGAGACCTGTGACCATCGGTAACCTTTTTACCGCCGATCACAGGTGCTGGCTCACACCCTGTCATTTCACAGTGTGGGGACTGCAGCACTCAGACCTGCGGTAACTTACCGCCAATCAGAGCTGCAGTAGTTTCTCACGCTGTCACGCAGATGACAGCATGGAAATTCGGGCTTCTGAACCAGAAAAGTAAGGCTGGAGATACACTTGCGGATGTGAGAGCAGCGGATGCGATATGCTAATGACACTCGGCTCCTGCTCTGCTGTGAGCGTGAACAGAGCGTCAGTGATCTGTCCTCCGATGCTCTCGCATGAGGATCGCAGCACAGCTGCGGAGGAGACGGAGAAATTAATTTCTCCATCTCCTCTGTTGCTGGCGTCGGTGGGAATCGCACTGCAGTTGTGTGATATTTGAGTTCAGTGTGATGTTTCACTTTAACTCATAGACTTAGACTTATATTGGTGCGTGTGATCCAAACCTTGTGTGCAATCACAGCATGCTTCGTTTTTTTTCCCAGGAAATAAAAACGACAGAATACAAGCATTGGATTAAATTGGTACAATTGCATTTGTTCAAATTTTTTTTTTTAATCACTAGTGTGAGTGAGACATAACATGACTTTTCCAAGAAGTCCCTGTTTGGGGTCCATGCACAGACACTAGGTGTTGGCTACAGATCCTGATATTTACTGTTCGGGTTCGCCCATCACTAGTCGTAACCATGGATACTTTAGCTACTGCAACCCCCTGCATATTGGGTAAGAGACATAGTGAATCAGAACTAGACTACACTTCTAATTGGAGGTATTTGCTAATATTATTATTACTTACTGCATATTTGGATAGGATCTTGCAGATGGGAATACCTCTTTAAAAGGGAACCTGACAGCTGATCCATGCTGCCTGATCTACTGGCAACATGTATCAGACACTAATTGTATGAGCTCAGTCAGGTATGTACCTTTACCAAAGAAAGCCTTTTCCGAATGAGGTTGGCACAATATGCTCCAGAAGTAGGCAAACTAATGTTGAATCAATTACCGTACATTTATGGGTAAATGTGTACAGTGATACACAAAATGAAAAAATAATATACCTTTTTATATTTTAAAATTATATATTCTAATATTATAAAATACCTACTTTTGGGCCACCCTGTAGATTTAGTGTGGCTAAGTGAGTGTTTTCTACTTAGCAGTTAGATCCAATGAAAATAATGTAATAAATGGGACTGCACTTCTATTTATTTTTTTTTTTTCCTATGATATAATCTGATTTATATAGAAAAAAGGAACTTGTAGTATTTGTGCTTTTTTCTCTATATATAATCTACACTGAGAAGGAACTTGTGTTTTGTGTGCTATTATTTGTTCATTTGTAATGAGGTCAGAAGGTGAAAAGGATGCGTGAGCCTAGTGTTAGTATTCTGACGTTAATGTTTTGCAACTTCCTTCAGATTCCCCACAGACCTACTTCTAACAAGCTCGTCTGGGGAACTATGGCGCATGGTGAGAATCGGGGGGCAGCCCCTGGGCTTTGGTAAGTTCCAGCTTTTTTTTTCTTTTTTTTTTTTTTTTTTTTTAAATTGGGACATCCGAAGAGGAAGAAATGCACACCCCAACTAATGCAAATATTTCCTGTGTCGTACTTGGTGACAGTGCTGGTGGGGTAGTTGTGATCAGCTCTGACTTTCTCACTCAGGATTGCATGTGATGCTAGCTGTCACCAGTGTTTTGTGGCGCCGGTCATGGCAACAGATGTGACTTCAGACTTGGTAGCAGTATGGGATTGGGGGGTCTCCGCTCCTGTCTGCACTGACTCCTTGTTCTGGAAATCGGGGACACTGCACTACATGTTTCAGATGCAGGATGCTTGCTGTGTTCTCATGTATTTTATGTACCGTTCTTTACAGTGACACTGTAAAAACTAAGTCAAGGAACATATCGGGTTATAATTTTTTTTTTTTTTTTTTTTAAGCTGTGGTCCCTCAAATGCCACCCCTGTGATGTTGGCACTGTGATTCACAGCGGGCAGGTGACCTCATTGTGTCAATTCACTAATGATGACATAACCATGTCACATGACTGCAGAGAATCACAGCCCCAATATTGCAGGAGTTAAAGGGGTTGACGACTAGTTTCCATGTCCCTCTCATGTGCCCGAACTCCCACAGATAAGCAGCTCACTAAACTCTTTGCTTTGGCATATCCTGCTGTAACCTTAGCTGCTCTCCTGGTCACATGACCACCGGCTGAGAGAATCGCCTTCTTCCTGTGGTGTCTTATCAGATTCTACCTCACTTTCAGGCTCTGGGAGCTGATGGGGCTTATCAAGAGTGATTGGCGCTTTGTGTAAACGCTCACTAAGCCCCATAGGTAGTGCCGCACACCACGCGCCTCCCCTTGCTTGCAGGCAGTGCCACACACCACGTGCCCCCCCCCCCCTTGCTTGCAGGCAGTGCCACATGCCACGGGGCCCCCCCGCTTGCAGGCAGTGCCGCACGTCATGGGCTGATTTAATTTCCTTGTTATAGCCAAGGGACATCTATTAGATTTTTCATCATATGGACTGTTCTAACACACATGATGAGAGTAATGTACTTCCCATCGCTCACCTTTAATATGCTATTTATATTTTGGTCTATTTGGGAACCTTTTTATTTTTCAGTCTGGAAGAACTTCAAAAAATAAAAATCAGTTATTGGTACCAATTTAATCAAGTTGTTGCTTTTAAGCAGTTGTCTTTGGTGTATGCCAAGGTGTAGCTATGGGTTTGGTTCAGGGGGGCAAAACTTCAAAGTGGGGCCCCTAACCAGGTAGCCCTGATTACAACTATGGTGGCACCCCTTAATAATGGGTTTGGAGGTACCTCATCACATCACCGACCTGTTACTAAAAATTTGCTATTCAAAGACCAACATTGATATTACACCCATAAATTGGTAGATACCAGTGCTGCAGAACATGTAATAGATTACAGCACAGTTATTGATAGTGACTTCAAGCTGACGTTCTTTCTGGTGGTGTCATTCACTTTTACAGTCTTTTCCTACTGGCCCAGACCGACGTGACAGCTCCTCCAGCCAGGACTCGTTTGCAGAGATTAAAATGGACATATCTGACTTCTCACATTTTCAGCACCGTATCCATCTATTTCCAACCTCCACAAACACCTTATCCTGCCCCAATGCAAAGCTGCTGTTGCCGCCATACGAGTCCCTATTACTGCACCTGCTGTGTGCCTATAGATAGTTAAAACAAACCTCTAGAATATATTACTTACCTGTGCAAGTGCCCTAGAAAACAATGTCCACATTTTGCCCCTAGGAAGTAGTAATGCCCTCTGTGTGCCCCTTTGACTGTAACAAAAACCTGCGTTCCCCTATAACAATAAGGGCCCACTTTACATTTATAAATGTCCCGAGTCTCCCCTGTACAGCTCCTCTATACATAGTATATTGACCCCTCACTCTGTAGTACCCTCCACACAGTATAGTGATCCCTTAGTAGCTCTTCAACTGTATGATGGCCCTTTCACTGTTATCCCACACTCTGTGATGGTCCCCTAAATCACCTCAACGATATTCTCTCCCCCCCCATATGGGTCATACTAACAGATAAAAGGTGATTTCCATTATTTCCTGCCGTATTGCTCCAGTGTTTGCTAGGACAATCCGGAAGTCACACCTCAATGTAAGTCTGAGAGCCAGAACAAGGCCCTCATGGACTTCCATAGAGAATTTGTGGCCGTTATCTGACTTCTGATCAGTCAGAAGTTGTGGCGACAAGATGGCAGCATGGGCTGGAGGGGTTGTCTGGTGACTGCACTTAAAGCATTCTCTCTTCTGGCATTTAGCAAATATTAATAACACTGGTCAACAGCATTTTTGGTGCCAAAGATATTTCATCGAATTTAGGGTATTTTTGGGGTGCTGATTCTGAATATGTCATCAGTTTTGCCAGATTGGCTCAAGTTTTTGAGATTTTTGGTATCTTATTTATAGCACTTGTTGGTAAATGCGACGCATCATCTCATTAATTTCTTTGGATTAGTACTTGAACTGAGCAGTTCTCAATATAGTTTTGTGTTAATTAGTGTTCTAAAAGTTTGTTCATAGCTTGATTTTTGCACTAACTTTATGTTGTTGTCTGTTTTCCAGTGAAAAGCATGAACTCATCAAGAAGAAGTTGTCTTAACGATCCAGACTCATTCTGTTACTTTTGTGGTGAATACACACTGCCAAAACATAGAAGAAACATAACAGACTTCGTAAAAAAGTGTATTTTGCCTATTTTGGGGTTATGCTTGGGGACCAAGACAAGTTTTGGGCACCACACATAGTGTGCAAAGCATGTATCGAATTATTACGAAAATGGAGCAAAGGACAAAGAAAAAGCTTCAAATTTGGTGTTCCAATGGTGTGGAGAGAGCCAAAAAATCATCATGATGACTGTTATTTATGGTAAACACAGGTACAGGCACATCTTCACAATGAGGGACAGGCCTTCTTGCAGATTCCATGTTACTCCCATTTTCGTTTCTTATGCTTATTGAATCCTTGCACTTGCACTGCACAGAAATAACAGTCATCATGATGATTTTTTTGGCTCTCTCCACACCATTGGAACACCAAATTTGAAGCTTTTTCTTTGTCCTTTGCTCCATTTTCGTAATTCGATACATGCTTTGCACACTGTGGTGCCCAAAACTTGTCTTGGTCCCCAAGCATAACCCCAAAATAGGCAAAATACACTTTTTTTTACGAAGTCTGTTATGTTTCTTCTATGTTTTGGCAGTGTGTATTCACCACAAATGTAACAGAATGAGTCTGGATCGTTAAGACAACTTCTTGATGAGTTCATGCTTTTCACTGGAAAACAGACAACAACATAAAGTTAGTGCAAAAATCAAGCTATGAACAAACTTTTAGAACACTAATTAACACAAAACTATATTGAGAACTGCTCAGTTCAAGTACTAATCCAAAGAAATTAATGAGATGATGCGTCGCATTTACCAACAAGTGCTATAAATAAGGTACCAAAAATGTCAAAAACTTGAGCCAATCTGGCAAAACTGATGACATATTCAGAATCAGCACCCCAAAAATACCCCAAATTCATTAAAATATTTTGGACACCAGAAAAAATTTTTTTTGTTGACCTGTGTAATTATTGTAACCCTAATTCACCTAAAACGGGAAAGGTTTATTCTGATTTCATGTCAGATATTGAGACATGTATGTGTCTCTTTATGTAGTGTATGTAAACTTCTGCTTCCAACTGTATCAATGGAGGAAACACAGCAAAAATTAAACTTGTTTATTGAGAAATATAATCTTAGTTATGGGTATTGGGTTCTGGGGTTGAGCCTTTGATCCAGGAAACTAGTCTGATTGCCATATGTGTAGTCTGTAATGAATTTTTCCCCTAATTCGCGGCAATTTAGCATCTACCTTACGGGACTTTTGCTTCATCTGTATCATCACGTAATATATCAATATGTTCTTCCCAGAACAATGACTGCTGTTTGTCATTAACATGGACTTGGCCCCACTTTTGCAAACCAATGTTTTGGAATGAGGTATAGATTAAGTACATATGTAAGCACTTTTCACCATGTAGTTTCTAGAAAATAGAGTTCCTTGTTCACACTTAATTTTATTCTTTCCTATTTTTACAGATGAGTGTGGAATAGTAGCACAGATAGCGGGGACTCTGGCTACAGCAGATATATCCGCTTATTATATTAGCACCTTTAATTTTGACCATGCATTGGTAAGTTGACAGCCTTTAGATAAAAATGTGTTTTGTTTTTTTGGTTTTTTTTTTGTTTTGGTATAATGAATTATTTTAATAGTAATTCCCTTCAGGATGACCTTTTCTAAGGGCAGGCATGAGTCTGTAAATGAGCAACTGTGTACTGTATGGTCAGAGTCCTCCAGCACGGTAGACAGTTTCCTAAGACTTCAGCTTTGACTAATGGTTACCTAACGGTACATAATGACAGGGTTGTCCAGATGAGTAAGCCCCATTTTATATAATCTCATGATTCATGTGATCTTGGCCCCTTTTGACATTTTTGAGAACAGTAGCTGTAATTATGTCTTCAACCTGTGCACGTATCTGTCTAGGTTTGAGAAGAACTTTTGACCACAATTTAGTAGCCATTTCCATTTGTAATGGTGACATTCTCTCTGGAGTGCACGTGGCATCCTTCAGAATGTGTGTATTTCTCCCAGACATGATTTCAGTTGGCTGGGGTGAGCTGTATTTAGGAATAAGTGATAAGAGGTCGGGGTTCCACACAGTTCTAGGAAACAATACTAAACTGAGCTCCTTTCCACTTAAAAGGAACCTGACACACAATTCATATTGCCCAAACCATGTGCAGCTTGAATTGGAGACCATCATTATATTACAAACATCTGTTTTTCTCTGAAATGTTGTTTCAGAAAACAAACCTGATGGAGAACAATGCTGTGGTCAAGGTGACCAGTAAAATGTCCTTGCCAGCATTGCTACCTGCCACTTTAGATACAGGTCTCGCACTATGGGTTCTATTTACTAAGGTGTTTACTCCAGAATTTTGGCATAAGACTCCTCTAAATGTTCCAAATTTTTAGCGTCCTTGGCAGTCTAAGGGTATGTGCAGACGCTGCGGATTCCATTGTGGAATTTTCCGCAGCGGTTTTGATAAATCCGCTGTGTTTTTTTCCTGTGGACTTATTGCGGATTCCGCTGCGGGTTTTCACTTGCAGTTTTCTATTGGAGCAGGTGTAAACCCGCAGCGGAATCCGCACAAAGAATTGACATGCTGCAGAAAATAAACCGCTGCTTTTCCGCAGCATGTGGACTGCGGATTTCATTTCCCATAGCTTTACATGGTACTGTAAATGCATGGGGAAACTGCTGCGGACCCGCAGCAAAATCCGCAGCGTGCGCACATACCCTAAGACTGCTATAAAGTGGTCGGGACTTGGACAGGGAGTCTGGAAGCCCACCTGGAAAATGTATCCAAAGTTACTCCAGAAATGAACTGAAGTAGCATTTCTGGTGGAGATGCACACCATTTGTAAAGTGCACCTAATTAATTTTGTCTATTAATGACTTGGGTGCATCTTACTCCAATGGTACATTTATTATTTCTGGTGTGAAAAACACCAGTCTTAACATTTTGCGCCCATAGTGTTTTGTTTGTTTGTTTTTTTTTTATAGGGAACTGCATGTCTTTCTAGTTGTGTGGGCAGGGGCATACCTCTGTGACTAGTAAACTCCTTTCCAGCCACATGTTCAACTATGTTTTTCTTTGAAACACTGCGGCATTTCAGAAAATTACATAGTTAAAAATGGGGCTGAGGTCAAGGTAACTAGTGCTCATTAGCTTAGAAATTTACAGTAGTGTTTATTAAAAGGAACTAAGTTTGTTCTTCATGATTTAAAGGGTTCCGTTTTTGATCAAATAACTTCTCGTGTCCTATTTATGTGCATTAGTTCTTGAAAGTGACAGGTTTTGGTTGCCTAGAAAGTGTGGATCACATTAAGTTTTTCTTTCGTAATAGGTTCCAGAAGACGTCATTGACACTGTGATCACATTTTTACTTGAGCGGGAGGAAAATAAAAGCGAATGTATAGCCCCTGTCTTGCTGCAGCAGTGACAGACATGAGAAGTATTGACTAAGCATTTGTCCACTTCTGATATTAGAGGTATGCGATCTCAAGCAATAGTATGGACAATGAAGAGAACTGTCTACCTGCTGCTACAGCAGTATATCCAGTGCCAATGAGCCGAAGGCTAAATCAAATTATCTGATCCATGGATTGTTTGCTGATCATTTCCACTGATTAAGAAATATCCTTCAATTTCCTTACTGGGTTTTCCTAAATAGCACTTGTGAAGTTTGTTGTAAGCAATGCTCCGATTTGTGTGTTTGTGTACTACCTGTTGTCTCAAACAGGACACATTTGTATTTCATGACATCTAGTTGAATTCGGTGTTTTCTCCACCAACAATAGGGCTTTAAATTTTAAGCTTTACGGTGTTTTTACTTCTTGTAGTCCACCATGACCATATTCTGGAGTGCACAGAAATCCTGCCCCTGTGTCCTGAAGAGACGTTCTGTTGTATACGTAGTACTGCTAACACATAAATTGACATATGGTGGGTTTCCCACTTATTACATACACTCCATTTTTGCATTTAGTTCAGAAATTGATTGTTATCCTACTAAACAGTATGAGCTCTGCTTGTCCTATTATTGAAAGGTAAATATATACCTCGTACATTTGTAAGCTCCACCCGGTCGTGCGTGGGGTCATTTGTAGTAAGTGCCTTATTTCACAGAGCTACGGGGGCTACTTTTACTGTAGTTCTCAATATACTTGGTGGTTACTTTTTCATTTATACCAGTGCCTAATAACACTAAGACTGTACAAGGTAGGCATTTCTCATCTTAAGAGGGCTATTTAAAAGGTTAATCCCATCTTCCTAGATGCACTTTTGCAATTTACTGCTTATTAAAATTTGCTGCCGTTCTTGAGAACACTTTTTCTTTTCACAGCTTTGTTTAGGAGACAGACCATCACTGCTGTCTAGCTTGTAAGCGCTGTGTTGAAGCTGGCTGGGATTAGATGGTAATGGTGTCCTTATCTAGGAGACTGACCACCACTTCTGTCTAGCTTGTAAGCACTGGGTTGAAGCTGGCTGGGACTAGGAGGCAACATTGTAATTGGGCAAGCATTGCTAGGGCACAAACTCAATAGAAGAGTTTGTAAGCACTACACATGTTCGGCTGTCAAGCAGTAGTGGTCAGTCTCTAAAGAAATTAGTTGTTAATAAGTGTTAGTATCTCAAGAATGGTTGTAAAATTTAGCAGTAGAAGGCACTAAAAGGCAAAATTGCTAGTATTTAACAGTTCTATCTGACGATACCCATTTATGAACATGTGGATAACTGTTTAATGGATATAATATACGGTAATTGTTGGGTCATGTTTGTGCCTTTACATGTTTTGGAGGTATGTTCTTTTTCTGTCTTTAAGTAAAAAAAAAAAATGCAAGTTCTTGTTACACTTCCAGTGTAAGTTCTGATGAGTTTCTGTACATTTGCAGATATTGTTTTCGTTAAGCAGTACAGATGTCACTTTTTTTTTTTCTTTATCAGATCACATTTTTTTTAAGGGAAAATTTACAGATCGGCTCAGTCAGCAGTTTATTGCATTCTGCTTACTAAGTACTCTTTCTACTGTGTATACCAGTGTCACGATAGCACATTTCTATAGAGATTTATCTCTGTATAGCGGAAGAATGTATCCTTGCTTATTTGGTGTTTGTAGCAATAATATAAAATTAAAAATATATTTAAAAAATGTTGTAACTCTTTATCATTTTACATTAGACATCTAATATATAAAGCTGAATGTGTGTATGTCCGTGATTGGCATCTGCACCGTCGCAGCTACAGCCACAAAACTTTGCAGTCACACGTCTGGACCCCAAGAGTGTCATAGGCTGTTGTGAGATGAAATTTTAACCCCGCACGTTCCAATTCACCAAACAATTTTGCCCCTATCTACATAATGGGGGGGAGAGTGAGGGGAAAAGTGTTGCAGGCAAATTGGCAGCTGCTAGATGTGAACAAGGGGGACTTAAAGAATGAGAGCGATGGCGCCAAAGAGTATATACTGTACAGTTGCTAAGGTGGGGCCCCGACATGGGATACTCACCATACATGGGGATATGAACACACACAAAATGCACCACACACTACCACGTGCTTGAACACATATACCACCCTCCGCACACATTTCACCACACATACACCAACCTCGCCACATAAGTCGAAGCAAAACTCGCCACTATCCTTCAAAAATAAAAATCTGATTAATAAGCAGACAAACTACAAGAGCAACAAATGTACCATATAGGAAATCTGGCAGCTGTCGGTCACATGACCTGTCTATTATGTGTATGTGTGAGCTAATATATACTGCCAGGGGGGATATACTGCATCAATAAGATCTCTCCCAGGCAAAGGTTTCAAGGCAGACTAGGGTATCAAGATGGGCTGTTGAAGCACTTTTGAAGAAGCACCAATAAATGGAAACTTAGTACAGCGGACGAAAGACATTGTTTCTTTCCTTTCAAAATCGGATGTTCAGAATGGGCAGCAACCAAAGGGATCTAGCTATACCCCTTTACTGTTTGGAGAGATTTGGCTAAAGGTGTTCTTCATTGGAAGAATTGCCATGCCTTCAACATGTAAGCAAGGCCGATCGACTAAACTATGCACAAAAAAAGGAACTTTGGTGCTGAAGAAAATGGCAGCAGGTACTTTGGACCAATGAGTTAAAATTTTTACTTTTTGACTGCAAGGAAAGGCAGTTTTATTGGCCAAAAAGTTGCAGAGCAGTACAAGTGTCTGCCGGTAACAGTGGAGCATGGTGGATGTTCCTCAAATGTGTGCAGACAATTTGGGATTTGGTCCATAATAATGGTGTCCTCAGTCCTGAGAAATGCAGACGGATACTTATCCATCATGTAATGGCATCAGGGAGGTGTCTGGGGTTAGTGTCTTGCTGCATAATTAGTTTAGAGCCAAACATACAGCTAATATCATTAAAGAAGCACTCCCATCAAAGTTTGTATCCTCTTAATATATTACAATCATTATATAGCACTGTGTACTTACAATTTTACTCACTTTGCCCATCTTTTACCCAGCTAATTTTTTTTTTTTTTTTTCCTCCTATGTAGAAACAGGAAGTCTCTTGTTTGCATGACTCATTCCTCTCCAAATCCTGACCCAGCTGCTCCACCTCTCCTCCATGCCATTGACTTTTGCAATGACTGAGTCATACTGAAGGAAAATTGACCTCCTGTTTCCACATAGAGCTTAGAAGGAATCAGCTAGTCCGTTTTTAACCAGGAGAGATCATATAACTAATGGAAAAAAGAATTAAGTGGGTAGAAGGGAAAATGAGCAATTGTAAGTCCACAGTGCATTATGATGACTGCAATATATTAAGAGGATAACACATTTGATGGGAGTGCTTCTCTAAGGCAGTTATCCCACTTGCAACTGCAATGCGAGACACTCCCCTCAATACCCGGGACTACCACCAGCGGTTTGGACAAGAGTGTTCAGCTGCATAGAAATACATGCAGCTGCACACTCCCATCCCGAGTGTTGGTGGCAGTGCCGGGTATTGAGGCGAGTTTCTTGCATTGCAGTTGCAAGTGGGACACCGGCCGGCCTAAGAACTATCTTGTGTGCAAAGAATAAGTCTTGGAAAAACTTATATGACCATCACAGTGCCCTGATCTCCTCATTGGGTCTGTGTGATCTCATATTATGAGACAGAAGGATTTGCTTTAGTCTACATCCACAGAAGATCTGTGTTTAGTTCTCCAAAAGTTTAGGACAACCTTCCTGGAGAATTCCTTCAAAAAATGAGTGCAAGCGTTCTTTACCCCTTAACCACCTTGGGGGATTTTCTGTTTTTGCTTTTTCATTTCTTTGCTCCGCTTGTTCCCAGAGCCATAACTTTTTATTTGCCCGATTTTAACATGCGCCATGTGAGGACTTGTTTTTTTGTGGGACGAGTTGTGCTTTTGAAAGAAAACATTGATTTTACCATATAGTGTACTGGAAAATGGGGGGGGGGGGGGGGGGGGACTCCAAGTGGTTTTCTTCTGATGTGCGGCTGATTTAGAGCTTATTTTTAACGCACCAAGCTGACTTTTATTATTAATCCCATTTTGGCATTGATATGCTTTGATTGCCTGACTAGAAAAAAAAAAAAAAAAAATATTATATATATATATATATATATATATATATATATATATATATATATATATATATATATAATATTTTTTTTTTCTTACACCATTTACAAATTCTTTATATACTTTGAGAGATCAGGCGTTTCTGAATGTGGCAAAAACAAATGTGTTTTGTTGTTTTTTTTTTTTTGTGAAGGGGGCTGATTTGAACTTCATAGCAGATCGGCAATGACAACCACAGGGAACTTCTGCAGACCCCCAGTTCTCATGCCAACCTATCGGCGCCTCACGATCATGTCGCAGGGGTGCCGATAGATGGAGTAAGTGACTCTCCTGGAGCGGGCATGTTAAATGCAGCTGTCAGAGATAAAAGCATTTAGCATGTTAACTGCTATATAACTTTATTTTTTTTTTTAATGCTCAAAAAATAAAATCACTCCAGTGCCTTTTTTTGTTTTTTTAATTCACATATGAATATTAAATTAACTTAATTCCAATTTCCTTGCGCTACAATTTGCTAAATGTCTATCTTTAGAAATAATACTTTGGCAAAGTAGAGATTATGACGATGCACAAGCTTCATTCACGGAAAGTATGAGATGAGGAGAGTAAGCAAGGTGTTTTTTTTTTTTGTTTTTTTTTTTAATACTTGCGCC
This sequence comes from Ranitomeya variabilis, assembly GCF_051348905.1. Taxonomy (NCBI): domain Eukaryota; kingdom Metazoa; phylum Chordata; class Amphibia; order Anura; family Dendrobatidae; genus Ranitomeya; species Ranitomeya variabilis. The sequence continues at coordinate 313,603,226 of NC_135232.1, read as the reverse complement.
AGTGTGTTTCAGCACCAGACTGGTGACTTTCTCAAGGTAAATTTATTTTTTTTTTTTTATCTACCTTGAGAAAGGTGCCAAAATTTGTTGGTGTGAATAAAGAAACACTCTCTGGATGTCACCCGTTCTTGTTAATCTCTACTTTCTAAAGTATATATCTTTAGACATCTCACCCTATTTACTATACAGAAAGCAAAAATCTTTTTTTTTTTTTTTATCCCCCATCTTTCAAGACCGGTGTATAAAAATGTCTGGATGGCTGAGGCTTCACCCTGCAAAATGAGTTGGATGAGATTGACTCTCAATGCTCCTAAGATTTGTTATTAAAAGAAAAAAAAACTTGCAGGATTGCATTCTATATGTGAGAAATGAAAGTGTGCTGCAGTAATTTCTGCACGACTATTTTCTGACCCCTTGTTTAATACCAATATATTGGAGTGAGCAGGTTGTTCCTGCCAGTAAGTGTATAGTTGTTTTAGTAAATGTGTGGGCTTTTCTTATGTTATATGAATTTAAGGTGCTTATTCATTGTGTTCTGTGTTCCAGTATGCACCATGTACAATGTTTTATATACTAGATCTTTGAGTATTGTAACTGTGTATATATTAGTCAGGTATAGTGTCACTGTGATCTCAGTCTGCAACCATTCTTGCTGCGAAAAAGATGACCGGCACCAGGAAGCATTCTCACCTCCATCAGTAGAAGAGTCCTTGGGTGAGTGAATGAGAGCATCCCATTCTGAACAGGCTGAGTGCTGAGAGGAGGATCTATGGTTGCAGGTTGAGGAGGGTCAGCCTGCTTGTATGGACTGAGACGCTGGCTCGTGCATTGAGCTAGGCAGCGTTGTTGTCGCTATCAGTGCCTTGCAATGTGCCTGACTTGTGGGACAAATATAATTACGCTGCTGGCCAGATTTGGCCCACAGGTCAGAGTGTAAGGGACCCAAACCTGCGATAGTCTGGCTGCTTGAACTATATACATTAATGCCACAGTAGAGATGCATATGGTTTTAAAAAAAAAAATAAAAAATCACTGTCTCCTTTTGAAGCCCTGCCATAGTCCACTCTTTAAACCAGCTACTGATTTGCTTGGTACATGTACTGCAGAGGTCAGTAAGGGGTTAATAAAACACTGAATTAGCTCACATTTTTAGGTTATCAGCCATACAACAATGACAAGGTGTTCTTCAATGGACCAAAACTCTTGTCTCAGCTTTGTGTATATACGTACTTTTTTGATCAAAAAACAAAGTACCGCTCCTTCTTGTGGGTGGAGCGTAAGTATAATTCATATTTTCCCTCACCCATGACAGCACCACCTGAAAGAGCGATCTGCCCTTCAAAAACCGGAAACCATCAGAAATTTAAAAAAAGCGCCTCTCCACTACCTTAGTTGGTTTCTTGTCCTTTTGGTAAGAAGACAGCAGTGGAGTTTTTCGCAGACCTGGGCTGATCGGTTTCTGGCAGGGCACCGTCTCTGCTGCGGCTGCCACCAGCAGGAGCTGAAAGCGCCGCGGCAGGGCCCACCTAGGGCTGGTGCCCGGTAGCCACATGTCCAGGCACAGGACGCTATCTAGGGAATTGCGCCCTGATGACGCGCACTGATGAAAAAGGAAGCCTGCTGTGGGTCTCCTTTTGAAGCCCAGCTATAGTCCACTCTATAAACCTGCTACTGATTTGCGTTGTACATGTACTGCAGATGTCGGTAAGCTCTGTGTGTATATACATTCACTTTCTTGATTAAAAACCAATGTACCTGTCATTCTTGTGTGTAAACATAAGTGTAATTCCTATTTCTCCCCTCACCCATGACACCACCTGAAAGAGGGAGCTGCCCTTCAAGGACAGGAAACCTTCAGAAATAAAAAGGGCGGCGCCACTCCACCACCTCAGTTGGTTTCCTGTCCTTGTTGGGAAACCTTTGGTAAGAAGACAGCGGTGAAGAGAAGAAAAAATTTACCACCTAATGTGAGGTTTACCTTAAGTGAGAGACTACCCATTTAAATGGAAATCTGAGTTGGGACTCATGGCACCTCATTGCCCTTCATAGTGCCTCATGGTGGTCTCATAGTGCTGTATAGCACTTCATAGCGCCTCATGGTGGCCTCCTATCGCTTCATAATGCCTCATAGCGTTTTCATAATGTCCCATAGTGTCTTTGGGCCTCAGTGTCTTGTAGCGCCTTTTTAGTGCCTCATGGTGTACCAATATGTCTAAAGCACCTTGTAATGCTTTATGGCTCCTCTGTGCCTCGTTGTAAAGGCACCGGTTGCATAACTGGTTAAGGTCTGACAAAACCATGTTCAGCGACTACGGTAATCACTGCAAGGCAAGGTTACCAAATTCAGTGGCAGCGTTCGTACGGCCAATGTGGATTTTCTTTAAACCACTGCAGTTTTATTTGCCTTCTACAAGTTGCACAGAGGTCATAATCATAAAATTTTTAGCCTTGTTCAAGCATTGGCTAAACAGTACAGACACGGACAACTCCTATAGAGCTGAGCTAACCCCAGCTTGGTCAAACAAAACCGCATTTATCCAGGGCAAGCACTGACACTTGCGGTTCTCTGCTTACGGCCCCATGCAGACTCTGCTCAGGTGAGGTCTCTGGCCTGTCTGTTTAGCTCCAAAACAAATCAAATCTGCTCTGCTTTCCATCAGTCTGGCTAAGGTGAACACATTGCCTGCTCATGTGGAGATCTCTCTAGGTGCCCTAATCAAGACCCGTTCGGCTATGATTTAACCCAGTCCTACCTTGATTTGCTACAACCTTAAGGGGCTATACAAATTCCTGAGTTAGGTCATTTAAAATTGAGTCTATAAGATCGGTTATTAAAACCTCTGGTTCCAGATTGCTATATAATAGTCTAGGAGTTAAATGATGTGTATGATCATGTCCCAATGCACATGAAACACCATATTCCCGGAGGATAGTTCTCAGCATAAAATGCGTAACAATGTCAATGGGCCCTCAATGTTTTAGGGAGATTCTAGTAATTATAACAACTCGCTTATCGAAGGAGTAAGCACTGATGCCTTACCTGTACAATTTCCGAATCATGGGCAGATCCATTGAGCGCTGTAGAACTCAGTTGGCAGAGTTGGGGACAACCTTATCAGTTAGGTTGTCTATTTTTTTTTTTTTTTAAGAATTTAGAACCTTAGAGTGTAGCTCTTCCCTTGTGTTCTCGTAAACTCAGGGAGTCAGTTGTCTCCCAAGGGCGAAGAAGGTGTCCTGTTAAGTATCAAAATTAATAAGCAGTCTGACCACAACTCTAAGGCTTCTTTCACACTTGCGGCGTCTGGCAGCCGTCACAATGCGTCGGAGTGACGTATCGACGGATGCCTCAAAAAATAGTGAAAAACGGATGCAACGCATACAGTATGTCGACAGATCCGCTAGATGGTTCCGTCAAAAACTGGATCCGTTGCATCTGTCTTGTCTGTTTTTACCATCCGTTTCATCGGTTTTTTGTTTTTTTTTAAGGATCCTTTTTCCATGCCTAAATATGGGAGTCTCCCAAATGTGATTGGCTACTGGAAAATAGGGAAACCTATATATTGTCTGTTTTTTACACCCCATCTCTGACAGTGTTTAGAGAAAGTGGCAGAGATGGAAGGAGTGCTTGTGAGGATTGCCACCATATGTTCTGATATTTTTGAGGCCAATAGGCTGGCAATAATCGTTCGGGAGAAGGAGGCAGCAGCAAGAGAAAGGATTCTTCTACAGCGACGTCGCCGCCTATGGATACATCCCATAAATGCCCAGCGAATGACCCGGGGCGTGTATTCAACTCTCTACATGGAGTTGTGGCAGAACCTGGTTAAATTCTTTAATTATGTTCGAATGAGACAGGAACGCTTTGATGTTTTGTTGGGGATGTCATCCGAAGGAAGGACACACAGTTCAGGTGTTCCATCTCACCGGCGGAGTGGCTGATGACACTGTGGTAAACCTATTTTTATGTATTTTTTTTTTTTTTTTTTTAAATCCTTGTTCATAGATAATGCCATGTGCAGGTGTCTGGGTTTTTTTTGCAGCGGGTAACCGGAAAACCACATCAGCAGTGAACATACTGCAGAAAATACTGCGCGGAAACACTGAGTTGCATTTTCTGCAGCATGTCAATTATTTTATTTGTGCCCATTCCACAGTGTTTAACACCTGCTCCATAATAGGAATGCACAGATGTAAAAATGCTGTTTTTAAATGTGCACTAAAACAGAACAAAAACGTCCGCAGTGTCGTTTAACACAATTAAAAAAAAAAAAAAAATTAAAGATGTTTTTGTGAAAATTGCTTTAAAATGTAATGTTGGTGTTTGTGGAAAAGAAAAAAAATATATAAAAAAGAAAAAAACGCAGATTCCTTGCTACTGGAGAATCCCTAAGGGTACCGTCTCACAGTGGCACTTTGATCGCTACGACGGCACGATCCGTGACGTTCCAGCGATATCCATACGATATCGCTGTGTCTGACATGCAGCAGCGATCAGGGACCCCGCTGAGAATCGTACGTCGTAGCAGATCGTTTGGAACTTTCTTTCGTCGCTGGATCTCCCGCTGTCATCGTTGGATCGGTGTGTGTGACACCGATCCAACGATGCGTTCGCTTGTAACCAGGGTAAACATCGGGTTACGCTTAGGGCCGCGCTTAGTAACCCAATGTTTACCCTGGTTACTATCGTAAATGTAAAAAAAAAAAAAACGGTACATACTCACATTCCGATGTCCGTCAGGTCCCTTGCCGTCTGCTTCCCGCACTGACTGCCGGCCGTAAAATGAAAGCAGAGCACAGCGGTGACGTAACCGCTGTGCTCTGCTTTCACTTTACGGCCGGCAGTCAGTCAGTGCGGGAAGCAGACGGCAAGGGACCTGACGGACACCGGAATGTGAGTATGTACTGGTTTTTTTTTTTTTTACATTTACGATGGAAACCAGGGTAAACATCGGGTTACTAAGCGCGGCCCTGCGCTTAGTAACCCGATGTTTACCCTGGTTACCCGGGGACCACGGCATCATTGGTCGCTGGAGAGCTGTCTGTGTGACAGCTCCCCAGCGACCACACAACGACTTACCAACGATCACGGCCAGGTCGTATCGCTGGTCGTGGTCGTTGGTAAATCGTTTTGTGTAACGGTACCCTAACATCACTGCATTATCAGTTTCGCCTTGGAATCTCGACAATTTCAGGAATTGTTAGTGACATGCCGCGCACTCTGGGATACTTTGCACCAGGAATACATTCCGAATCCGACTATGGATATCTGGCTGCAGAGTGCTGAAAATTTTTTAAAACTGTGCAATTTCCCAAGTTGCTTGGGTGCCGTAAATGGCAAACATATCCGGATTTCAAAACCTGCAGGATCTTGCACCGAGTACTAGAATTACAAAAAGTAATTTTCAATAGTACTTATGACAATAGCAGATGCCAATCGTAAATTTATTGCTGTGGACATTGGAGCCTATGGCTGCTCAAACGACTCACAAGTCTTCAAAACTTCTCCAATGGGCCGTTGTCTATATGGAGACACCTATGATTTCCCACCACCAAGGCCACTCCCGGGAACATCTGGCCCACCTATGCCATATGTCTGTGTTTGGTGATGAGGCATTCCAGCTGTCACCACACCTACTGAAACCTTATGCAAGCAGTGGACTGACCCGAACCAAACGAGTGTTTAACTACCGTTAACTAGAGCCAGACGAGTGGTGGAGTGCGCGTTTGGCATTTTAACTGCAAAGTGGCGAGTGCTGCTAACCGCCATAAAACTACAGACAGACTGTGGATGAGGTTGTCAAGGCCTGTGTGGTGCTGCATAATTATGTGATTTCCCAGGAGCCAGTTTCCATGGATGAAGAGGACGCTCAGACAACCTTGTGGGATTATCAAAGTGCGGCGCCCCAGTGTCCTGGTCGTCGCAGTGATGTCATTATCCTTTCAGGGGAGAAGTGATGTCATGTCTGAAGGCAATGAAAGACAACCACATTCAGGTATTACACCCATGCAACATGTTCACACTCCAAACCAGAAGGGGGAGCTCTAAGCCTGTTTAGGGTGAACTTCCCTATTGACATCCTGATCTGGAGGGAAAGGAGTTCAGTTCCTGTCAGGCAGACAGAAGAAGTGGAGCTCTGCTGGCCTGAAGTGCTGCAACTCCTGGAAAAAGACACAAAAAGGTGAACATACTGCAGCGAGTGTGCAGGAAAGCAGAGCACAGGAGAGGAATATCAGAGGGAGATCAGCCAGGAACAAGCTGCTCCTTTCTGAGGCACAGAAGCCGGTAGCCAGGAACACCGAGGGAGTAATTGACTCTACACATTACTTCAGAGACCGGCAGGACAGTCAATTCCAAGTTGACTGCCCGACCTTAATACCTAAGAAGACATGGTGGCAAATTGTGGGGGGCGGGGCGTCTCCAGGGTCCCTACAAACAAGCCTCAGGCTATCCCAGTCATACGGGTTGTCCTATCCATACCATCTGGGGGACAGAGAGGAAGAAATAACATCTAGAACATCTACAAGAGTTGTGAGAACCTTACTGAGAAGCTCAGCAGGGAGGTACTACAACACACAGGCGCTAGTAGGAAGGCTACTGATTTCCACCTGGATAAGGGGACTCTGGATTTGCCTTCAGACCGGCCGGACTCTGCCTGCCCTGTCATCTGGCACTCCGGGCTGAGGAGACCATCTGAAGTCTTCAGTAAACAAGGTAAGACTGCAAACCTGTCTCCTCATTCTTTATTACACCTTTCCCAAGTATAAACTCTTTTACTGGACACCCCTGAGGGCCACGGACCGGGTCAGCCACCGTGACATCCCCCGAACCGCAGGACCCGGTACAGAGTACCCCATTGCCCTACGCTGGGGGCGATCCATTTTGGCATCACGAACAGGATCTACTTAAGCCTGGAAAAATCGGGTCATGTGCGCCTAAGAACTGTGCCAGAACTGTATGTGAACTGCGATTTGCGTAAAGACTGTGTGTGGCAAATTGCCGCCAAAATCCACCATTGGAGCGCGAGGGGAGGAGCCATAGCTTCGTGGGCAGAGCCAGCCGAAAAGAGCGCGAAGCAAGAAGTCCGGTGCCGTGCTGCTGCCTGGAAAAGCCGGAAGTGGAGACGCCGTGTAGCAGAGCTGTCAGAAGAGACGCTGCAAAGTGCCGATTCCAGAGAGGAGCCCCGACTTTCACCAGGTTAGCAGAGGGGAGGAACGGCCATGTCCGATCCGGGAAGGGAAGTGGCGGCAGCCGCAGACCTGGAAGCGCCTCCAGGCCCCGCAATAGGCGCAGCCGCAGGCCTTGTACCACCGCCGGGTTCCGCAGAGCTTGCCGCTTTCATCAGCCAGCCGGATACCGCCACGGCTACAGCGGTCATAATGCCCTTCTCCATGCCATACATACCTGGAGCAGCCTGGCTCCCATGATACGCTGGAGAATCGCATACATTAACTGACTTTAAGGAAGGGATCTACAGCCTGCTTGAGTTTTATCCCTTGACAGAGCCTGAGAAAGTTCACATGGTAACGGGCCAACTGTTTGGAGAGGCTCTGAGAGAAGTGAAGTCCTGGCCCACTGCGGATAAGAGAACTGCGCAGCAGGTCTTTGCAAAGCTTAAAACCACCTTTGACACCAGCACCGCTACAGAAATTAAATTGACGTTCTATGGGTGCAAGCAGAGGCCGCAGGATAGCTTACGGGACTATGCCCTTAATCTCCAGGAGGCACTGCGGGCAATCAAGCAGGATGATCCAAACAGCATGCAAGATGAGGATAAACTCTTAAAGGAGCGGTTCATCGAGGGGCTCCTGTGCAGTCACCAAAGGGCCCAGCTGCACCTCCTGGCCATGCAGAATCCTGACCTGACCTTTGCGCAATTTAAGGACAAGGCCATCCAAGTGCTACAGGAGCGACAGCCCAGCCGTGCAGTACTTCCCAGGCGTCAAGCCCTCACGTACCACCAGGAGGTGGCGCCAGATGCTCAAGTTTCTGCCGAGGCCGATGCCCAGATCCTGGAAGACGATTCCCCTGCAGGACTCCACCTCCAGATGCAGGAGCTGACCAAGAGCGTTGCTGCCTTAGCTCGGACCGTGCAGTCCCTACAGGAGGCCCTCAAGGAGAAGATCAAGCTGGCTTCCAGACCGGAGGATGTTCCCTGGTGACGACCGAGGAGGATCCTGCCGACCAGAGGCAGAGACGACAATCGCTTTCATCAGGACGGACGACCCATCTGCCGCCGCTGCAACCAGGCGGGCCACATTGCAAGGTACTGTCATTTAAACGAGCAACCCCTGGGGCAGAGGGCCAACCCCCAGGAGTAGGACGACCAGGCCTGCAAAACTGGAGAGCCAAGTACATTGGAGGACGACCGGTTCTCTCCATTGTGATCGACGGTATTCCCATGAACGCTCTGTTGGACACCGGTTCTCAGGTGACAACTATGCCTTACATCCTTTAAAAACGTTATTGGGAGGACACTGACATTACTCGTGGCCCTGATGATGATTTCACCATAATAACCAGTAAGCCATTGCCACAAGTGGGGTACGAAGAGGTCACCATTAAAGTGGGGCAGGTAGACTTAAGGGCCCAAGGAATTGTAATTGTTGATATTGACCGATGTGAATGTAACCCCATGATGACCATTGGTACTAATGTCATAGAAAATTGTCTTGCAGAGGTTATTGTTTTGTTACAGCAGGTGGCAGAAACATCTGGTTACAGTGAACAACGTGCCCTGCAGAAAGAAATCAGAGCTCTGATGCAGAGACAGCAGGTAGAACTGACTGGTGGAGAAATAGGCCGTGTCACAGTGAGTGATTCAATCCCTATTGCAATACCCCCCAGGAGTGAAATGATAATATGTTGTCAGGCACCAATAGGCCTCAGAGGTAAAGACTACCAGGCCCTGGTAGAATCTGTGTATTCAGATAGTAGGCCCACCCTCCTGACAGCCAGAGGGGTGGTTGAAGTCCGCAAGGGGAGGGTGCCAGTACGTGTCCTTAACTGTGGAGAGGAAGAGGTCCACCTAACCAAATATGCCACACTTGCCAAATTGTTTGCTGTTGATTATAATGTGATACAGGCAACAGAACCCTTGGTCCCGTCAACCAGGCGGAGGACACTGGCTCTGCAGGACAAGTGGAAGATTGGTGTCAGAAATTACACGTGGGCACTGACTCTACCCCATCGCACCAAAAACAAGGAGCTTACAGGGTGGTTCATGAGTATGAGCTGGTATTTAGCAAGCACCCCCTAGATTTCGGGCAGGTAAAAGGGATCCAACATCATATCTTCACGGGAGATCATCCACCCATTAAAGAGAGATACCATCCTGTACCCCCCCAGCTCATTATCAGTGTGCCAAAGACATGTTGCGAGAGATGAAGGAGGCTGGGGTAGTGAGAGACAGTTGTAGCCCCTGGGCCGCTCCATTAGTCCTTGTCAGAAAGAAGGATGGCACACTGAGAATGTGTGTTGATTATAGGCAGATAAACCGCATTACACATAAGGATGCATACCCACTGCCCAGAATAGAAGAGTCCTTAGCTGCTTTAAAATCTGCTAACTACTTCTCTACCTTGGATCTCACCAGTGGCTACTGGCAGGTTCCCGTAGCAGAGGCGGACAAGGAAAAGACAGCCTTCACCACACTGATGGGTCTCTGTGAACTCCACTACATGCCAATCGGACTGTGCAACGCCCCAGGAACGTTCCAGAGGATGATGGAGTGCTGTCTTGGACGCAAGAACTTTGAAACCGTATTGCTATATCTGGACGATGTCCTTGTTTTCTCCAAGACTTATGAGGACCATCTGAAGCACCTGGCCGAGGTGTTCGAAGCCCTGTCCAACTTTGGTCTAAAGGTAAAACCATCCAAATGCCATCTGTTAAAGCCCAAAGTGCAGTACCTGGGCCATGTAGTGAGTGCCGAAGGGGTGGCCCCAGACCCTGACAAGGTCACTGTGATCATGGAGGTTGCTGGGCTTCGGCCAGTCTCTGAAGTCCGGCAGTTCCTCGGGTTGGTAGGCTACTACAGGAGGTTTATTTAAGACTTCACCAAGAAAGCCGCGCCATTGCAAGACCTGTTGGTGGGCCAATCCAAGAAAACCAAGGGTAAGAATACCCCATTTGACTGGAACGACGGACTGGAGAGGATCCTTCAATTGTTTGAAGTTGGCGCTGACTGGAGAAGAGGTACTGGCCTACCCTGAATATGACCAACCGTTTGTGCTGTATACGGATGCCAGCAACATGGGACTGGGAGCCGTGTTGTCCCAGGTCCAGAAAGGCAAAGAGAGGGTAATTGCTTACGCCAGCAGAAAACTTCGTCCCACTGAAAGGAACCCTGATAACTACAGTTCCTTTAAGCTGGAGTTCCTCGCCATCGTTTGGGCAGTGACGGAGAGGTTCAAGCACTACCTGGCCTCAGCAAAATTCACCGTCTTCACAGACAACAATCCAATGACACACTTGGACACAGCAAAACTTGGTGCCTTAGAGCAGCGGTGGATGGCCCCGTTGTCCAATTACGATTTCACCATCAAGTACCGGGCAGGGAACAAGAATGCGAATGCCGATGCATTGTCCAGGATGCCCCACTTGCCAGAAACGGGAGAAGACTCGGAAGCACTCGAAGAAATAGTTGCCAGCTTTCCATCGCCCCAAGGCCACTCAGTATTCCCATCATGTGGGGAACAGGCGCAAGAACAAGCAGGACGCCACGCTGAATCCCCTGCCCCACCACGGATGGGCAGAGACCCAGGACAGTGACCCCGCGGTCCGTCGGGTAAAAGAGCTCCTGACGCAGGCAGGTTCACACCCTGGCCCGGATGATCCACAAGAGATGCAACAAATGTGGAAGGGGAGAGGCAAACTGTTTATTTACGATGGTAAGCTGTGCCGAAGAAGCATCGACCCACACACTCATGAGTTGGTTTGGCAGATAGTAGTCCCAAGACAAGATGCGCCAGTGGTTCTGGAAGCGTACCACGATGGAGCAGAACACTTCGGATGGAGGAAGTTGGAGAGTCTACTCCGTGGAAGGTTCTACTGGATTGGCATGAAGAAAGCCATCAAAGTGGTGCCGAGTGTGGCCCATGTAGCCTACACAGGAAGGACCGTGACAGCCAAAGGGCTCCCCTGCAGCCTATCATCACCAAACGGCCGCTTGAACTGGTTGCGCTAGATCATGTAAAGCTAACACCTAGCCGGTCAGGCTATGTCTACGCTCTAACCATCGTGGACCACTACTCTAGATTTCTGGTAGTTGTGCCTGTCAAATATCTGATGGCCAGAACAGCAGCCAAAGCCTTCCAGCAGTACTTCTCTGGGTACCAGTGTGGTCTACAGAAGGTACTGACTTATCAAGGACCAGCATTTGAAGCGGAAGTGTTCCAGGAATTCTGCAATTTATAAGGGTGTAAGAAGATCAGAACGACACCGTATCACCCACAAACCAACGGGATGTGCGAAAAGATGAACCAAGTGGTAATCGACTTACTGATGACCTTGCCTGTGGAGGAACGGAACTTATGGCCAGCAAAGTTGCCTGACTTGTAGACATGTACAACCACATCCCAGTGAATTCCACCAACTGCACTCCAGCATACCTGATGCGAGGAAGATCCAGTAAGTTACCTGTTGATCTAGACATGGGAGTCCTAACCCCAGAAGATACCTCGCCTGATGCAGACTGGGATACAGAAAGACAGCAAAGGTACCGCAAAGTACAGGAATGCGTGGAAAGAAGTCTAGCCCAAGCCAGACAAAAACAAGAAAGGGACTACAACTAGCATGCTCCTGCAATTCCCTTGTCGCCAGGTGAGCAAGTACTCAAACGGAAGAGGAGATTACACAAACTTGACCACCAATGGGAAGCGGAACCATATACCATCCTGCCATTCGACTTTGACAATACAAAGGTCTGTCTCATTAGCAAAGATGGAGGAGAAACCTCAACAGCAATATCCAGAGACCAGCTCAAAATATGCCCTGATAAGTTGAGAGATAGGGAAACAGATCGAGGAACATCTCCACCCGTAGAAGAGAAGATGATACACACTGTTCTTGGAGACTTTCCCCAGTCTTGGACTCAAATAAATCAGGCCATCGTGGTACCTGTTTTGACGTTTCGTCAGTCGAACCCGCCGGAACCAAATGTGATGCCAGATCATCTGGAGCCAAAAGAAACTCTGCAGCAACAGATTCCAGTAGCCGACGTGATCCCAGCCATAACTCAGCCACAGCAGACTCCAACAGAGGATGCCATGCCAACAGTTGAATCGGCAAGTCCACCCTCGGCTATCGGTGAATCTGCCATGCCCACAATTAGTAGCAGCAGTCCTGAGAGCTCCAGCATACCAGTGCTATCTAGACTCACTAGAAGTGTAGCCAGAAGACAGTGCACTACACCAGTGATAGCAAGCACAGCGGACCCTGTTAGGTCACTAGCAACCCCTGCACTGCAGAGTTCTACACGTAGCACTAAAAATCAGACCCCAATTCGCTACAAAAATTGGAAATATTAATGGTTGCTGTTTGTTTGAAAATGTCTGTGTATATATATCTGTGTCACAGGTTTAAAATGGACAATGGAGTAATGGAAAGTGAATTACTCAAACTTTCATTATACTTTTAAAAGGATCCCTTTGTTTACCCGGGATCCTTGCTGTTTCAAGTTTGCATTCACTGAACTGGGAGTCATGAACTGTGCATGACCAAGACTTTCGCAACGTTCAAGTGTCCTCACCTCCCATAAAGGGAAGCATTGTTATCTTAACCTGTTTTAAAGCATTCCAAAAATTTGTATGTCTTTTTGCTTATGTATTGTTGTTCTTGTTTTCCCAGTCCCGGAGTACTGGATTTAACAGGGGGGGGGAGTGCGGTGCCCCAGTATCCTGGTCGTCGCAGTGATGACATCACTTCTCCCCTGAAAGGATAATGACATGTCTGAAGGCAATGAAAGACAACCACATTCAGGTATTACACGTATGCAACATGTTCACACTCCAAACCAGAAGGGGGAGCTCTAAGCCTGTTTAGGATGAGCTTCCCTATTGACATCCTGATCTGGAGGGAAAGGAGTTCAGTTCCTGTCAGGCAGACAGAAGAAGTGGAGCTCTGCTGTCCTGAAGTGCTGCAACTCCTGGAAAAAGACACAAAAAGGTGAACATACTGCAGAGAGTGTGCAGGAAAGCAGAGCACAGGAGAGGAATATCAGAGGGAGATCAGCCAGGAACAAGCTGCTCCTTTCTAAGGCGCAGAAGCCGGTAGCCAAGAACACCGAGGGAGTAATTGACTCTACGCATTACTTCAGAGACCGTCAGGACAGTCAATTCCAAGTTGGCTGCCCGACCTTAATACCTAAGACACAGTGGCAAATTGTGGGGGGCGGGGTGTCTCTAGGGTCCCTATAAACAAGACCCAGGCTATCCCAGTCATACGGGTTGTCCTATCCATACCATCTGGGGGACAGAGAGGAAGAAATAACAACATCTAGAACATCTACAAGAGTTGTGAGGACCTTACCGAGAAGCTCAGCAGGGAGGTACTACAACACACAGGCGCTAGTAGGAAGGCTACTGATTTCCACCTGGATAAGGGGACTCTGGATTTGCCTTCAGACCGGCCGGACTCTGCCTGCCCTGTCATCTGGCACTCCGGGCTGAGGAGACCATCTGAAGTCTTCAGTAAACAAGGTAAAAACTGCAAACCTGTCTCCTTGTTCTTTATTACACCTTTCCCAAGTATAAACTCTTTTACTGGACACCCCTGAGGGCCACGGACTGGGTCAGCCACCGTGACATCCCCCGAACCGCAGGACCCGGTACCGAGTACCCCATTGCCCTACACTGGGGGCGATCCAAAAGCAACTCTGTTCGGACCACAGTTGCGGTTTCCAGAATGCGGGACCACTTCGCTGATTATTTCATGTCACCTGAAAGGCAGAGTTCCATGGCAAGATGACATAGATTGAGATGTTTCTTTGATGTCTATGCCAATAATGTTTATGTACAGAGTCTTATGATTTTCTTGACACCAAGTTTTACTTAGTTCCCTAAAGTTTGGTGTGTTTTCTAATAAACCAAACATCTTATACCTTGTGTTGTTTTTGTACTTTTTTTTTTTTTTTTTCCTTAGCATACTTAAATAAAGACACTTAACAAAAAAATCTGAAAAATAAAATTTGGTTTGGTTTAAAAACGATTTTAATTAACCTTTTTTTGTGAAACACATATATTTTTTTTAATGCCCTTTTGGGTTACACACTATATAAACTCTTTTTAGTTAAAATATTTTTACAAAAGTTTATTACACATTTTACAGTTCATAAATCTGTGAATTGTGGGGTGGAGATACTAACGAAGGGCTGGACGGTTGGATTACGTCGATAGTGGGGGAAAGCCTACTGGGTTGGGGTTGATCTGTAGTGGAAGGGGGGGGGGAAACATGAGGCTGAGCAGGGAGGTCAGGTTGGACAGGGTGGTGTTGGGGTAGGTAGAAAACTAAATGGGGAAGGAAAATTTGATGGGGAAGGAAACAGTAGGGAGGGCATTGGGAATTGGGACGGGGTTGGGAAACGACAAGTAGTTTGGAAAGGGTTGGTACATACAGTGGCTGTGTGGGGAGGTGTGGGAGTTGGAGGGGCTTAGGTGATGGTCTGCACTAGAGCAGCATGGCAGCCTTGCATTACATGAATCTGCTGGTCAAGAGTTAGCTTTTCCATGCTCCTGAGCATTGATTGAAAAAAAGTTGTTTGGAGATTCCCTTGCATCTGAATGCAGCCTATCCAAGTGACTGCTGAGTTCACTGATGCTTTGTTTCACCATGCTGAACCCAGCAGTCACTTGCTCTCCCAAAAGTTTGAAAGAGCTCTGGAAGGTGTCATTCAGATGCAAGAACTCAGGAGCATAACTCCTTTCCTGACCCCTCTACCACCCCGATCATAATGGTGTTCTAGAGTGAGGGAAGGGCCAGACAAGGGGTCAGAGGGGTGGGGTCTACCGACGTGGCCCACGGTGGTGAACTCCTGTGGGATTGCTCCAGAGGGGTCCAAGGTAGAAGCAGGCTCCCGAGTGCTACAGAAGGTGCTGTGAAATAATAGAAAAAAATAACAATATATTGATAGGAAAAAGCCCTGCCTGAAACAAACAAAAAAGTTAGACAGCTAAACATGGTGAAATATTCAATGGGCTGTTGAATATTCACCTTCTTCTCAACATCGTTTCCCAGAGAAAGGACAGGGCACGGCTGTATTTGTATTGCGGCCTTCGTCGTCCTCTTGAGCCACTCGGGGCCTGCATCTCCTTGTTAAACTTCATCTTGAAGTGATCCCTGAGTGACTGCCACCGCTTCATAACCCTTTCACCTGTAAAGAGAAGAATGAAATTAAAAAAAAAAAAAATGGGTTAAGTACAACACATTCCGTCCTTCTCCAGAAATTACTGAAATGTGACTACTTACGTTCTCGAGTCTGCTGCCTTGGATCAAGGTCCTCCCAGTTGGCCAGAACGTTCTCACATATTTCCTCCCAGAGCCGACGGGTCACAAACTGATCTGCATGCCTGCGGTCAGTCATGTTCCACAGCGGCTCCCGCTCGCGGACCTCCTCGATGAGGCGGTCTACATCGAGTCCACCGTCCTCACCATCTGAGTCGGGAGCACGCTGTGAAGACTGTGAAAAGAGCAAAAAAAAAATTAGTACACTGAAACAAAACTACCAAGCGAAAAAAGAAAAAAACAACTCACTGCTGGCTGACCGCTGTGGCAATTACGACGCCGACTCTGGGAGTGGCTGGGAGGACCTTCATGGCGTTGGCCAAAATGTGCAGCAGACTAAAAAAAGGAAAAAGAATTATGTTGGATTTAGGCATGTGTTGTATGTGTACTGTGATGTATGATCTGTTTTGTATGTGTTGGGTGCACTGTGATGTGTGAAGCAACTGTTTCGGCACAACTTACACTCTGTGCGCCCGCTCCTTGCGTTTCTCCACCCATCCCGCCCCCTCCTGAGAGGCCCTCGGCTGCTTCAGCTTCCTGTGAAAACAATGCATATAGTGTTTAACAGAAATTTTAACAAGAACACCAAAAACTAAAAAATTTTTAAACTACCTCACTACGCAGACACTGTAGAGGAGGGCTCCCAGAAGAAGACATTTTTTTTTTGGCTCAGTGGTCCCTGGTGTATCTGTAAGTATAAAGACACTTGTAAGCTACTATACAAATGAAATTCAAATCTTCGTGGTCTTTAATGTTTACATCAGGAAACTGGCTTTCTGGCCCCTGCTAGCTTGGTGGTCCCTGGTGTATCTGTAAGTATAAAGACACTTGAAAGCAGTGGCGGATTATAATGAGGTCAATCTGGGTGGTAGCCCAGGGCCCAGTGGTGTGGGGGGGCCCTGGGCTACCGCTCAGATTGTCCGCCGCCATCAGGGCATTACTGCCCTGACTGGCGTATGGGCCTGGTGGGCAGAGGGGCCTGCATCTGGCCCCATCTCTGCTTACCGGGCCCCTACTGGCGCTGCGGCAGTTTAACGCTATTGACGTGCGGGCGCACGCCCGCACGTCAATAGTTAACAGCCGCTAGGCAATTGGTGGATGGCAGCTGACGTCGGTCAATGTCAGTCGCCGGTGAGTGCACGCTGCTGGAGGGAGCTTCGCCGAAGGAGCGCGGACAGGTGAGGAGAACTAGGTGTTTTTTTTTGTTTTTGTTTTTTTTTCCATTGCGAACGGCAATCCAGGGGGCCCGGGCCAGAATGCTGGACACACTGGGGGCAGTGATGCTTGACACACTGGGGGCAGGACTGGAAACATGGGCAGAATGTAGATACGGGGCATGATTGGAGACACGGGGCAAAATGAAAGACATGGGGCAGGATGGATATTCATGAGGGCAGGATGGGAGAACATATGGCTGGAGCCAGGAATGAGATACACGGGGCCAGGATGGGGGATATTATTACCATAGGGGCTAATTAAGGGATGTTATTACTGCAGTGATGTATTCATTTTATTTTTTGAGGACACTGTTTTAAATGCGGGGGCAGTCCTGTTACTGTGTAGAGTGACACTGTTGCCTCTTTCTTCATGTGGTGTAATGTAGAAGTTGGGAATAATTAAGTAATGTCTTCTGCAAGCGGAGCTCGAGAACTTATTTCCTGCAGAGACGAGCCCTGGATGAAGTGACGACGGTCTGTGCTGGATGAAAGATGAAGGACTTCACCTAGACATCACTAGTGAGTCAGTGTTACCTATACACTGACACTATACACTGTATACTATATACAGAGGTCCTGTGTACAATGTCACCGGTGATCACTGTATTACCTCTACACAGACACTGCATACTAAGTACAGATCTCCTGTGAATACTGGCACTTATGGTGATAGTATTGTGTTGTTGTTGTGTTTTTTTTTGTTTTTGTTTTCCTAGCTGAAGGGTAAATTGACTAGATCAATGGATGCTTGACACTTGACAGGTTATAGTTTCACACAGCAACTATTTTTCTGGAATAATCTGGTTCAGGTATATGATGGCCCCATCATATGACCGGGGGGCCCACAGTGTCTGAACAACCCCGGGGCCCTGGCTACCCTTAATCCACCCCTGCTTGTTAGCTCCTATACTTACATCAGGAAACTGGCTTGCTGGCTCGGTGGTCCCTGCTGGCTTGGTGGTCCCTGATGGATCTAAGTATAAAGACTTTATACTTAGACCCACAAACCCCCCAAACTAGCTAATGTAAAAGATTTAAAAACTACCCTGCTTAAATGAATCTGAGCAATGTTCAAGCAGGCCAATAAACCACATTTTGAGAAACAACCCAAAAAAATATACCCAAGGCACACCAGTCCGAGCTGGATTACCTAGTTCAACAATATGCGCAAGCTGTAAAACCATTTCCTCCCCCCCCTCCACCCCAAAAAACAAAACAAAACTCTCATGTAAAATTGAAATGCCTAAACACCAGTTGAAAATGTATAGACCACATATGTGATTTGAAAAGATCCCTTTAAAAATTACTAAAAAAATTTAAAAAAACCTATTAAATTTTCAATAACCTTTTATATTTTAAAATAAACCCTCAACCAATTCTGTATTGCATGTGTGTACATTTGTACATACACCACACTTTAAAATTTACCTTGATGAAATGATACTACGGACATTTTGAAATAAAAAAATTTTAATAATTCTTTTTTAATTTTCTTTTTTTTTTTTTTACCATCACAATTTAGGAGCTACAATACTCTTTATTTAAAATAAAGTACATTAACTGTAAATGTTTTCAACAATACAATTAAAAAAAAAAATAAAAATAAAAAAAACCAAACCCACACGCAAGACACACGCTCACACCACCATTACACACACACTCTGAAACCACATGCTGCACACACCACACTACTTGTTAAATACATCACAGTAAAAAAACATGCACGCGCACTCACCCAGACAGACACACGCACGCATGCACACACACGAAAGCACACACATGCACAAAAGCACACAGGCGGACACAAACACACAGACGCACACACGCATGCACACACAGACGCACGCAAAAATGGTAGGACTCACACTGGCTGGCTGGATGCTGGCTGGATGCTGGCAGGAGTCTTGCTGGCACATTTAGGGGTGACGCCCCAGGCCAGGTTTATATAGATTTGGGGCTGTCTGGCCAATTGGCTACTAAATCCTGACTCTGAGCATGCTCAGTGTAAAAAAAAAACAAAAAAACAAAAAAAAACCGTATTCCAGTGATGGATTCCATTATACGACGTGTCACAGCGGATCCTGCGTCCAAAGGCTTCCATTCTAGCCAACAATGTATGCTGCAGGATCGCGACATGCTTTTCCGATGCAGGCAAAAAACGTTACAGTGAACGTTTTTTCCAGACGACGTGTCGCCAAATTCCGATGGATCCAGTGCACGACGGACGAAACGTGTGGCCATACATCACGATCTGTTGCTAATACAAGTCTATGGGGAAAAAACGCATCCTGCGGGCACATTTGCAGGATGTGTTTTTTTTCCCAAAATGACACATTGAGACGGAGGCCAAATGACGCAAGTGTGAAAGTAGCCTAAGGAAGCAATATCGCAGTTAGAAACTCAAACCTTCGGCGTTCCAGTAGTAGCATGGTCACAGATATACACCTGTGTGTTGCAATAAAAGATCCAGTTCCTTCAACCTAAAGAAGCTTTAAGCTGTATATAATAAATCTCCTTTCATCTATATAGGTAAAATTATCTTTTCATACAACAGAGTAGTTGTAGCTTACATAAACCATTTAGAGGAGAACTCTGCCAAAATTCTTAATGACACTGTCTAATCAGTTTATATGGCGGAGTCTCACCTTTTATCTTTACAGCGCCTCATATAAATGGGGAAAAGAATTGCAAGCATACATCCTAAGAAGCTTTCGCTTGAACTCATTAATTCAACATATTCACACTAAAGACTATCATCCTGGTGGCCCTGACATAGTGAGTTAGTGACATTTAAGCTTTGTAGGTTAATCCTCTG
Organism: Ranitomeya variabilis; assembly: GCF_051348905.1. Classification (NCBI taxonomy): domain Eukaryota; kingdom Metazoa; phylum Chordata; class Amphibia; order Anura; family Dendrobatidae; genus Ranitomeya; species Ranitomeya variabilis. Next base: position 313,583,695 of record NC_135232.1, on the reverse strand, counting down.
GTTACACAGATTTTAGAAGATAGGCCGGTTCTAGAACTACCCTATGTTCCCAAGATGGCTTCCAGGTTCCGTAGAAGTAAGGAGACTGTGCACCCTTCTTCCTGCGCTAACTCAAGGAAGAACGATACGAAAGCAGTTGTCCTCATCAAGCAATATGTGAGGTTGCGATACGATCTTCACCTTGTACCGTCTATAGACACTATAGGCTTGATCTGGGATCTTCTACTACCCTTTCCTTTAGGAGAAGGGTTCTATAGGTTGTGGTCCCACCCTAAGTTTATAGTTTCTTTGTAAATCTCTCAGGTGGTGCTGTCATGGGTCAGGGGAAAACACTAACTTACCGGTAATGTGATTTTCCTGAGCCCATGACAGCACCCTTATATTCTATCCCGTCACTGGTAAAGGGTGATCACTGTATTTACTTTGTGGTGTTTGAGTCACACGGCGTGTAGAAGGAAGAATCATGGTATATATAACTACAATGTATTGTCCTCTCATGCTCTGCGTACAACTGAGGTGGTGAAGAGGTGCTGCCATCTTTATTTCTGAATGTTTCCTGTCTTTGAAGGGTGGATCCCTCTGTCAGGTGGTGCTGTCATGGGCTCAGGAAATTCACATTACCAGTAAGTAATTTACAGTTTCATTACTTGCTATGTACTGCTATATTTTATTAATATGTGTTTGAATATTATCCACAGCATATGTGCATTTGTACATTAATTTATTACAATATGGCCCAATTTATCAAAGTAAAACACTGAAAAGTCGCAACATTTTTGTGCAACTAGAGGTTGCTCAAAAAGTTGAGACTTTTGGTGTTTTTACATGTCACTCTCAGCCAGCTCCAACAAAGTGGAAGAGCTGGGGAGGAGCTGAGACGAGCACTGCAATGCCTGGCCGATACATTGATGAAAAGTGGAGTAAAATTTATGAGGAGGCGCACACCATTGATCCAATATGCCCCCTCAGAATTGGCATGTGCCTCTTAGTTCAGCGCATCTTATTCCTGCATGCCTCTTATTAGGACTGACATACAAATCACGAGTCTTAATAAATGTAGGCCTATGAGTGTTGGCCCTGTCCATGTTATTTTTTTGCAATGTTAATATTTGTCTTGTCATTTGGAAATGTGAAGCATCCTCTTAATGTATTCTAGTGGTGTTCTTCCTTGATATTTGGCGGTTTAGCTTTGTATTTATATTTGAATTATTGATTACTAATAGTATTAAGGCCATTGATTGCCTGCAGAGGTCACATAAATGATGAATATAACATATTGACTTCAAGACTGGTGTGCATCTATATTGTAGCTGCAATAGAGAATTTACTTAATATTTGTTTTCCTACTTATTTTATCTAAATTTCTCCTTATACAGAGAAACATTATCACTGCAACATAAGCTATTGGCAATGAGATGCATAAACATTAGAGTGGGCCATAGTATTTCACTACACATGCACAATGATGAGGTGGGAGAAAAAATGTCTGCTGCTGTAAATATATGCAGGACAAAAATTATATGACTAGCCCGTTTTGCACCACACATTTATGTCTAAAGCCAAATTCAAATGTCTGTTAAAGTATGCTGCAACACAGATGCTATCATGGACATCATGGACCTGAATATTGACATAAGTGAGTGTGCTCTGCAATTCAGAGTTTGACGCTTGCATTTTGTTCTAAATTTGTGGACCATGGGTGTGAACAGAAGGGAATTTACAGAAGCGTGCATATGTATGTGTTCGCCTTTACAAATAGTGGCACACACAAGCAAGTCATGGACGCATAGATGAACCATAACTCGTGCACTATTCCAGATAACTGCAAAACTGAAACACGGAATGAAATCCGGAAGGCACAGAAGTAAAATGCATTAATATGAGCATGATGCAGTACACTGGAAGTCTTACCGTTGTTTCACATGATAGAAAACATCACTGATAAGGTCACAGGAAGCTTATCAAATGTAACCAAGATATTATCACTTCACTGTTAGACCACTGATAATGCAGTAAGATCACAAGTACAATGATTGTAGAAGTGAAGAATCCGCCAAACAGCACTTTGATAAATATCTATAATCTGGAGCTAATGATGTAGTAGGGACAGACACAATAATATGGAGGCACCGAACCATATCAGAATTTTAGGATTGAAGCTAGAGCTATCAGCCATCCTGCTGATGTAGTATACACAACACTTTTCAGCAGCTGAGGATTCTAAAGAGAAGGGAGAAGCAAATGAGAAAACTGGAAATAGCATGTATGTTATCCAGCAAGTACAAATGATTGATATCCCAAGCATAATGCTGGTCAGTAACAATATGCTGTACATGCCAGCATTGCCACTCAGGTCAGTGGCTGACTGTTGCAGTCACTGGAATGAGGATGGCCACAAAACCATTTAATACCCTGTAATTATACTGACTAGTCATCAACTGATGTGGACAATCACTAAAAAAAAACACTACATTAACCTATGGTTCCTGCTGTCTCAGTGGGGTAAGATCCATGGTGACTGAATTATGAGGGGTCTATGACTTTTTGATATATTGAAAACAAGTATGACAGTGTTCATGAATTTGAGATCTGTGGGGGTTCACGTGGGTATCTTAGTGAGCCGTTGGTTTAGAAATTATGACTTAACCCCTTCTTTATTATCTCATGTGCCTCAGCAGAGGGTCCTTATAGAAACCAGTAAACTGTAATGTAGCTCCATATCAAAATGCATAAAAACATTTACTAGTTGTAGCGTTTTCTCTTTCCCCCATGACGGCACCATGGAGAGAGGGATCCGCCCTCAGGGACAGGAAACCTACAGGTGAAAAAGGTGGAACCTCTCTCCCACATCAGTTCGGTTTCCTGTCCCTGACGGGGAACCTGCAGCATACCTGGAAAAGTCGTTGTGGTATGCCGGGGGTCCATCGGGCCGATATAGGCAGCGGCGGGCCCTGCCTCGGACCTGGTGGTTTTTTTCTCCCCTCCGAAGGCCACGATTCTGGGGTCGGCGGGCTCCGTGCGTAGGCAGGGGGAATGGCAGTGAAGCATGGTCCAGTCTGCCTCTCCCTTAAAAGATTTCTATGGCCGGTAATAGGGGACGGCGGTCTCCTGGCGCTATGCTGCCGGACGACCTAGGGCCAGGAGGAGATGGCGGTGGCTACCCACATGGAAGCGCCGTGACTTACGGGGCATCAGCAGCTGGGCCACAAAGCATCTCTGGGTAATCCAGAGTGCGCAGGCGCGAGTAGGTGTTTCCGGGGTGGCGCGCTGCATTACGGGATAATAGATGCTGCGGCGCGTCTCCCGCATGAAGTATTAAAGGAGGGGCATTTGCGGGAGCCGGTGCTCAATATTCACCATGAGTGAGCAAGAGCAACCGGCTGAGCAGGCAACTCCTACGCCAGAACTGGTATTCCCCTTACAGCAGGAGGGTAAGTGATCTCCTTGAAAGTTCACCTTCTAAATGGGGTTTATTGTGTCTTCTTAGGGAATGAAGTGTACCGCAAAAGTTAGGCACAGAGTATGTGCGATCTATTCCGTGGAGCTGGCCACTACATGGGTGAAAAAGCTCTGTACTATGTTCATAGAGAACACCATATGTGAAGAGTCCCCAAGATTTACATCCGACTTAAAGGAGCTAATCAAAACTCAGGTGGAAGACGCGCTCAAAGGGGTTAAAAGCTCAAAAAGAAAACTTAAATCCTGGCATAGATCCCCTGAATTAAGTTCCTGTGAGGAAGATGGCGACCATTCCAGTTCAAACAGTTCACTCTCTTCACCCTCATCCTCGGAGGGGGATGCATTTGCTTCCCTATTGAAGAAACAGATGCCTTAGTAAAAGCGGTTAGGGCAACAATGTTTGGTGGCCTGGAACAATAAAAACAGAGGGCGTTTCCATTAAATGAGAAAATACAAGCTCTAATAAAAAAAGGAATGGAAAAGTCCAGATAAAGTCCTCTTAACCCCAAAGAGAAAATACCCCTTCGATGATCCTGTCTGTACAAGCTCCAAAACTAGACGTTGCTATTGCAAAAGCATCTAAAAAATTTGCCTTGCCTTTTGAAGACATGGGGATCCTGAAGGACCCTATGGACAAAAAGGCAGAGGTATTCTTAAAAGGCTCTTGAGAGGCGGCCGGAGGAGGATTGAAACCAGCTGTAGCCGCTACATGCACTGCCAGAGCATTAATGGTGTGGCTAGATCACCTAGAGTCACAGTTAAAACCTAAATCTCCCAGCGAATCACTTTTTTGACTTGATCTCAATAATGAAAGGAGCAGCTGCGTTCTTAGCGGATGCCTCTAGAGTATGTTAGGCTAGCGGCAAGATCTGCTTCTTTTTCAAATGCGGCAAGAAGGGCTTTATGGCTCAAGAGTTGGTCGGGAGACTTACAAACAAAATCCAAGCTATGCTCCATTCCCTGTGAAGGGGAACTCTTATTTGGGCCAACCCGAGACGACATTCTTGAAAAGGCACGGGATAAGAAAAAGGCCTTCCCAGGGTTTGCCAACCAGTCCTATAGACAGCCCTTTCGGGTCAGAAGATTTATGCGCAGGAAGCCCCCTAAAAACCAAAAAGAGGGTTGGGAAGACAAAAGATATAAGGGAAAAGACTTCATGTTCAACAAACCCGAAAACAAAAAACAACCCCAATGAGGGTGTGCCCCAGGTGGGAGAGAGGTTAACCCATTTTCTTCCAGCCTGGGAAAAAAATTCAGGGAGTGTATGGGTATTAAACATAATAAGAACAGGGCTGAAGCTAAAATTCCACACTGTCCCGTCCCATCACTTTGTCATAACCCCGCAAAGGAAAATAAAGGCCGAACTAGCCCTTCAGAAAGAAGTACAGACTCTTTTGATGAAAAACGTCCTGCAGGAAGTCCCACAAGAGGAGAAAGGCATGGGGTTTTACTCCCCTCTGTTTCTCCAGACAAAACCGGATGGAACTTACAGGACAATTATAAACTTGAAAAAAATAAACAAATTCTTAGTGACTGAAAGTTTCAAAATGGAAACAATAAAAACTTGTGTGAGAACTCTTTATCCGTCTTGTTTCATGACTGTCATCGAATTAAAGGATGCATATTACCATGTACCAATCCATTTAGATCACCAGAGATTCCTCAGGGTGACGGTAATGATGCAGTTAAAACATTACCAATTCAAAGCCCTCCCCTTTGGTCTTGCTATAGCCCTGAGGGTTTTTACGAAACTGATGGCGGAGGTCATGGCTCACATAAGAGAGCAAGATATACTAATAGTGCCATATCTGGATGACCTCTTGGTAATTGGCAATTCCTCTCTCCATTGCAGTCAACAGTTGGACAAAGTGATGACATCCCTGACAAGTCTAGGTTGGAAGTTGAACCTAGCAAAGTCCAAAACTACCCCATCCCAAGTACAGCAGTACTTAGGGATAACGATAGACTCAATCAGACAAGAATGCCGTCTCCCTGAAGGGAAAATTTCGAACATGACACAGTTAGTAGCACAACTGAGGGGATCACCGGTCATCACCTTGCGCAAAGCGATATCCATACTAGGATCAATGACGGCCTGTATCCCAGCGGTTCAATGGGCCCAAAGTCCTACCAGGGACCTACAATGGGAGATACTAGAAGCAGAGCTTCGCTTAAAAGGGAATTTAGAAAAGTGCTTAATAATCTCAAAAACAATATGTTCCCTAGCTTGGTGGGTGGATCCGGGCAACCTAGCAAGGGGCGTCCCTTGGGAATGGCCAATATCTATAACTCTGACCACAGACACAAGTCCTTGGGGCTGAGGGGCTCATTTAGACAATCAGATTGCTCAGGGTCCTTGGTCGGAAGAGCAAAAACTCGTCTCCTCAAATATGAAAGAACTGGCGGTAGATTGTGCTATCAACCACTTTCTAGACTCTCTCCAATCCCATCACGTAAGAGTGCTCTCAGACAACAAAGTGGTGGTAGCATATTTGAATCACCAAGGGGGCACCAGGTCTTGGGCATTGATGGGAGTAACGAGATCCATCCTGCTATCAGCAGAGTCCAACCTAGCCTCTTTATCGGCCGTTCATATCAGGGGCACAGAGAATCAAGCCGCAGATTTTTTAAGCCGAACACAGTTGAGGGAGTTTTCAACCATCTAGTACAGCTTTGGGGTCTCCCGGAGATAGACTTATTTGCGACCGATCGAAACCGGAAAACTCGCGCTTTCTGTTCACTCGACCCATGGGGGAGCCCAGTGACCCTAGATGCCTTTTCAATTCCCTGGGATTTTCATCTGGCCTGTGCTTTTCCCCCAATAGCGTTAATTCCCTTAGTGTTGAGGAAGATTCGGGAGGACAGGGCAAGGGTAATTATGATAGCACCCTTTTGGCCGAAAAGAGCATGGTTTCCGTGACTACGGAAAATGTCCATAACAGACCCTTGGGTTCTTCCAGACATCCCGGACCTTCTGTCTCAGGGGCCGGTGAATCATCCACAATTAAAAAACTTACATTTGACTGCCTGGAATTTGAAAGGGAGCTTCTGATCAAGAAGGGATTATCTGCAAACCTAGTTTCTACTCTCCTTTCAAGTAGGAAACCTGTCACTACTAGGGCATAAGGGAAGGTTTGGAGGAGATTTTTGTCAGTCTCATGTGCCAGTTTATCCAGGGAGATCCCAATTAAAGAAGTGCTAGAGTTCCTTCAGAAGGGGTTGGAAAAGGGGTTAGCAACAAGCACACTTAAAGTTTAAGTAGCAGCTTTAGGAGTCCTTTACAACTACGACTTAGCGGGGAATCACTGGGTAATGAGGTTTATTAAAGCCTCAGGTAGATCTAGACCCATTTTCCACCGCACTACACCTCCCTGGGATCTAAACTTGGTACTCTCTGCATTGACCAGGGCACCCTTCGAGCCTTTGTCACAAGCCTCTCTAAAAATTGTGTCCCTCAAAACCTCTGCTCTTAGCATTCACCTCAGCTCGCAGGATTAGTGATATACAGGCTTTGTCGGCATACCCGCCTTTAACCCAGATACTAGATGAGAGTGGTCCTTAGGACCGACCCATCCTACCTTCCTAAAGTGGCGTCACGTTTCCATAGATCACAGGAAATCTCTTTACCCTCTTTCTGTCCCAAACCCAGGAATAGAAAGGAAGAACTCCTACACACACTAGATGTTAAAAGGTGCTTAACCCAATACCTGTCAGCCACGAGGGAGTGTAGGAAGGATAGGGCTCTTTGTGTGCTTTCAGGGTCCAAAGAAGGGACATAAAGCATCAAAAGCCACTCTAGCGAGATGGATAAGAGACGCCATCCTCCTTTCGTATTCCTCGTGTAATCTAGCCATTCCAGAGGGGATTAGAGCTCATTCAATCAGATTGGTGGCTACCTCGTGGGAAGAGAGAGCTGGAGCCTCAATTGAACAGATATGTAGAGCAGCCACTTGGTCGTCTCCCTCTACATTCTTTAATCGTTACCGGCTAGACCTATCCTCTACTTCAGACCTTACCTTTGGCAGAAGGGTTCTGGAGGCAGTGGTCCCCCCCTAATGTACATTCTATTAAATTCTCTCCGTGGTGCTGTCATGGGGGAAAGAGAAAATTGTAGTTACTTATCGATAACGGTATTTCTCTGATCCCATGATGGCACCCGTACATTCCCTCCCTTCACGTGTGGGTGTGCACACTAGATTTATCTATTAATATTTAGGCACGCGGTGCCTCTTATAAGATTAAAATTAAGATTAAAATATTTTTTAGTTTAACCGTTTTAGAGTTGAGCGACTTTTTTACTTTTTTCGGATTGAGTCGGGTTTCGCGAAACCCGACTTTGTCAAAAGTCGGGTCGGGTAAAATCGGCCGATTATTGCGAAAAGTCAGGGGCCGACTGAAACACGAAACCCAATGCAAGTCAATGGGGAATCAAAGTCAGCAGTGAGTGGAGGACAGGAAAACACCTACGGTGCCCATTTTAATGCTAAAAACATCAATTCTTATTACTGAAGCTTGTCAATCTTAATTTACTTTATAATAATAGTTAGGCATTGAAAACTGGGGGTCATTTGGCTAAAGTTTGTGGGGGGGTAGGGCTGGCTCAAGATTTTCGTGGGCCCAGGAAATGCGGAATACGTCACGGCGGTGGAGCAGGGAGAGGTAAGTATTTCAACTTTGCAAGTGCTGTGATCCTGAGCAAGCAGGGGGGCCCACTCATTGGCATTGGCACTGGCACAGGGCCCCTCATAGTATGGCGGTGTGTTTGACGGCGGGTGGCGCCTCCCACCGGCAGAGACACTTTTGCATACTATGAGGGGCCCTGTGCCAGTGACGTCGCCAACGAGTATGCCCCCCCACCTGATGAAGGAACCTGCACTTTCATCTGCGCCTTCCTCTTTGTCCCTGTGTAAGGTGCTATAGTATGCGGGAAGGGGAACCTGACTTTCAGCAGGGTCAGATTCTGGCTGTGTAGAGTGCAAGGGGAATGTAGTGGTCTGGGTCAATGTACCAGCAGACTCATCTAGCAGTGGCTGGGCAATGGGCAGGATGAGGAGGAAACACAGATATAGGCCCAAATAATAAAGTGGGCTAAATGCAGTTCAAAATTGGTAACAGTACTAAACAGGCGGCATTGCTTTGTTCAGTGGAGGACAACTGTAATGAGTGGCAGACACAGTTAGTAGGCCCAAATAATAAAGTGGGCTAACTGCCAAAAAATTGTTCATAAATAAACAGGTGGCATAGCTAGGTACAGGAGTGGGCTCCTCTGCTGAGTAGCAGACAGTGGTAGTAGGCGCAAAGTATTAACTGGTCTAAATGGAGGCCAGGGCCCCTGTATATTTTAACTATCATCTATCATTTCAACAAATTTGTATTGGCAATGCCATTGAAGGATTTAACAGCACAGACTACACAGTGGTGGAGCAGGGAGAGGTAAGTATTGCAAGTGGTAGAGCACTGTTCGCGCTGGGGGGGGGAACACTCTCTCGTGGGCGGCGGTACTGGCACAGGGCCCCTCATATTAAGATGGTGTGTCTGACGTTGGTTGTGCACCACCACCGTCAGAGACACTTAATTGTACTATGAGGGACCCTGTGCCAGTGCAGTCGCCCAAGAGTGGGCCCACCCACCTGTCCATGCAAACTGCACTCGCACGGGTGCTTGCGCGAGGTGGTGACCACGGCCCTGTGGGGGGAGTAAGCCCATTTAGGGAGGTATAAAAATGGCCTATGGTGGACATTCAGCAGCTGCAAATGGAGGAATTGGACTCCATTGCACTGACGACTCGCTGCTTTTATATTTGGAACTTTCTGAAGAGGAGGTGAAAAAGCTAGAGGCTGAGTCAGCAAGGAAAGCCAAAACTTTTTCCTGCTGCTCTGGCTTTAAAAGCTGTTTTCCTACACCCAGATAAGGGAGCCTTCCAGGCATTGTGTAGCCAGACGATGACGCTGGCTCAACACCTCCAGCCTTAGGTGCTATTATGCTTTTCCCAATACCACCAGCAGCACCACCACCATCAGTACCAGCTGGCAATGACCGCCCACGGGCTCTTCCACCAGACTTCCTCATTTTTTGGAAAATCTAACCAAAATAACAACCTTTATATTTTTTTTGGGAGACTGAACCAAAACTCAGGCCCAGTGTATAAAACAACACAATGTAAGTGGCAGAAAGTTGCTGGAAGATATATGAAAAAATACAAAAGTGTGGAAAAATAAACTGTGCAGAAAGGAGCAACAGGATTTTTGCTTTTAAAAAAGCAGTTGGTTTGCACAGCAGCGTGCAAACAGCAATGCAGCTATCAGGGAGCCTTATAAGGCAGCCTAATAAGCTACAGAGCTGATGCACAAAAATATAGCCCCCACTGTCCCTGCAAAAAAAGGTGGTGTTGGACAGTGGAAATCGCTACAGCACAAGCAGTTTGGGGGTTAATCTTCCCTCCCTAACTATATCCCTTCTTCGGATGAAGCTGCAGCAACCTCTTCCTATGCTAAGATCGGCAGAAGTAAGATGGCGGTCGGCGTGCACGCCCCTTTATAGCCCCTGTGACGCCGCAGAAAGCAAGCCAATCACTGTCATGCCCTTCTCTAAGATGGTGGGGACCGAGACCTATGTCATCACGCTGCCCACACTCTGCGTCCTCCTTCATTGGCTGAAAAATGGCGCTGAAAGCGTCATACGAAACGTGACTTTGGCGCGAAGATCGCCGACCGCATGGCCAATCCCACACTAGGATCGGGTCGGGTTTCATGAAACCCGACTTTGCCGAAAGTCGGCGATTTTTTAATTTGTCCGATCCGTTTCGCTCAATCCTAAACCATTTAAATTACAGCTGGAGTTCTGTTAAAGCTCTGTAAACCAACTGATATGGGAGAGAGGTTCCGCCTTTTTCACCTGTAGGTTTCATGTCCCTGAGAGCGGATCCCTCTCTGTGGTGCCGTCATGGGATCAGAGAAATACCGTTATCGGTAAGTAACTACGATTTTTTTTTTTAATTGTTTAGTGTCATATAAAATATTAAGATCCAATACACAGCTCTGGGGAAGGGACATTCACCTCCCCTCCTCTCTCACATAGAATTGCAAGTTTTTTCTCAAACTGCAATCTTCAAATCTCTTTTGGTAATAGGACCACATAGTTTAACACATGGGAAGTGAGGAAAGTACATATGGCTGAGATGTTACAAAACTAAATAAGACTCCCTATAGAGTACAGAGGCAAATTGCCTCTTCTGAGAAAAAGAGGACTTAACTCTATAGTGCCACCTGTTGGAAGTAGCGATCCTACAAGTCACAATCAACCCTTTAACGAGTCGTGCAATATGATTTAGGATAAAAGCCAAATCAGTATCTCAATTCGCAGACACGGTGTTTCGGGCTGTTGGTCCTCGTCAGTGTGAAGCATGAGAACTGATTTGGCTAGGTGAGAGGCTCTGGACTGGGGTCTAAGGGGTAACGTTTCTCCTTATGGAGAGTGACATACCATCTGGCTTGTCAAGGTAAGGAGGCTTATTCGCCGTGCAATGCTGCTCTGGGAAATTAAATATGCAAATTGCCTCTTCTGAGAAAAAGAGGACTTAACTCTATAGCACCACCTGTTGGAAGTAGCGATCCTACAAGTCACAATCAACCCTTTAACGAGTCGTGCAATATGACTTAGGATACAGGTAATTAAACAGGAAAGATCTTTTCTGAGGTCCAGATAACAAAGGGGCATGTGTTTACACATAGATGGAAAGTCTCTTTTGTCCCCAGGAAGAACATCCTGAGCTGAAAAGAAACCTTATATCTGCAGCCAGTCGGTTCGGTGCCGATGGGAAGTTATTAATATTGGGATTTGTATAGATCCGATACTGATGGGACATACATTTTCAATTTCAGGACTAATCAGGGAAGAATATGCCTATTTTTTCATAACTGTGAAACGTGCCTATAAGCTCCAAATCTATAGTGGCCAGATAGCCGACAACAGCCATGCCATGAGTCTGATCTATGAAAAGGTAAAATCCCAATAAAAAGATATGGCAGCGATATCTAGCTCTTGCAATCGTCAGGAGTGAAGATATCGGATATACAGTTGTGCTCAAAAGTTTACATACCCCGGCAGAATTTTTGCTTTCTTGGCCTTTTTTCAGAGAATATGAATAACGCCAAAACTTTTTCCACCCTCATGTTTAGTGGTTGGGTGAAGCCATTTATTGTCAAACTACTGTGTTTTCTCTTTTTAAATCATAGTGACAACCCAAAATATCCAAATGTCCCTGATCAAAAGTTCACATACCCCATTTCTGTAGGAGAGATACTACTTTGTGGCATTTGCGCAGTAATGACTTTCTTCTGGCGACGCGGACATGCAGCCCATTTTTCTTCAAGGGCCTCCTTATTGTACATCTTGCAACAGCCACACTGTTGTGAATTCCGCTCTTGGGCTCCCTCCGGTGGTTGTAAGTGGCACTTTTGTGAGTTCTGCTCTTGGGCTCCCTCCGGTGGTTTTAAGTGGTACGGCTGCTCCTTGGATTTAGCAGTCTGCAGCTGCTTCCACTGATCGTCTATTCTGGCTCGGCTATATAGCCTGGCTCTATCCTCCAGCCAGTGCCAGTTTTCAATGGTTCCTGCTTGGATTCACATCTCTGCTTGGATTTCCCTGATATTCTGACCAGTTCAGCAAAGATAATGTTCTTTTGCTGTCCACATATTGTGGACTTAATCGTTCTGCACATTCTATGTTTTTTCTTGTCCAGCTTGTCACTATGGATTTATTCAGTTAAGCTGGAAGCTCTGGGTAGCAGATTTACCCTCCACACCTTTAGTCAGGTGTGGAGATTTTTGTAAACTCTGTGGTGGATTTTTCTAGTTTTTAATACTGACCGCACAGTATTCTGTCCTGTTCTATCTATCTAGCTAGATTGGCCTCCTTTGCTACATCCTGGTTTCATTCTGCGTATGTCATTTCCCTCTCCACCCACAGTCAATATTTGTGGGGGGCTGCCTATCCTTTGGGAATTTTCTCTGAGGCAAGATAGCTTTCCTGTTTCCATCTTTAGGGGTAGTTAGTCCTCCGGCTGTGACGAGGTGTCTAGGGAGTGACAGGAACATCCCACGGCTACTTCTAGTGTTGTGCTAAGCTCAGGAACTGCAGTTAGTACAGGTACCACCTCCTCCAGAGCTCGTCCCATGTTGCTCCTAAACCACCAGTTCATAACACCACACCATTAGTTTTCAGAGAGTCCAGTGTTTCAGCTAATGTTATTTGTTGATTTTTCTTTGCACATCCTGAACAATTTTCCTGGCAGTTGTGGACAAAATTTTTGTTTGTCTTCTTGACTGTGGATTTGTTTTTACAGAGCCCCTGATTTTTCCATTTGTTAATCACAACGCTGCTGACTGGCATGATCAAATCCTTGGATATCTTTTTATATCCCTTTTCTGTTTTATACAGTTCAACCACCTTTTCCAGGACGTCTGTTGTGAATTTGGATTCTGGGCTCCCCCGGTGGCCGCTTGTGGAATTGGACTTGTCATCCTCTTTCCTGTTTCACCTGGTTCCATCAGTAGTGGGTGTCGCTATTTAAGCTCATTTCTCTGGTGGTTTCTTGCCGGTCAACAATGTTATCTGATGCCTCTCAGTGCTTGTTCCTGCTTCTAGACAACTACTAGATAAGTTGGACTTTTGTCCATGTTTCGTTTTGCCTATTTGTTCCAGTTCACAGCTGAGGTTTTGTTACTGTGTCTGGAAAGCTCTCGTTGATCAGGGATTGCTACTCTGGCGTTATGAGTTAATGCCAGAGTTTAAGGTAATCTCTGGATGGTGTTTTGTTAGTGTTTTTCTGCTGACCATGAAAGTATACTATCTGTCTTCTGCTATCTAGTAAGCGGACCTCAAATTTGCTAAGACTATTTTCCTGCTGCGTTTGTTGTTTCATCTGAACTCACCGTCATTATATGTGGGGGGCTACTGTCTTCTTTGGAATATTTCTCTAGAGGTGAGCCAGGTCTTATATTTCCCTCTGCTAGCTATTTAGGTCTTAGGCCAGAGCTGGGCATCTAGCGATAAATAGGAAATGCTACCTGGCTATTTCTAGTTGCGCGGCAGGCTTAGTTCATGGTCAGTATAGTTCCATCTTCCGAGAGCTTGTCCCTCTATAGGCTTGCTATGATCTCTGCCTGCAGAGATCATGACAGTTTGACCGGCCAATAAAGTGTTAAAGACCCAGGTTGAGAAAGGAGAGTTATAAGAAGTCTGCTGGAAATTTTTTTTTTTTTTTTTTTTTTCCCTCCAGTCTGCCTTGCTGCAGTCTTTTTTCTCTCTCTCCTCCTAATCTCTGTATGGCTCTGTGTGCACCTGACAATAATGGATCTCCAGAGTGTAACTGCGGGTTTGAATAATCTCACCACGAAAGTACAAAATTTACAAGATTTTGTGGTACATGCTCCGGTATCTGACCCGAGAATTCCTTTGCCGGAGTTCTTCACAGGGAATAGAGCTAGCTTCCAGAATTTCCGAAATAATTGTAAGCTTTATTTGTCCCTGAAGTCTCGTTCAGCTGGAGACCCTGCTCAGCAGGTTAGGATTGTGATTTCCTTGCTCAGGGGTGACCCTCAAGATTGGGCCTTCTCATTGCCAGCAGGGGATCCTGCGTTACGCGATGTGGATGCGTTTTTTCTGGCCTTGGGCTTGCTTTATGAGGAACCTCATTTGGAACTTCAGGCAGAAAAAACTTTGATGGCACTATCTCAGGGGCAAGACGAAGCTGAAGTTTTCTGCCAGAAATTCCGTAAATGGTCTGTGCTTACTCAGTGGAATGAGTGCGCCTTGGCGGCAACTTTCAGAGAAGGTCTCTCTGATGCCGTTAAGGATGTTATGGTGGGGTTCCCTGTGCCTGCAGGTCTGAATGAGTCCATGACAATGGCTATTCAGATTGATAGGCGTCTGCGGGAGCGCAAACCGGTGCACCATCTGGCGGTGTCTATGGAAAAGACGCCAGAAAGTATGCAGTGTGATAGAATTCTGTCCAGGAGCGAGCGACAGAATTTTAGACGGAAGAATGGATTGTGTTTCTATTGTGGGGATTCTACTCATGTTATATCAGCATGCTCTAGGCGTACAAAGAAGCTTGATAAGTCTGTTTCCATTGGCACCATTCAGTCTAAGTTTATTTTGTCTGTAACCCTGATTTGCTCTTTGTCATCCATTGCCACGGACGCCTATGTTGACTCTGGCGCCGCTCTGAGTCTTATGGATTGGTCCTTTGCCAATCGTTGTGGTTTTGATTTAGAGCCTTTGGAGACTCTTATTCCTCTGAAGGGGATTGACTCCACCCCATTGGCTAATAATAAACCACAATACTGGACACAAGTAACCATGCGTATCAATCCGGATCACCAGGAGATTATTCGTTTCCTGGTGCTGTATAATTTACATGACGATTTGGTACTGGGATTGCCATGGTTGCAGTCTCACAACCCAGTCTTGGACTGGAGAGCAATGTCTGTGTTGAGCTGGGGATGTAAGGGTATTCATAGGGACTTACCTTTGGTTTCTATTTCGTCGTCCATTCCCTCTGAAGTCCCTGAGTTCCTCTCTGATTATCAAGACGTCTTTGACGAACCCAAGCTTGGGTCGTTACCTCCGCACCGTGAGTGCGATTGTGCCATAGATTTGATACCGGGTTGTAAATATCCAAAGGGTCGTTTGTTTAATCTGTCTGTGCCGGAACATGCTGCTATGCGGGAATATATAAAGGAGTCTTTGGAAAAGGGACATATTCGTCCATCTTCTTCTCCCTTGGGAGCTGGGTTTTTCTTTGTCTCAAAAAAAGACGGCTCTTTGAGACCATGTATTGATTATCGGCTTCTGAATAAGATCACTGTTAAGTATCAATACCCATTGCCATTGCTTACTGATTTGTTTGCTCGTATAGAGGGTGCTAAGTGGTTCTCTAAAATTGATCTTCGTGGGGCGTATAATTTGGTGCGGATCAGGCAGGGGGATGAGTGGAAGACCGCATTTAATACGCCCGAGGGCCACTTTGAGTATTTGGTCATGCCTTTTGGTCTTTCTAATGCCCCTTCAGTTTTCCAGTCTTTTATGCATGATATTTTCCGCGATTTTCTGGATAAATTTATGATAATATATCTGGATGATATTCTGATTTTTTCTGATGACTGGGACTCTCATGTCCAGCAGGTCAGGAGAGTTTTTCAGGTTCTGCGGTCTAATTCTTTATGTGTGAAGGGGTCTAAGTGCGTTTTTGGGGTCCAGAAAATTTCCTTTTTGGGGTATATTTTTTCTCCCTCTTCCATTGAGATGGATCCCGTCAAGGTGCAAGCTATTTGTGACTGGACTCAGCCCTCCTCTCTTAAGGGTCTTCAGAGATTTTTGGGCTTTGCCAACTTTTACCGCCGATTTATTGCTGGTTTTTCGGATGTCGTTAAACCACTGACTGATTTGACCAGACAAGGCGCTGATGTTGCTAATTGGTCCCCTCATGCTGTAGAGGCCTTTCAGGAGCTTAAGCGCCGTTTTGCCTCTGCCCCTGTGTTGCGTCAGCCTGATGTGAATCTGCCTTTTCAGGTTGAGGTTGACGCTTCGGAGATCGGAGCTGGGGCAGTGTTGTCGCAGAAAGGTTCCGACTGCTCCGTCATTAGGCCTTGTGCCTTCTTTTCTCGCAAATTTTCGCCCGCAGAGCGGAATTATGATGTTGGGAATCGGGAGCTTTTGGCCATGAAGTGGGCGTTTGAGGAGTGGCGCCATTGGCTCGAGGGGGCTAGGCATCAGGTGGTGGTATTGACTGACCACAAAAATTTGATTTATCTTGAGACTGCCAGACGCCTGAATCCTAGACAGGCGCGCTGGTCTTTATTTTTTTCTCGCTTTAATTTTGTGGTGTCATACCTACCGGGTTCTAAGAATGTTAAGGCAGATGCCCTTTCTAGGAGTTTTGACCCGGACTCTCCTGGTAATTCTGAACCCACAGGTATCCTTAGGGAGGGAGTAATTTTGTCGGCCGTTTCTCCTGATCTGCGGCGGTCCTTGCAAGAGTTTCAGGCGGATAGACCGGATCGTTGTCCGCCTGATAGACTGTTTGTTCCGGATGATTGGACCAGCAGAGTCATCTCTGAGGTACATTCTTCTGCATTGGCAGGTCATCCCGGAATTTTTGGTACCAGGGATTTGGTGGCAAGATCCTTCTGGTGGCCTTCCCTGTCACGAGATGTGCGAGTCTTTGTGCAGTCATGTGACGTTTGTGCTCGGGCCAAGTCTTGTAGTTCTCGGGCTAGCGGACTGCTGTTGCCCTTGCCTATTCCTAAGAGGCCTTGGACACACATCTCGATGGATTTTATTTCAGATCTGCCTGTTTCCCAGAAGATGTCTGTCATCTGGGTGGTCTGTGACCGTTTCTCTAAAATGGTCCATTTGGTTCCTCTGCCCAAGTTGCCTTCTTCTTCTGAGTTGGTTCCTCTGTTTTTTCAGAATGTTGTCCGATTGCACGGTATTCCTGAGAATATTGTTTCTGACAGAGGTACCCAATTTGTGTCTAGATTTTGGCGGGCATTCTGTGCTAGGATGGGCATAGATTTGTCTTTTTCATCTGCTTTTCACCCTCAGACTAATGGCCAGACCGAGCGGACTAATCAGACCCTGGAGACATATCTGAGGTGTTTTGTCTCTGCTGACCAGGATGATTGGGTTGCTTTTTTGCCATTGGCAGAGTTCGCCCTCAATAATCGGGCCAGCTCTTCCACCTTGGTGTCCCCGTTTTTCTGTAATTCGGGGTTTCACCCTCGATTTTCCTCCGGTCAGGTGGAATCCTCGGATTGTCCTGGAGTGGATGCGGTGGTGGAGAGATTGCATCACATCTGGGGGCAGGTTATGGACAATTTGAAGTTGTCCCAGGAGAAGACTCAGCGTTTTGCCAACCGTCATCGTCGTGTTGGTTCTCGGCTTTGTGTTGGAGATTTGGTGTGGTTGTCTTCTCGTTTTGTCCCTATGAGGGTCTCTTCTCCTAAGTTTAAACCTCGGTTCATCGGCCCTTATAGAATATTGGAGATTCTTAATCCTGTTTCTTTCCGTTTGGACCTCCCTGCGTCCTTTTCCATTCATAACGTTTTTCATCGGTCGTTATTGCGCAGGTATGAGGTACCTGTTGTACCTTCAGTTGAGCCTCCTGCTCCGGTGTTGGTTGAGGGTGAGTTGGAGTACGTTGTGGAGAAAATTTTGGACTCTCGTGTTTCCAGACGGAGACTCCAGTATCTGGTCAACTGGAAGGGTTACGGCCAGGAGGATAATTCTTGGGTCAATGCATCTGATGTTCATGCTTCTGATCTTGTTCGTGCCTTCCATAGGGCTCATCCTGGTCGCCCTGGTGGATCTGGTGAGGGTTCGGTGCCCCCTCCTTGAGGGGGGGGTACTGTTGTGAATTTGGATTCTGGGCTCCCCCGGTGGCCGCTTGTGGAATTGGACTTGTCATCCTCTTTCCTGTTTCACCTGGTTCCATCAGTAGTGGGTGTCGCTATTTAAGCTCATTTCTCTGGTGGTTTCTTGCCGGTCAACAATGTTATCTGATGCCTCTCAGTGCTTGTTCCTGCTTCTAGACAACTACTAGATAAGTTGGACTTTTGTCCATGTTTCGTTTTGCCTATTTGTTCCAGTTCACAGCTGAGGTTTTGTTACTGTGTCTGGAAAGCTCTCGTTGATCAGGGATTGCTACTCTGGCGTTATGAGTTAATGCCAGAGTTTAAGGTAATCTCTGGATGGTGTTTTGTTAGTGTTTTTCTGCTGACCATGAAAGTATACTATCTGTCTTCTGCTATCTAGTAAGCGGACCTCAAATTTGCTAAGACTATTTTCCTGCTGCGTTTGTTGTTTCATCTGAACTCACCGTCATTATATGTGGGGGGCTACTGTCTTCTTTGGAATATTTCTCTAGAGGTGAGCCAGGTCTTATATTTCCCTCTGCTAGCTATTTAGGTCTTAGGCCAGAGCTGGGCATCTAGCGATAAATAGGAAATGCTACCTGGCTATTTCTAGTTGCGCGGCAGGCTTAGTTCATGGTCAGTATAGTTCCATCTTCCGAGAGCTTGTCCCTCTATAGGCTTGCTATGATCTCTGCCTGCAGAGATCATGACAGACGTCCCCCTGACGGCACTCTGGAGGACGTCCTCCT
Source organism: Ranitomeya variabilis (assembly GCF_051348905.1). Classification (NCBI taxonomy): domain Eukaryota; kingdom Metazoa; phylum Chordata; class Amphibia; order Anura; family Dendrobatidae; genus Ranitomeya; species Ranitomeya variabilis. The sequence goes on along the minus strand of NC_135232.1, from coordinate 313,565,070 downwards.
CCTCCTTGCAGGGACAGGAAAAACAACACGAGAGGTTAAAAGGTCCCACTCCGCCCCTTTCCTTCAGTGTTTTTCCTGTCCCTGCATGGAGGGACACACGAGAGTCAACAGAAGCTTACCGGACCGGAGGGCTCAAGGGGATCGTGCGGCTGGTCCAATATCTTTCCCCCTCATCGGTAGCCCAGGGCAGAAACTTCCCGGGTGGGAGTCCCTCTGCCCCAGAGACCAGTCGAGTGGACGGGCTCCTGGGTGAGCCGCTTCCTCCCAGGGGGGGGCTCTTGGCTCAGGCACCATGTTGGAGAAGAGGCGCCGGCGCCAGGAAGGAGAAAAGGCGCGGGAACCCACATGTTCACAGAGCATGGAGGGGTCAGCACTTCCGGAGGCAGCCGACCAGCGTGCGTTCCACTACGTGGAACGCGGAAGTAAGTGGTCATAGTAGCCGAAGCGTCACTTCCGGTGACGTCAGCGAACGTCATTTCCGGCGACGGCGGCAGCCTAGCCGGGGTCCCACAGTGTGGAACACGGAAATAGGCATAATAATCAAGCGCTGATCCTTGTGATAGCAGCGCATATCGGTCCAGCGTTCCACAAGCGGATAGGAGCAGCGGGCGCCAGATTTGAATTAAGTCGCGCAGACTTCTGACCACAGGGATTCGCGGTAACCCAGTCCAGAGTCACGAGGTGGCGCAGGGACGGGAGCAGAGGTTCTGCAATGCCGGAGGCAAGGGGTGAGTGCAGCGGTGCTGCTATATCCTTCTGTCAGGGGACATCACATTTACCCAGGCCTGATTGTTTTTTTAACAGAGGATATGTGTCATGCCCTCAGCCGCAAGTCCGGTCTCCGCTGTGCAGGGAGACCGACGCCTATCACACAGCCTTACTCACCCTGTCCGTGGCTCCAGGCGATCAGCGGCTTCTTTCTCTGCTAAGAACCTGCATCCTCTTGGCAGGTCTCCTGGAAATGCTCTTAGGAGCCGCCCCCCGCTTCCTGCACATACTTGAAACAGCAGGACACCTGTTCGCTATTAGGGCTGTCTGTGTTATGATGCTCTTTGCATAAAAAGCACCCTCCCCTTAAGGGAGGTGCCTGGGCAATGTGTTCATTCTTTGGATTGTTGCTTCAGCTTCAGGCCACGCTCTGCTGTGCTCTGCACTTTACTTATGTCTCTATTTTCACAGAGTCCTCTTCTGGCGAATCCCATTCTGGACTCCTCTGGTCTCTCTGGTTCCCACTTCAAGTTGTCTTGCCTCTCCTCACAGAATCCTCCAGACCCTGCTACCAGTGGAATCAACCTTGCTGGATTTCATGGAGCTTCTGGGATTGTCTCCACCAGCAGGCCCAAGTATTCTACTGTTTTGCCAGTTTGTCAGTACGGGTCGTCCTCTGGTCCTGGATTCGTAGCATTCAGGCCACCTGGTGTTGTGACGGAGGAATCCCTGTATAGGGGTACACCTTGCCTGGTGCTCCACTACGTGGTACAGTGTTGTGATCCAGAGGTTCTTTCCCTCTGACACCTGTTTCCTTTTTGTTTTTACTTTGTTAATAAATATCTTTTGGTTTATGAGATCCACTCTCCTGTCTTTTGAGTATTGGGTATACAGCCGCCACTGCACCATCAGTGGTCTAGTGAGTCCACTTTACCTTGTCACACCCTGTGGGCGTAACAGTTTGCCCAGGCCATGGACTCCGCTGATACCCGATTCTCAGTCCAGAGAGCTAGCTGTGCTTTGTCAAAGCCAGGATCAGCTAGTTGCCTTCATGCAAACTCTGGATACCCGCTTATCTACTCTACAGGCTGCCGAGTCCACCAACGTGACCCAGCTAGCAGAGCTCCATCTGGAATTCAATTGCCAACATGAGACGCAGACCCGCTTGTTGGACTACATGACCTCTGTGGATGACCGGTTAACTAAGGTGCAGCATCCGACGGTTGAGCCCACCATGAGACCCTGTCCTCCTCCTCTCTGCAAGCCTCCTCGTTACTATGGTGACCCCAAGTTGTGCAGAGGATTTCTCAACCTATGCTTGCTGCATTTTCATCTTTTGCCTCAGCATTTTCAGACAGACATGGCCAAGGTGGCTTTCCTTGCCTCTCATCTGGAGGGAGAGGCTTTAGCTTGGTTCAACCCCCTAATGGAGCGGAATGATCCCATTGTGTCTGATCTGCAGGTATTCTTGGACACGTTCCGCAAGATATTTGATGAGCCTGGTCGTGCCACATCTGCCATGGAGTCTCTCTTTGATTTGCAACAGGGCTCTCTCTGTCGGTCAGCATGCCATCCGTTTCCGCACCTTGGCTTCGCAGCTCCAGTGGACCAATGAGCCCCTGGTCGGAGTCTTCCGGCGAGGGTTGTCTGGAAGAGTCAAGGACGAATTGGCAGGCAGGGACCTACCCAAGACCCTGGATGATCTCATATCCCTCGCCATTCGGATTGACCTGCGTCTTCAGCAGCGCTCCAGAGAGAGGCTTCTCGAGAAGCAATTTCCTCATCCAGCGTCTTCTTCACTGAAACCTTGGTTTCTCTAGTTGCCTTCCACGACAGCCTCAGGAGGTTGTCTCCATACCCTAATGGGGGACGGAAGCACAAGAGGTTAAAAAGCCCCTCCCACCTCCCATTAACCAGTGTCTTTCCTGTTCCCCATGGGGCATGGAGAGGTTCCTGGTACGCTGCGTGGCCGGCTCTGGCAGTGGTACCTGTAAACTTTTGCCGGGCAGTGGTGGTCAGGCCCTGGGCTTCCTCCTCCGCTTTCTGCTCCCGTCTCCTTGGATTCTGGTCCTGGTCCTCCTGTGTCCCCTTGCGGGGGTAAAGCGGACCAGCGATTCCCTCCCGGAGGCCTCTCTGAGCTCTCCAGCGTCTCCCCCTCCTGTGCACGCTGTTCGGCGACCCGGAAGTCACGTGGTGCTTCGGCGCTTCACTTCCAGGTCGGGCTCTCCTGTACAGGAGCGCTGTACTTCCGGGATTCCGGACCTCTGAACGGCGTGTGGGGCACGCTGCATCCTCGCACGCCTGCCCGGGACTGCGGAGGGGGAGGAGATGGCTAATTGCCAGGCACTGTGGCAGCTTTTATTTTCTATATAAAGCTGCAGAAGACGTCTCTCGGGTAAGCTGCTCAGATGGATACGTCTTGCCCTGCAGCTGCAGAGCCCAGCGCTCCCCAGGCCCCAGTAAGTGTGGCAGTGATGGGTCCCATTTAAGGGTGGTTTTTAGTATACATTCTTATACTGCTCCCTCTCTCATTTCAGGGAGACAAGCCTAAATCCACCGCTAAATCCACCTCTAAGCGCAAATGCGCTACATGTAATGAAAACCCTGTACGGACAAAATAATCCGGGCTGAACATCCTTCACTAATTGAAGAGATGCGTTCCTTGGTTAGGCAGGAGGTTCAGACCTCTATGGCCACATTTGCCCCTCCCCCGCTGCCGCCACCACCACCCTCACCTGGTCCATCGCTTCCCAAGAAAAGAAAAATCCAGGAATACTGACTCAGATTCTGACGGCTCATATACGTCATCCTCAGTTAAATGGGAAGATGTCCTACCTCAGAAAACTCCTGAAATCAGAAAGTACCTTTTCTCTTCTGAACATATTGAGGAGTTGGTGTCTGCGGTGAGAAATACTATGGGGCTTAAAGAGGAACCCGTTCCTCAAACTATCAAACTATACAGGACGAGTTATTTGGCATTCACTCTGATAAACAGACTGGCTTTCCCATACATAAGAGTATTATTGACATGATCAATAATGAGTGGGAACTTCCAGAGAAACGGCTAACCACCCCGTCAGACTTTAGGCACAGGTTTCCTCTGTTTGAGGATTCAATTAAATGGAACATCCCAAAAATAGATGTTCAGGTGGCTAAAGCCCCCGTCTCACATAGCGAGATCGCTAGCGAGATCGCTGCTGAGTCACAAGTTTTGTGACGCAACAGCGACCTCCATAGCGATCTCGCTATGTGTGACACGTACCAGCGATCAGGCCCCTGCTGCGAGATCGCTGGTCGTGTCGGAATGGCCTGGACCTTTTTTTGGTCGTTGAGGCCCCGCTGACATTGCTGAATCGGTGTGTGTGACACCGATCCAGCGATGTCTTCACTGGTAACCAGGGTACACATCGGGTTACTAAGCGCAGGGCCGCGCTTAGTAACCCGATGTTTACCCTGGTTACCAGCGTAAATGTAAAAAAAAACAAACAGTACATACTCGCCTTTCGGTGTCCAGGTCCCTTGCCGTCTGCTTCCTGCTCTCACTGACTGAGTGCCGCCGTACAGTGAGAAGTGAGAGCACAGCAGTGACGTCACCGCTGCGCTCTGCTCTCAGTGTACGGCGGCAATCAGTGAGAGCAGGAAGCAGACGGCAAGGGACCTGGACACCGAAAGGCGAGTATGTAGTGTTTGTTTTTTTTGGTAACCAGGGTAAACATCGGGTTACTAAGCGCGGCCCTGCGCTTAGTAACCCGATGTTTACCCTGGTTACCCGGGTGCTGCAGGGGGACTTCGGCATCGTTGAAGACAGTTTCAACGATGCCGAAGTCGTTCCCCTGATCGTTGGTCGCTGGGGAGAGCTGTCTGTGTGACAGCTCCCCAGCGACCACACAGCGACTTACCAACGATCACGGCCAGGTCATATCGCTGGTCGTGATCGTTGGTAAATCGCTTAGTGAGACGGGGCCTTTAGGTGGCTAAAAAGACTGCCCTGCCGTTCGAAGACTCCTCCCAGTTAAAAGATCCTCTAGATAGGAAAATTGAAAGCCTACTTAAGAAATCCTGGGAAACCTCCACTTCGGCTCTCAGGTTTAATATTGCATCTACCTGTGTGGCCAGGTCTCTCTTCCGCTGGATGGAAGAATTAGAAAACCACATCTCTCAGGGAACTCCAAGAGATGATTTATTGGTCTCCTTGCCTATTTTACATAGAGCAACGGGTTTTCTTGCAGACACCTCCATGGAATCTAACCGTGTAGCTGCCAAATCCTTAGTCCAGACAAATTCAGCCAGAAGAGCGCTCTGACTCAAGATGTGGAGTGCAGATGTGACTTCAAAAATAAAATTATGCTCCATTCCCTTTAAAGGAGACTATGTTTTCGGGCCTTCATTAGATGATATCCTGGAAAAAGCCACGGACAGGAAAAAGACTCTTCCTGAGCAGAGACCCCCCCAGAAAACGTATTTTTCGTCCCTCCCAGTCTCAGCCCTCCCAGGCTAAGGGCAAAGGGAAAACCGGTAGATGGAGCTATGCTAAGGGGAAACCCAAAAATATCCTTATCCCCCAGCAGTCACAACAAGAGAAACAATGACTCCGATCCAGTAGGGGGGAGGCTCTCGAACTTCATTCACAGTTGGCGGAATATCTCCAACAGCCCCTGGGTTTTAAGTGTTATCCAGCAGGGTCTTTTTATAGAGTTCGAAGCCCCCCCTCCCAGGATCTTAAGAGTCACCTCCCCGTCATCTCGGGAGACTCAAAAATTGATGATGTCAGGATTACAAGACCTGATGGCTTTGAGAGCAATTTCTATGGTCCCAGTAAACGAGCAGGGAAAGGGGGCATTATTCCCGTATATATTCATGGTAAAGAAGCCCTCCAGACAAGCCCGGATCATAATAAACCTAAAAGCTCTCAATCAATACATCGCTTACCGCAAATTTAAAATGGAGTCAGAAAAATCAGCCATCCCTCTAATAGCTCCGCATTCACATATGGCAACAATAGATCTCAAGGATGCCTATTTTCATATCCTGATACATCCTTCTCACAGGAAGTATCTGAGATTTGCGGTTCAGTTGAATCACAAGATTCTATATTTTCAATACAATGTTCTTCCCTTCGGGATCTCCTTGGCTCCCAGGGTTTTCTCCAGAGTCATGGCGGAAGCTGTATCTCACATCAGAAGCCAAAGTGTCGCCATAGTACCCTACTTGGACAACCTTCTAATCATTGGTCCTTCCGCCGAAATTCTCAATCAGAGAGTTGCCAGAACTCTAAACATCCTACAACTCTTGGGTTGGATACTCAATCTAAAGAAATCTCATCTTTTGCCTTCAAAGATGACAAAATTTTTGGGGGTCCTGTTGGACTCAGGGAACCAAAAGTCTTTCTTACCAGAAGATCACCGGAAGAAATTGGTATCCAAAGTCCTAGATTTAAAAAAACAAAGGTCCCCTACTCTGCGGACAGCGATGTCTCTTCTAGGGTCGATGACGGCCTGCATACAATCAGTCCAGTGGGCTCAGGCCCATTCCAGAGTTCTGCAGGCACACATTCTGGAAAACTGGAATGGAAATCCAAACTTCCTAAACAGAAGAGTATACCCTCCAGGGAAGGTAAAAGCCTCCTTAGCCTGGTGGGTGATCCAAACAAACCTTCTCAAAGGCGTGGACTGGGTACAAACTCCACTGGTGACAGTAACAACATACATGGAGGTTCCCGTTAGCGTACGTATTTCCTCCAATACCGTTGCTTGCAAAGACCCTTCAGAAGATCCGAGACGATCAGGTCCAGACTATCCTGGTAGCTCCAGCATGGCCGAAGAGGAGCTGGTACCACCTCATCAGGGAATTACAAGTGGATAGTCCAGTCTTTCTACAAACATCAGACAATCTTCTCCTGCAGGGTCCCTTTCTTCATCCAAACCCCCAAAAATTCAAACTGGCAGCCTGGCTATTGAAGCCCAGGTGCTAAGAGCTAAAGGGCTCTCAGAATCGGTGATCTCCACTTTACAAAAATCCAGGAAACCTGTCACTAACGCTATATATAGCAAAATTTGGAAAAGGTTCTCCTCGTTGTGTCACCCTTGTAATCCTGACCCCTTCCACCCTAATATCTCACAAATATTAGACTTTTTACAAAAAGGGCTGGAATCGGGGTTAAAACCAAGTACATTACAAGTTCAAGTATCAGCCTTGAGTTCTGTCTTTGATTAAGACCTGGCAGGTCATCGTTGGATAAAAAGTTTTTTTGTCTCAGCATCAAGGCATCATCCAAAGCAACAAATCTTTGTGCCATCATGGGACTTAAACATAGTCCTAAAGGGCCTTACGGCTTCTCCATTTGAGCCACTATCCTCTTGTTCCCCGCAGCTGCTGTCCTGCAAGACCGCCTTCTTAGTTGCCATATCCACTGCAAGATGAGTGGGGGAAATACAAGCCCTTTCAATCAGAGAACCTTAGGCTACTTTCACACTAGCGTCGGTACGGGGCCGTCGCGCTGCGTCGGCCCGACGTACCGACGCATACTGTGCAAGCACCGCACAACGGGGGCAGCGGATGCTGTTTTCCCATGCATCCGCTGCCCCATTGTGAGGTGCGGGGAGGTGGGGGCGGAGTTCCGGCCGCGCATGCGCGGTCGGAAATGGTGGACCGTCGGCACCAAAAAACGTTACATGTAACGTTTTTTGCTCCCGGCGGGATGCAACCGTCGCACGACGGTTGTGACGTGTGTCAATACGTCGCTAATGTTAGTCTATGGGAAAAAACGCATCCTGCAGACGACTTTGCAGGATGCGTTTTTTCGCAAAAACGATGCATTGCGACGTATGCAAAAAAACGCTAGTGTGAAAGTAGCCTTATCTCAGCATAAGGGACGATTCCATTGTGTTCCGACCTGATCCATGTTTTCTTCCAAAGGTGGTGTCAGAGTTTCACCGATCACAGGATATAGTCCTTCCATCGTTCTGTCACAATCCCACAAATCCGGAAGAACATAGATTTCATACTTTGGATGTACATCGTATAGTTTTACACTATTTGGAACAAACTAAAGCTTTCAGAATTGACCAAAATCTCTTTGTTCATTTATCTGGCCGAAACAAAGGCAAAAAAGTAGCGAAGAGTACTATTGCCAACTGGATAAAAAAGGCCATAACTGAAGCATATTTAGCTCAGAATGTCACGGTACCTGCAGGCCTAAAGGCTCATTCCACCAGATCTACCTCCGTCTCCTGGGCTGAAAGGGCTGGTGCATCCACGGAGCAGATTTGCAGGGCTGCAACATGGTCTTCTCTACACACATTCACTAAACATTATAGATTGGACTTCTGGTCCAACCGGGATCTAGTCTTTGGCCGGAAAGTTCTCCAGGCTGCGGTCCCTCCCTAAATACAGAATTGGTTGTCATTCCTCCTGAGGCTGTCGTGGAAGGCAACTAGAGAAAATAGAATTATTCTTACCGTTAATTCGGCTTCTAGGAGCCTTCCACGACAGCGTTAAGTCCCTCCTGATGTTCTTGGATATTTTTTCTGATAACCTAAAAGGTAACCGGTGCTATGGGTTCAGTTGTAAGTCACTGGTTAATGGGAGGTGGGAGGGGCTTTTTAACCTCTTGTGCTTCCTGTCCCCCATTAGGGTATGGAGACAACCTCCTGAGGCTGTCATGGAAGGCTCCTAGAAACCGAATTAACGGTATGAATAATTCTATTTTCCGCTTTGTCCTGCTCCGGTCTTTGAGGATGAGCCCATGGAGCTTGACCGTGTGAAGGTGAAGAGGAATCAGCAGGAGGAGATTCCCACTAGGAATCCATATCGTTATGGTGGACGGTCCACTTCCGGTCAATGCAGTGGAACTGAGAGGTCAGAAGAACTCTTCCGCCTAGGACAGGTAAGGGAGACCTCCCTAGGTGAGAATGACTCTTCTCTCCCGCTAACCATATCCATTCAGGTGATCTTCGGGAAGGTGCGGTTCTCCGAGACGGCCTATCTGGACTCTGGACCTGGTGGAAATTTCATCCAGCAAGCTGTGGCCAGGCGGTTTGGGATTCCAATTGTTCCACTGCAGCGGTCCTGGCGCATCGCCTCCGTAGATGGTAGACCCCTGAAAGATGCCATCATCGGTATCACCGAAGAGGTGGAGCTTCTAATCGGAGCACTCCACAGGGAGAAAATTACCTTCTATGTGTTACCGAATCTTTCTCCACCATTCCTTCTAGGTCTTCCGTGGTTGCGCCTCCACGAACCTGTTCTGGATTGGTGGTCTGGAGATGTCCTTCGATGGGGTCAGTCTTGTCACGAACACTGCCTCAAACCAGTACGGCCTGGTTCTACCCCACGGCCTCCGGCAGCTTTACCCGGGTTACCGTCTGCCTACTGGTCCTTCGCAGATGTATTCAACAAGAGGGAAGCCGAGACACTTCCACCGCACAGGCCTTGCGATTGCCCCATCGATCTAATCCCTGGATCTACTCCTCCTCGAGGTAGGATCTACCCTCTTTCTCCTACTGAGACTCAAGCCATGTCCGATTACATCAAGGAGAATTTGGCTCGAGGGTTTATCCAGAAGTCCTCCTCCCCAGCTGGAGCTGGGTTGTTCTTCGTCAAGAAGAAAGATGGGTCTCTTCGCCCATGCATCAACTACCGTGGTCTCAACCTAATAATGGTAAAGAACAGATACCCACTTCCCTTAATTCCTGAGCTCTTTGATTGGCTTTGAGGTTCCAGGATTGTCACAAAGTTGGATCTCCGTGGGGCTTACAACCTCATCAGGATACGATCTGGGGATGAGTGGAAAACCGCCTTCAACACGCGAGATGGTCACTACGAATATCTGGTCATGCCTTTCGGGTTAAGCAATGCACCTGCCATCTTCCAGGAGTTTGTCAATGATGTATTCCGTAACCTGCTCTATGTTTGTGTGGTGCTGTATCTGGATGACATCCTGGTGTTTTCTCCCGACTTACCAACTCACAGGAGGAATGTTCGTCTCGTTCTTCAAAGATTGAGGGAGAATCGTCTCTACGCAAAGTTTGAGATATGTCTGTTTGAACGGAGGTCTTTACCCTTTCTTGGCTATATTATTTCCGATACAGGTCTCGAGATGGATCCAGAGGTCTCTGCTGTGTTAGAGTGGCCAAAACCTGAGGGAATCAAGGCCATTCAGCGGTTCCTAGGATTCGCCAACTACTATCAGCAATTCATTCCCCAATTCTCCTCTCTGGTAAGCCCTGACTTGTAAAGGTGCCAAACCTAAGGATTGGACTCCTGAGGCTGAATCAGCTTTTGCCTCCCTCAAACAGGCCTTCTCAACCGCACCAGCTCTTCATCGGCCTATGATCAACAAACAGTTTTTCCTTGAAGTGGACGCTTCGTCATCCAGAGCCGGAGCAGTCCTCACACAAAAACTGCCTACCGGTAAGATGGTGACCTGTGGTTTCTTCTCCAAGGCATTTTCACCCTGTGAACGCAATTAAGCTAGCCTTAGAGGAAGGCGCAGTTCATCCAGTCATCATTTACACTGATCATAAGAATCTGTCCTATCTTCAGTCTGCTCAAAGACTCAATCCTCGCCAGGCTCGTTGGTCACTATTCTTTGCTCGGTTCAATTCCTCCATTTCCATCCTGCAGAGAAGAATATCAAAGCCGATGCGCTTTCCAGGTCCTTCTTGTCAGACGACCTTGAAGAGGAGCTTCAGCATATCATTGAACCATCCAAGATGATCACGGTGGCTCCAGTCAGGCTGTCGCAGCTCCCTCCCGGTAAGACCCTTGTAACTTAAAGAGACAAGAAGCGAGTTCTACACTGAGGTCATTCTTCTAAGCTTGCCGGACCCGCTGGTCAAAAGAAGACGTTGCAACTAATTTCTCGACACTACTGGTGGTCCACCTTGCGCCAAGATGTTCTGAACTTTGTTGCAGCCTGTCCCTCATGTGCTCGTAATAAAACACCCAAGAAACTGCCAGCCGGTCACCTCCTCCCTCTCCCGATTCCATCTGCTCCCTGGCAACACATTGCCATGGATTTCATCACAGATCTGCCAGCATCATCCGGTTGTACAGTAATCTGGGTTGTTGTAGACCAGTTCTCCAAGATGGGACATTTCACTCCACTGTCTGGTCTTCCTTCTGCTCCTAAACTCGCAGAGCTCTTCATTCAGCATGTCCTTCGGCTTCAGGGACTTCCACTCCACATTGTTTCCGACAGAGGAGTCCAATTCATTTCCCGATTCTGGCAGTCCCTCTGTAAACTATTGGATGTCACCCTGGACTTCTCCTCAGCCTATCATCCACAATCTAATGGCCAAGTGGAGAGAGTGAATCAAGTCCTCACCAACTATCTGCGACACTTCCTGAATGGTCACCACAGCGACTGGGCCGACCTGCTGCCATGGGCTGAGTTTTCCTACAGTAATCATGTCGGTGAGTCCTCCTCTAACTTCCCATTTTTCATTGTTTATGGACAGCTTCCTAAGATCCCGACTCCACTGCCTCTTGCTTCCGGCAATCCTGCAGCTGAGTCCCTGGCCAAGGACTTCACAAAAGTCTGGACTGAGACGAGGACCTCACTGGAGCAGGCATCGGTTCGAACCAAGGAACATGCGAATAAGAGACGTCTGGATCCCCCACCTTTCCATCCCGGAGATAAGGTATGGTTGTCTTCCAGGCACATCTGACTTAAAGTCCCTTCTTATAAGCTGGCTCCTCCTTTCATCGGTCCTTTTGAAGTACTCCACCGAATCAACGATGTGTGCTATCGTTTGAAATTGCCTGCCTCCTTACGGATCCATAACTCCTTCCATGTATCCCTGCTGAAACCAGTTGTTCTCAGCCGCTTCACCCAGGATCCAGGTAATTTTCCTTCTCCTGTCAGTTCCGAGGATGTTTATGAAGTGAAGGACATCCTGGCCATGAAGAAAAGAGGGGGCAGGTCACTCTTTCTGGTTGACTGGAAGGGATACGGTCCTGAAGAGAGATCCTGGGAGCCTGAGGAGAACATTAATGCCCCAGTTCTTCTTAGAAGGTTCCTGACAGGTTTGAAGAAGGGGGGACGTAAGGGGGGGGGGGGTACTGTCATGCCCTCAGCCGCAGGTCCGGTCTCCGCTGTGCAGGGAGACCGGCACCTATCACACAGCCTTACTCACCCTGTCCATGGCTCCAGATGATCAGCGGCTTCTTTCTCTGCTAAGAACCTGCATCCTCTTGGCAGGTCTCCTGGAAATGCTCTTAGGAGCCGCGCCCCGCTTCCTGCACATACTTGAAACAGCAGGACACCTGTTCGCTATTAGGGCTGTCTGTGTTATGATGCTCTGTGCATAAAAAACACCCTCCCCTTAAGGGAGGTGCCTGGGCAATGTGTTCATTCTTTGGATTGTTGCCTCAGCTTCAGGCCACGCTCTGCTGTGCTCTGCACTTTACTTATGTCTCTATTTTCACAGAGTCCTCTTCTGGCGAATCCCATTCTGGACTCCTCTGGTCTCTCTGGTTCCCACTCCAAGTTGTCTTGCCTCTCCTCACGGAATCCTCCAGACCCTGCTACCAGTGGGATCAACCTTGCTGGATTTCATGGAGCTTCTGGGATTGTCTCCACCAGCAGGTCCAAGTATTCTACTGTGTTGCTAGTTTGTCAGTACGGGTCATCCTCTGGTCCTGGATTCATAGCATTCAGGCCACCTGGTGTTGTGACGGAGGAATCCCTGTATAGGGGTACACCTTGCCTGGTGCTCCACTACGTGGTACAGTGTTGTGATCCAGAGGTTCTTTCCCTCTGACACCTGTTTCCTTTTTGTTTTTACTTTGTTAATAAATATCTTTTGGTTTATGAGATCCACTCTCCTGTCTTTTGAGTATTGGGTATACAGCCGCCACTGCACCATCAGTGGTCTAGTGAGTCCACTTTACCTTGTCACACCCTGTGGGCGTAACAATATGGAACTCAGGAGTGAGGAGGCGGGGGTAAGTGCGCCTAGCGCAGATGTACCTACTCACATACTTGTAGATGCTAAGCAGTACCCATTCTTATGCTTAGGATAAGGAGGTCCCGCAGACACCCCTCCCAACGACAAAAAAGTCAGGTAAGACCTTGGCAAAGTCTAGACAGTGCTCCATATGTCATATAAAGCTGCCAAAAGCATATAAGAAAAAACTTTGCAAATCCTGTATCTCTAAAGTTGTAAGAGAGGAACAACCAACATTCCTATCCGAGATGAGGAGTCTAATTCGGGAGGAGGTGCAAAGCTCGTTAGCTACCATGGCACAGCAGTATCCTTCCAGCCCAAGTCCGAGTCGCAAGAGACCACGAATGGACCCAGAACAAGGGGATATGGATATTTCTTCTAAGGAAGAATCAGACTTTAGGAGTTCGGATCAGGAAGAAGGAGATCTGCCTCTAGGAGAACAGGATCAGGGAAGGAAGTTTCTCTTTCCTGTGGAAGACACAGAAGAATTAGTTCAAGCGGTGAGAAATACGATGCAGATAACGGAAGAGCCATGTCCAAAGTCCAGACAGGATTTGATGTTTGGAGGTCTTACATCTCAGAGACAGACAGTGTTCCCAGTGAGCGAACACATCAGACTTATGATACTACAAGAATGGAAGGATGCAGAACATAGACTGGTGATGTCCCGAGAATTTAAAGGCTGTCCACCGTTTGACCCAGAGGATATCAAAGCATGGGAAGAGATCCCAAAAGTCGACGTACCTGTGGCCAAGGTTACAAAGAAAACAGCCATTCCCTTTGAGGATTCGTCAAGCCTCAGAGATGCCATGGACCGCAAGGCAGATATTCTCTTGCGTCGAGCTTGGGAAACATCCGCAGCCCTGATAAAGGCTAACATAGCTGCCACGTCGGTGGCCAGGTCCATGTATTTGTGGATGGGACCGTTAGAGGAACATTTGGTTAATAAGACCCCGTGGGCTGATATAATTTCTTCCCTACCCATCATAAAATCTGCCACGGCCTTCATGGCTGATACGTCAGCGGAATCAGTGAGATTTGCGGCCAGAAATAGTTCCTTATCTAATGCAACCCGTAGGGCTATATGGCTTAAATCTTGGTCAGGAGATAATGCCTCTAAAAATAAGTTATGTGCCATCCCCTTTTCAGGATCCAGGGTATTTGGACAGGCATTAGATGACATTTTAGAATTTGCGTCGGATAATAAAAGGTTTTCCCGAGGATAAACCTAAGAAATTTCAGCCCTTTCGCAAAAGACCCCCACCTCGCAAACAACCTGACTATAGAGAACAGTGGAGATCCAGCAGAGGTGCCTATAGAAGATCCTATGCTCAGAGCAGAAGGGGAAGAAATTCCCTTTTTGGGTCAAGCTCTAGACCTAGGAGACCATGACGCCATAGGTTTAGGGTGCAGGCTCCGTCTTTTTCTGAACAACTGGAGGCGGATCATAAACAATCCATATGTCCTCAATATAATATCCAAGGGCTACAAGATAGAGCTTATATCCCCCGCACCACAGAGGTGTATCTCACCGACAATTGTAGCAAACAATTTCCCAATGTTCTCAGACCTTCAGAAACTGTTCAGCTCTCAGGTCATAGTACGGGTTCCCACATCAGAAATAGGCAGAGGTCACTACTCTTCCCTATTCTCAATCCCAAAACCGTCAGGAGAAACACGCACGATAAAACGTGTTTATACCTAAAACCGTTAAACGTATGCGTCAAATACAAGAGGTTCAGAATGGAATCAATAAGGTCAACCATCCACCTTATAGACAAAGATTCTGTAATGTGTACTCTCGACCTGAAGAGTGCGTATTATCAGGTGCCAATCCATTCAACTTCTCAGGAGCTTCTGAGGTTTTCAGTAAGATTTCCGGACCAAACCTGCCACCTCCAGTTTCAGTGCCTCCCGTTCGGCTTTGCCTCAGCACCAAGAATATTTACAAAGCTGGTGGCAGAGGTAGTGGCATACTTAAGAAATGAAGGAATTACAATAATTCCTTATTTGGCCAATTTTCTCCTGGTAGCCAGAGCAAAAGACGCTTTACTCCTACACAGAGATCGAGTTATAACAGTGTTGGAACACTTGGGCTGGGTCACACATAATCCCGCCCCCACCCCATTACCACACATAATACCGCCCCCCCACCACATTACCACACACAATCCCGCCCCCACCACATCACCACACATAATCCCGCCCCCCGCCACATTACCACACGAGGCTCCGTCCTCACACATTACCACACGAGGCTCCATCCTCACACATTACCATACGAGGCTCCATCCCCAAACATTACCACACAAGGCTCCGTCCTCACACATTACCACACGAGACTCCGTCCTTACACATTACAACACGAGGCTCCGTCCCCACACATTACCACACGAGGCTCTGTCCTCACACATTACCACATGCAGCACTTCCTTTCTATGTAATTCAACCACTTAGCAATGAGCATGCCGAGCGTTAACTGGCTGGAAACAGCTAGTATATATATATATTCCATGCGTTGGAATCGGAGGTGTATATACCATACGCTCACTATTAGTTCTCCAATTTCAAGCCCGTTGGTGGTAACAGTCGCAGCCACATAATTTAGTCGTCCGCCAATTGCGTAATTGTCCGGACGAAAGGAGGTAACAAAGAGCTGTTTGTGACAAAAAGATAACCCAGCGTGGTGGGTTAAGTGTGACCCCCACCAGGTTGTGATCTTTGACAATTGGTGGCAGCGGTGGGATCTGCGTGATCTCTCTGGTGCCAAACTTCACATTTAGTCTCATTCATTATACTTTTTATTTTACATGTCCACTGAATGATAACTCTATGAGGAAGAATTGGAGAATGTTTCTCCTTTTTAACTTTCTGAGCAGAAAAATACATGAGTAAGAACTTGGGAAAGAAAGGATACGTGAACTTATGTAACCAGTTCTGGGTCACAAATTATGTCATTGAAAGCCTCCAATCTATTTTTGTACATGGAAGCAAAGACTACATGTAAATACCAGACGGTATTGCTCACGATCACAGCTCTCTAAAGAGGTCACCATTATACAGTAAGTCTGTGTTGAATATAACTATTCAGGCAAACATCCTAATGCCTGTAAGCAATTATGGATCAAACACTGAAATCATAATGATTTTTACTAACTAGAAGGTTTTAATGTCAAAATCTTGTACATGTACAGTTGCAGAAGTTTTCTGATTGCTAACTGCAAATATTAAGTGGGGGTGGCATGGGAAAAGCGTTAAAAGCAGTTATTACAGACAGGAGGAACAGAGCAATAGAAACATTCATAAAGTGCATGTATACTAATGCCAGAAGCCTCACCAACAAGATGTTGAATTTGAATAATGTAGGAAAATAAATATGATATGGTGGGGATAGCTGAAATATATGGCTGAATGATAGGTATGATTGGGCTATTAATTTGCAGGGTTATAATCTGTTTGGGACTGGCCATACAAAAATGTGAGACAGAGGGGTTTGCTTAAATGTAAAATCATTCCTGAAACACATTCTGCAGGATGTTGTACAATATGTGAGGTATCCATAGAATGTAGAGTCCCTGTGGGTGGAGATAAGTGGAGGGAGAAGGAATAATAAAATACTGGTGGGGTTTTGTTATAAGTTTCCAAATTTAATGGAAGAAATAGAAAATATCCTCTTAAAGCAAATAGATGAGACTGCAAATCGGGGAGAAGTAATTAGGGTGACTTCATGTACCCCAAGATCAGATATAATATCAAATGTACAGGTTGGGAGGGGGGCACTTGAATAATAGTAATCACATAATAAGTAAGATGCTTATGCAGCATCTATAGTAAAAGATAGAATGTTTAAAAATAATAAAAAAAATAAAAAAATGGTTATACTCACCCTCTGCAGACAGCCAATCTCCTCAGCGGCGTCCGTTCCTATAGATGCCGGTGTGGTTCAGGACCTTTGATGATGTCGCGGCTTGTGATTGGTCGCGTGAGTCACATGAGCGGTCACGCGACCAACCACAAGACAGCAACGTCATCACAGGTCCTGAACCACAACATCTATAGAAACGGAAGAGAGAGCATGCACCGGAGAGGCGGGAACACTTCGGGGGGCATCAGAGGGTGAGTATAGGACTATTTTTTATTTTAATTCTTTTTTTTTTACCAATTATATGGTGCCCAGTCCGTGGAGGAGAGTCTCCTCTCCTCCACCCTGGGTACCAACCGCATATAATCTGCTTACTTCCCGCATGGTGTGCACAGCCCCGTGCGGGAAGTAAGCAGATCAATGGGCTCCTAGGTGTGCGGAATCCCCGCAATTCCGCATTTTTAATGAACATGTTGCTTTTTTTTCCGCGATGCGATTTTTTCGCGGTAAAAATCGCAACATTTGCACAAAATATGCGGAATACCCTGTAAATAATAGGAGGCATATGTAAGCGTTTTTTTCACGTTTTTATCACGTTTTTATAGCGAAAAAACGCGAAAAAAACGCGAAAAATCCTGAACGTGTGCACATGGCCTTAATCCCAATGACAGAACCAGATCCAGCAGATTACCTCCCCTGATTGGTTCATCTACCAGCTGAGAGAGGTAATTGTCCTGAACTGTAGATAAGAAATTGTAGCTTTTAGCGCAACCAGAAGATTCTATGTCCCATTGAATGTCTGGATAGTTGAAATCCCCCATTATAAGAACCCTACAAATGTTTTTTTTAATTTGTTGCAGCATTTCATCCTCTAACTGTTCAGCTATATTAGGAGGTTTGTAGCAAACTCCAATTAGCAGCCTTACATTAATGCTATCCCCATGTACATTTACCCATAGTGACTCTACATTGCTGTAACTACCCCCAATGTCTTCATTGAGCACAGGTTTTCTGTGTCCTTTTTTCTTCACACATATCTTTGATCATTGTGCCCAAAGAGTTCTATTTTAACCTCATCGGTACACAAGACTTGTTACCACAATACATCAGGCTTGTTTAGATGTTCTTTTGCATACTTCTGATGCTGAATTTTATGGTGAGGAGGCAAGGGAGGTTTTCTTCTGATGACGCTTCCTTAAAGGCCATATTTGTTCAGGTGTGTTTGAACTATAGAACAATGTACCACAACTTCAAAGTCTGCCAAATCTTTCTGAAGGTCTTTTGCAGTCAAACAGGGGTTCTGATTTGCCTCTCTAGCAATCCTAGGAAATTCTATTTCATTATTGACATTTTTTATCTTATCTTATTCTCAATTTGATGTTATGGCATTTTATAATTTTGCACATGTTTTTAGTTTCTTCTTTCCTGTTTTTTGTTAATATACAACTTTTTGTATTTATGGGAATTGCATACAGTTTTGCATAATTCATTCCGGACTGCGGGCACCAACCTCACATCACAAAAACTGGTGACAGGTTCCCTTTAAGAGCAGTGACAAATTTTCAATGCTGGACCTGGGTAGGGTGATAAGTCAAGTTTTTATTCTATGTATGTATTTTAACCCCTTAGTGACAGAGCCAATTTGGTACTTAATGACCAGGCCAATTTTTACAATTCTGACCACTGTCACTTTATGAGGTTATAACTCTGGAACGCTTCAACGGATCCTGCTGATTCTGATAATGTTTTTTCGTGACATATTGTACTTCATGTTAGTGGTAACATTTCTTCGATATTACTTGCGATTATTTATGAAAAAAATGGAAATATGGCAAAAAAAAATTAAATTTTGCAATTTTCAAAATTTGTATTTTTATGCCCTTAAATCAGAGAGATATGTCACAAAAAATAGTTAATAAATAACATTTCCCACATGTCTACGTTACATCAGCAGAATTTTGTAAACAAAATTTTTTTTTTGTTAGGGAGTTATAAGGGTTAAAAGTTGACCAGCAATTTCTCATTTTTACAACACCATTTTTTTTAGGGACCACATCACATTTGAAGTCATTTTGAGGGGTCTATATGATAGAAAATACCCAAGTGTGACACCATTCTAAAAACTGCACCCCTCAAGGTGCTCAAAACCACATTCAAGAAGTTTATTAACCCTTTACGTGCTTCACAGGAACTGAAACAATGTGGAAGGAAAAAATGAACATTTAACTTTTTTTTAAAACATTTTACTTCAGAACCATTTTTTTTATTTTCACAAGTGTAAAAACATAAATTTAACCATAAATGTTGTTGTGCAATTTCTCTTGAATATGCCGATACCCCATATGTGGGGGTAAACCACTGTTTGGGCGCACCGTAGAGCTTGGAAGAGAAGGAGCGCCGTTTGACTTTTTCAATGCAGAATTGGCTGGAATTGAGATCGGATGCCATGTCACGTTTAGAGAGCCCCTGATGTGCCTAAACAGTGGATACCCCCCGCAAGTGACACCATTTTGGAAACTAGACCCCTTAAGGAACTTATCTAGATGTGTGGTGAGCACTTTGAGCCCCCAAGTGCTTCACAGAAGTTTATAAAGTAGAGCCGTGAAAATAAAAAATCGCATTTGTTTACACAAAAATGATCTTTTCGCCCACAAATTCTTATTTTCACAAGGGTAACAGGAGAAATTAGACCACAAAAGTTGTTGTACAATTTCTCCTGAGTATGTTGATACCCCATATGTGGGGGTAAACCACTGTTTGGGCGCACCGCAGAGCTTGGAAGAGAAGGAGTGCCGTTTTACTTTTTCAATGTAGAATTGGCTGGAATTGAGATTGGACGCCATGTCGCGTTTGGAGAGCCCCTAATGTGCCTAAACAGTGGAAACCCCCCACAAGTGACCTCATTTTGGAAACTAGACCCCTTAAGGAACCTAACTAGATGTGTGGTGAGCACTTTAAACCCCCAGGTGCTTCTCAGAAGTTTATAACAAAGAGCCGGGAAAATAAAAAATCGCATTTTTCCTACAAAAATGATCTTTTCGCCCACAAATTTTTATTTTCACAAGGGTAACAGGAGAAATTATACCACAAAAGTTGTTGTGCAATTTCTCCTGAGTACATCGATACCCCATATGTGGGGGTAAACCACTGTTTGGGCGCACTGCAGAGCTTGGAAGAGAAGGAGTGCTGTTTTACTTTTTCGATGTAGAATTGGCTGGAATTGAGATCGGACGCCATGTCGCGTTTGGAGAGCTCCTGATGTGCCTAAACAGTGGAATCCCCCCACAAGTGACACCATTTTGGAAACTAGACCCCTTAAGGAACTTATCTAGATGTGTGATGAGCACTTTAAACCCCCAGGTGCTTCACGGAAGTTTATAGCGTAGAGCCGTGAAAATAAAAAGTCGCATTTTTTCTACAGAAATGATCTTTTTTCCCCCAAATTTTTATTTGCTCCTGATGTGCCTAAACAGTGGAATCCCCCCACAAGTGACCCCATTTTGGAAACTAGACCCCCCAAGGAACTTATCTAGATGTGTGGTGAGTAGTGTTGAGCGATACCGTCCGATACTTGAAAGTATCGGTATTGGAAAGTATCGGCCGATACCGGCAAAGTATCGGATCTAATCCGATACCGATACCCGATACCAATACATGTCAATGGGACTCAAGTATCGGACGGTATCCCTGATGGTTCCCAGGGTCTGAAGGAGAGGAAACTCTCCTTCAGGCCCTGGGATCCATATTAATGTGTAAAAGAAAGAATTAAAATAAAAAATATTGCAATACTCACCTCTCCGACGCAGCCTGGACCTTACCGAGGGAACCGGCAGCGTTCTTTGCTTAAAATGCGCGCGTTTACTGCCTTCCGTGACGTCACGGCTTGTGATTGGTCGCGTGCCGCCCATGTGGCCGCGACGCGACCAATCACAGCAAGCCGTGACGTAATTTTCAGGTCCTGAATGCCTAATTCTAGGCATTCAGGATTTGAAAATTACGTTACGGCTTGTGATTGGTCGCGTCGCGGTCACATGGGCGACGCAACCAATCACAAGCCGTGACGTCACGGGAGGCAGGAAACGCGCGCATTTTAAAATTACGTCACGGCTTGTGATTGGTTGCGTGCCGCCCATGTGACCACGACGCGACCAATCACAGCAAGCCGTGACGTAATTTCAGGTCCTGAATGCCTAATTCTGCATTCAGGACCTGAAAATTACGTCACGGCTTGCTGTGATTGGTCGCGTCTCGGTCACATGGGCGGCACGCAACCAATCACAAGCCGTGACGTCACAGAAGGCAGTAAACGCGTGCATTTTAAGCAAAGAACGCTGCCGGTTCCCTCGGTAAGGTCCAGGCTGCGTCGGAGAGGTGAGTATAGCAATATTTTTTATTTTAATTCTTTCTTTTACACATTAATGTTGTTTCGATACCGATACCCGATACCACAAAAGTATCGGATCTCGGGTTCGGAATTCCGATACCCGCAAGTATCGGCCGATACCCGATACTTGCGGTATCGGAATGCTCAACACTAGTGGTGAGAACTTTGAATGCCCAACTGCTTCACAGAAGTTTATAATGCAGAGTCGTGAAAATAAAAAATATTTTTTTTTCCACAAAAAAGATTTTTTAGCCCCCAAGTTTTTATTTTCACAAGGGTACAAGAGAAATTGGACCCCAATAGTTGTTGTCCAATTTGTCCTGAGTACACTTGATACCCCATGTGTGGGGGGGACCACTGTTTGGGTGCACGGCAGAGCTCGGAAGGGAAGGAGCGCCGTTTTGGAATGCAGACTTTGATAGAATGGTCTGCGGGCGTTATGTTGCGTTTGCAGAGCCCCCGATGTACCTAAACAGTAGAAACCCCCCACAAGTGACCCCATTTTGGAAACTAGACCCCCCAAGGAACATATCTAGATGTGTTTTGAGAACTTTGAATGCCCAAGTGCTTCACAGACGTTTATAATGCAGAGTCGTGAAAATAAAAAATATTTTTTTTTTCCACAAAAAAGATTTTTTTAGCCCCCAAGTTTTTATTTTCACAAGGGTAACAGGAGAAATTGGACCCCAAAAGTTGTTGTCCAATTTATCCCGAGTACGCTGATGCCCCATATGTTGGGGTAAACCACTGTTTGGGTGCACGGCAGAGCTCGGAAAGGAGGGAGCACCATTTGACTTTTTGAGCGCAAAATTGGCTGTGGCGTTTAGAGACCCCCTGATGTACCTAAACAGTGGAAACCCCCCAAATCTAACTCCAACCCTAACCCCAACACACCCCTAAGGCTTCTTTCACACTTCAGTTGTTTGGCGTCAGTCAGCTCCGACATAGTGACGGATCGACGGATCCGTCACAATTGTTGAGAAAACGGTTCTAACGGATCCGTTTTTTTGACGGATCCATTACTTGGGGGTTGTCTGGGAAAAGTATCTACTTTTTGGAGCATGCGCAATTGAAAAAGCAGATTGGGG
This sequence comes from Ranitomeya variabilis, assembly GCF_051348905.1. NCBI lineage: Eukaryota > Metazoa > Chordata > Amphibia > Anura > Dendrobatidae > Ranitomeya > Ranitomeya variabilis. Next base: position 313,543,077 of record NC_135232.1, on the reverse strand, counting down.
CGACGGATCCGCCGAAATGACGGTAACGACGGATTTGTCGCCCATAGGCGGCCATTCTATGGAATGATGAACGCGACGGATCCGTCGCGAACCGCAATTTTGGTGCAGACAAAAAACGTTACAATGGCCGTCAATGTCTAGATGACGTCCGCCAAATCTCGACAGATCCGTCGCATGGCGGATGGAACGGACGACCATCCGCCACAATCCGTCGCTAATGCATGTCTATGGGAAAATAGCGGATCCGCCAAAAAAAATGGCGGATCCGCTATTTGACGAAAATGGCGGTTTCAGACTGACGCCAAAAGACTGAAGTGTGAAAGAGGCCTAACCCTAATGCCAACCCGATCCATAATCCTAATCACAACCCTAAGGATAATCGCAACCCTAACCCCAAAACAACCAAAACCCTAATCAGAACCCTAAATCCAACACACCCCTAATCCTAATCTCAACCCTAATCTCAAACCTAACCCTAATCCCAATACACCCCTAATCCCAACCCTAACCTTAACCCTAATCCCAAACCTAACCCTAATCCCAAACGTAACCCTAATGCGAACCCTAATCCAAACCCTAATCCCAACTCTAACCCTAACTTTAACCGCAACCCTAACCCTAACTTTAGCCCCAACCCTAACCCTAGCCCTAACCCTAAATTTAGCCCCAGCCCTAACCCTAAATTTAGCCCCAACCCTAACCCTAAATTTACCCCCAACCCTAGCCCTAACCCTAGCCCTAACCCTAGCCCTAGCCCTAACCCTAGCCCTAACCCTAGCCCTAACCCTAACCCTAATTTTAGCCCCAACTCCTCTCCGCAGGAGAGGACGCAGGAGGACCCAGGGACACCGGTAAGTATGATAGGGTCCCCGAATCCCCCTATTTCTCTGTCCTCTGATGTGCGATCACATCAGAGGACAGAGAATTACACATCGCTTTTTTTTTTTTTTTTTTTGCGGTCGCCGGTAAACAGTTAAATACCGGCGATCGCAAAACAGGGGTCGGTAAAAACCGACCCCGATCATGTTCTTTGGGGTCTCGGCTACCCCCGGCAGCCGAGACCCCAAAGATGTCCCGGGGGGCCGGCCGGCGGGCGCACTGCGCATGCGCCCGCCATTTTTTTGCCGGAAGAAGATGGCGGCGCCCATCGGGAGCCACGAGGAGCACCGGGGGAGACAGGTGAGTATCGGGGGCCATCGGGGGCTATCGGGGACCCCATTTCTCTGTCCTCTGATGTGCGATCACATCGGAGGACAGAGAAATTAAATGGGAAATCGCGTTTGTTTGGTTTTTTTTTTGCGACCGCCGGTAAATGGTTAATTACCGGCGAGCGCAACTCTGGGGTCGGTAAAAAAACCCCGAATCATGTTCTCTGGGGTCTCGGCTACCCCCGGTAACCGAGACCCCAGAGAAAATCCGACTCTGGGGGGGCTATTTACTTTTTCCACAGCGCCGTTAATTAACGGCGCTGTGGTTTAAGTACCCTTAGCGGCCGCCGTTAAAAGGCGTATCGGCAGTCGTTAAGGGGTTAAATGTACTGCGCCAGTAGGAGGAAAATGGGGGGATGCATCTTTTAGTCCGGATGTATTTGCTCTGGCTGTGATGGGGAGGTGGGGGTCACAGGAGGCAGGACGGTAGCTGCAGCTAACTCCTGTGCCCACTGCTACAGGGAAATGAATGTTCACTGCATTCCGTGCCCATGGGTGTGAAGAGCAGTGATTATTCAATTCTCTTTAGTAGGGGACACACTGTTAGTCGCAGCTGCTGGCTTCCTGCAGCTGCTGGGTGTTCATGTGTGTCCACTACTGAAGGCAATAAATATTCACTGCTCTCCACTACCATAGGCGTGGAATGCAGTTAATATTCATTCCCTTTAGTAGCGGGAACATGTGAACACCCGGCAACTGCAGGAAGTCAGCAGCTGTGACTAACAGCATGTCCGCTATTAAAAAGCCATGAATATTCACTGCTCTCCACGTGCATAGTCCCGGCGTGGAGAGCAGTGAGTATTCCAGCAGCTGTCCTCGGCTTGTAAGCAGCACATGATGTCACTGCCATGTGCTGCTTACAAGCATAAATCATCTGCTGGCATCGGAACAAGATGCTGCGAGAGAGCGCAGGAAGGTAAGTATAATGTTTTGTTTTGTTTTTAGTGTTTTTCCAGTGGGAGCCATGAAACCAGGATGGGGATGGGGGCTAATCATACCAGGATAAGAATGGGGCCATCCCTACCAGAACAGGGATGAGGAGGGCATGCCTACCAGGTCAGAGATGAGGGGGCCATGCCTATCAGGCTAGAGATGAAGGGGCCATATATACCAGGATAGGGGATATTAGTACAGAATTTACTACATTTTTTTGCTTCAAATTTTTTTTCTATTTTCCTCCTTTAAAACCTTGGTGCGTTTTATGGTCGGGTGCGTCTTATAGTCCGAAAAATACGGTAACATTTTCAAATAAGAGAGTAACCAAAGTCTAACAATACAATCCCTCCATTTATGGCAGAATTAAGTACCTCTTACATATAGTTAGATATGATTATACACTCTCAACATTGAAATTACAATACCAAGAAGGAAAAGTTGTGGAGTTATGAAAATCAAAGTATTGATAAACATGTTAATGATAGGAAAATGATTAATAAGTGGAAATGAAGTTTCCAAAACATTCTATATTTATTCAGTATCAAGTATGAATGCCACTTGCAGAAATACAGGCACTCACGCCGTGGCATGCTATCAAACAGTCTATTGATGGCTGTCTAAGGAATGTTCTGCAGTGATGAACGCACTCATGTATATAAATCATCAAGATCTGCTGCTGGCAAGTCTCTGCAAATGCCGACTAATGACATCCCAGCTGTCCTCAGAGATTAGTCTGGAGAAGCTGAAGGCCATGGTAGAAGGTTTAGGCCATTAAGTCTGCTCACAGTGGCATTAGCAACAAGCAGCCTGGCATTGTCATATTGAAAAAAGCTCATGGGACACTTTCACATTTCCTAGTAAAGGCTTTTTCATGGCGTTGCCCACATGGTCTACAGACCAATTTTTTGCTGTCATTGCCAATACAAATACCCTCGAGGCAGCCACATCAGTGATGATACGCATATGGTCTTTACTCATCCTGCTCTGTTTTTGCCTGCAAAAAAACTTACTCCACACAGTCCCTCATACAGAACATGGCCTCCACACTGTTCTCTACAAATAAAATATTCCAACCACAGCATCCCCCCTAATATACTGTGAACACCACATTTTACGCCCTTGCGTACTATGACCGTCATGCCTCCCCATTATAAACTAAAACGCCACTGTCCTCCCTTATAAATTATAGCAGCCACACCTTGCTTAATTATGAACTACGATCTCCACACTGTTCCCACCTCGTGCTACCCCCTCTTCACTGTCCCCCTCATGCTGCCCTCACTGAATTTTGAGCCTCCAATCTGACCCTCGCCATACTAGCCTCCACACTGTCCCTCTTCAACTGAGCCCACCATCCTGCCCCTTCTCTATAAAGAGCCCCCTATGCTGCCTCTTTTCCCACACAGAAGCCCCCACTATGCCCCACTTTCTGTAATAAGACCACAACGGTGCTCCACTCCAAATGCTAAGACCTCCCAAACCCATAACTGAGACTCCTTGTGGCACCCCAGGAGTTCGGGTGCCACGGTGGTGCTGCCTTCCTCTCGGGGAGGGTGGTGCTATGCCTGGAAACAAGAGGGATCTCTTTGGCAGGTAATTCTCACACACAACAACTTCTGAATCCAGGCCAGGAGGGGGAGCTCAAAACCCTGTTTTAGGGCAGCTTCCCTGAATAAAGATCCTGGTTTGGAAGAGGAGCTAGTTTAGTCTGGTGCAGACAGTCTGGAGAGCAGACAGGAAAGGAGCAGAGGAGAGATTTTAGGGTTCAAGGAGGCTACAAGTTGGCCTCTGAGGAGCCAAAGCGCAGAAACCGGGTACCGGGAGCCTGAAGCTAGAGTGGAAAAGTAAGACACCTAGCAGAACCGGAGGGCACAGAACTACACGAGTACTACCAAAATTAAGCCTGTGGTACAGCAGCACCCTGGAGCCTGGAGTCACCGTGCAGAGACCGCAGAAGGAATGGCTCAAGCTGCCTACCATACAGGTACCTGTCCCAGGACAGGGGAAAGAACCAGGACCTTGTTAGGACATTACAGACAGCAAGGGACTATAGCAAGCGTGCAGTGGAAGGCTCCCAACCTGACTTGCCAAGGGGATTCCACTTGTTTCCAGGCTGCCTGGACTCTTAATGTACCTGTTGCCGGTACCCTGGACTGTGGCCTGCCAACTACAGTAAACCAGGTAAAGACTTTACAACTTGTGTTCTTTACTCATTGACCGGCAAACACCATCATCGCCATACACTCTAGGACCCCTAGGGACACCGCTTCACCTGTGGGAAGCGTCACCATCATTGCTGCAACAACATCCCCCAGAGGACCCCCTTTAAAGCAGCGTCAGTCCCCCTATGGACCGAACACCACAGGTGGTGTCACGACAGACTTATTCACAATTCCCTTTAAAGACCGTTCCCTTTTACAGTGAATTCCAGGTCCATGGACCGGGTCACAGCGACCGTGACATCCCCTTTAATAGCCGACCGGACCCGGTACCATGTACCCTGCCTTGGTGGGCGACTCATCTTTTTTGTGTCACGAACAGGATTTCGTGCCCTGGCATCGCCAGGTACTGTGTGCCAGAGACAGTTTGTTTGAAAACCGCCATTGCCACGCTCCTTGGAGCGCGAGGAGGAGGAGACGTACCTTCGTGGGTGGAGGCAACCAAAAAGAGCGTGAAGAGAAGAAACGGGTTCCGCGCTGCCAGAGAAATGCCGGAAATGAAGACGCCATGCAGCAGGGCCAGAAGTGAGGACGCCGCAAAGTGCTGGACGGAGGTTCGGAAACCGCTACAGACTTCGGAGGAGAGACGCCGGCTTCTGCCAGGTTAGCGAGGGGGAAAAGCCATGTCTGACCCGGGAGGAGGATAGGCGGCAGTCACAGCCGCAGGCCCCATAGTACCCCTGGCTCCGCAGCGGCTCCGCAGGCGTAGTGATGGCCCCATGGTGGATGCAACCGCAGGCCCCATACTGCTACCAGGTCCAGCAATGCCAATGGCTCCAATAAGCCGGACGGACCCCACCGCAGCTACGGCACCCATCATGCCGCTGTCCAGGCCATATATTCCGGGAGCGGCTTGGCTTCCACAGTATTCCAGAGAGTCCCATACCTTGTGACTTTAAGGAAAGGCTCTGCAGCCTATTTAAAGTCTATCCCCTGACAGAGCATCAAAAGTTAACATCATAGGGTGGTTTCACACTTGCGTTTTTGTCTGCAGCGTTTTTTTGCACAAAAAACGCATGCGTTTTTTCCCTATATTTAACATTGAAAACGCATGCGTTTTTTGTACGCGTTTGGTCGCGTTTTCAAACGCATGCGTTTTTTTCTGCATGCGTTCATTTTCAGAAATGCAACCTGCAGTATTTTCTTGCAGCGTTTTTTTGCCGCCAAAAAACGCATGCGTTTTTTCGCGGCAAAAAAATGCATTGCTGTCTATGTAAACGCATGCGTTTTTAAGCACATGTGTTTGCGTTAAAAACGCATGCATTTTTATAGGAAAAAAACAGAAAACACACTGAAAAGCCACCCACCACCATCAAGGTGATAAAGGGATCCAAACCCCAACCCTAACTCTACCCCTAACCTCACCCCTAACCGTTTAATGAACATTTTCTGACAGTCATAGTGCCACGTATTTCAGTGCCACGTATTTCAGTGCCACATATTTCAGTGGCACGTATCACGTATTTCAGTGCCACGTATTTCAGTGCCACGTATTACATATTTCAGTGCCACGTATTTAAGTGCCACGTATAGTGCCACGTATCACATATTTCAGTGCCACGTATTTAAGTGCCACGTATTTAAGTGCCACGTATCACGTATTTCAGTGCCACGTATCATGTATTTAAGTGCCACGTATTTCAGTGCCACGTATTTCAGTGCCACGTATCACGTATTTCAGTGCCACGTATTTCAGTCACGTTTAGGGTTAGGGGTAGGGGTAGGGTTAAAGTTAGGGTTTTCTTGTTTTTTCTTGTGTTTTCTTGTGTTTTCTTGTGTTTTCTTGTGTTTTTCTATAAAAACGCATGCGTCTAAAAAACGCATGCGTTTTACCGCGTTTACATGCGTTTTTTCACACATGCGTTTTTTTAAAAAATGCATGCAGATAAAAACGCAAGTGTGAAACCAGCCTTAACTGGCCAACTGATTGGCGCGGCCCTAAGAGAGGTAAAATCCTGGCCAGATGTCGAAAAAAGGACTGTGCAGCAGATCTTTGCTAAACTCAAAATCCCCTTTGACACCCGCACCGCTGCAGAGATAAAAATGAAGTTCTTCGGGTGTAAGCAAAGAACCGAGGATAGCATACGGGACTAAGCCCTTAATCTGCAAGAGGCACTACGCGTCATAAAACAGGTTGACCCTAACAGTGTGCAGGATGGAGATAAACTCTTAAAGGAGCAATTCAGTGAGGGACTCCTGTCCAGCACTCACAGGACCCAGCTACGCATCCTGGCCTTGCAAAACCCTGACCTGGACTTTGCACAATTTAAAGACAGGGCCATCCAGGTGCTGCACGAACCTCAGCCCAGCCACACAGTGCCCCTAGGCGTCCAGCCCTCACGTACCACCAGGCTGTGGCATCATATCCTCAGGTCCCCATTGAGGCCAACGCACAGACCCTGGATGATGATCCCTCCACAGAACTACGCCAACAGGTGTAGGAGGTGACTAAAAGTGTAGCTTCACTAGACCCTTCAGTCCCTACAGGAATCCCCAAAGGAGAAGATCAAGCTGGCTTCCAGACCGGAGGACATCCCCTGGCGACGACAGAAGAGGATCCCGCCGACCAGAGGAAGAGACGACGACCGCTATCATCTGGATGGACGAACCATCTGCCGCCGCTGCAACCAGGCAGGACACATTGCAAGGTACTGTCATTTGAACGAGCGACCCCTGGGGCAGAGGGCCAACCCCCAGGAGTAGGACGACCAGGCCCACAAAACTGGCGAGCTAAGTACGTCGGAGGACGACCTGTCCTCCCCTGTTATGACCCCAATGGCAGAGGGTCTCAGAAATAATTACTAAGTCTGCAAACACAAAAAACCAGCTCATAGGGCAGTAGTAACTGAGCTGACCATATATCTAATCCTAGCACCACAAATAGCAGCAGCCGGGGAACGTGCCTACGTTGGTTCTAGACGTCTCGCGCCAGCTGGAGAACTAACTAACCCTAAAAGGGAAAAGAAAGACCTTTCTTGCCTCCAGAGAAAAGACCCCAAAAGTTGGATACAAGCCCCCAACAAATAATAAGGGTGAGGTAAGAGGAAAAGACAAACGTAAGAATGAGCTAGGTATTTAGCAAAGAGAGACCCACTAGCTAATAGCAGAATATAGTAAGATGACTTATATGGTCAGCGAAAACCCTATCAAAATATCCACGCTGGATATTCAAGAACCCCCGAACCGTCTAACGGCCCGGGGGGAGAACACCAGCCCCCTAGAGCTTCCAGCAAGGTCAGGAATCACATTTAGTACAAGCTGGACAAAAATGAGAGCAAGCAAATAACCAAAAAACAAAGAAGCAGGACTTAGCTTAATTTTGCACGAACCAGGACCAGCAGACAGCAGCAAACAGAAAGGATCTGATTACAACGATGCCAGGCACTGGACTAAGGATCCAGGAAGTTTATATAGCAACACCCCTGGACTAACGACCCAGGTGGGTGCCAAACTGAGGAAAGACAATCCCAGAGTCATATCACTAGTAACCACAAGAGGGAGCCAAAAGTCTAATTCACAACAGTACCCCCCCCTTAAGGAGGGGTCACCGAACCCTCACCAAGACCACCAGGGCGATCAGGATGAGCAGCGTGAAAGGCACAAACTAAATTGGCCGCATGCACATCAGAGGCAACCACCCAGGAATTATCCTCCTGACCATAGCCCTTCCACTTGACCAGATACTGAAGCCTCCGTCTGGAGAGACGAGAATCCAAGATCTTCTCCACCACGTACTCCAACTCGCCCTTAACCAACACCGGAGCAGGAGGCTCAACAGAAGGAACCACAGGCACAACGTACCGCCGCAACAAAGACCTATGGAACACGTTGTGAATGGCAAACGACACCGGAAGATCCAAGCGAAAGGACACAGGATTAAGGATTTCCAATATCTTGTAAGGACCGATGAAGCGAGGCTTAAATTTAGGAGAGGAGACCTTCATAGGAACAAATCGAGAAGACAGCCATACCAAATCCCCAACACGAAGTCGGGGACCCACACCGCGGCGGCGGTTGGCAAAACGCTGAGCCTTCTCCTGTGACAACTTTAAGTTGTCTACCACATGATTCCAGATCTGCTGCAACCTATCCACCACAGAATCTACCCCAGGACAGTCAGAAGGCTCCACATGTCCCGAGGAAAAACGAGGGTGGAAACCAGAGTTGCAGAAAAATGGCGAAACCAAAGTAGCGGAACTAGCCCGATTATTAAGGGCAAACTCAGCCAACGGCAAGAAGGTCACCCAATCATCCTGATCTGCCGAAACAAAACACCTCAAATAAGCCTCCAGAGTCTGATTAGTTCGCTCCGTTTGTCCATTAGTCTGAGGATGAAAGGCAGACGAAAACGACAAATCAATGCCCATCCTAGCACAAAAGGATCGCCAGAACCTGGAAACAAACTGGGATCCTCTGTCAGACACAATATTCTCAGGAATGCCGTGCAAACGAACCACATTCTGAAAGAACACAGGAACCAGATCGGAAGAGGAAGGCAGCTTAGGCAAAGGCACCAAATGGACCATTTTAGAAAAGCGATCACATACCACCCAGATGACAGACATGCCCTGAGACACCGGGAGATCTGAAATGAAATCCATGGAAATGTGTGTCCAAGGCCTCTTCGGGACAGGCAAGGGCAAGAGCAACCCGCTGGCACGAGAACAGCAAGGCTTAGCTCGAGCACAAGTCCCACAGGACTGCACAAATGACCGCACATCCCGTGACAAGGAAGGCCACCAAAAGGACCTAGCCACCAGATCTCTGGTGCCAAAAATTCCCGGATGCCCTGCCAATACCGAGGAATGAACCTCGGAAATGACTCTGCTGGTCCACTTATCAGGAACAAACAGTCTGTCAGGTGGACAAGAGTCAGGTCTACCAGCCTGAAATCTCTGCAACACACGTCGCAAATCAGGAGAAATGGCTGACAAGATAACTCCCTCTTTAAGAATACCAACTGGTTCTGCGACTCCAGGAGAGTCAGGCACAAAGCTCCTTGAAAGAGCATCAGCCTTCACATTCTTTGAACCTGGTAAATACGAGACCACAAAGTCAAAACGGGAGAAAAACAATGACCAGCGGGCCTGTCTAGGATTCAGGCGTTTAGCAGACTCGAGATACATCAAATTTTTGTGATCAGTCAAGACCACCACACGATGCTTAGCACCCTCGAGCCAATGACGCCACTCCTCAAATGCCCACTTCATGGCCAGCAGCTCCCGATTGCCAACATCATAATTCCGCTCAGCAGGCGAAAACTTCCTAGAGAAGAAAGCACATGGTCTCATTACCGAGCAACCAGGGCCTCTCTGCGACAAAACGGCCCCTGCCCCAATCTCAGAAGCATCCACTTCGACCTGAAAGGGAAGTGAGACATCAGGCTGGCACAAAACAGGCGCCGAAGTAAACCGGCGCTTCAACTCTTGGAACGCCTCCACGGCTGCAGGAGCCCAGTTAGCAACATCAGAACCTTTCTTGGTCATATCCGTCAAAGGTTTAACAACGCTAGAAAAATTAGCGATAAAATGACGGTAGAAGTTAGCAAAACCCAAGAACTTCTGAAGACTCTTAACTGACGTGGGTTGAGTCCAATCATGAATAGCTCGGACCTTGACTGGGTCCATCTCCACAGCAGAAGGGGAAAAAATAAACCCCAAAAAGGGAACCTTCTGTACTCCAAAGAGACACTTTGAGCCCTTAACAAACAAAGCATTCTCACGCAAAACCTGAAACACCATCCTGACCTGCTCCACATGTGAGTCCCAATCTTCAGAGAAAACCAGAATATCATCCAGATAAACAATCATAAATTTATCCAGATACTTCCGGAAAATATCATGCATAAAGGACTGAAACACTGAGGGAGCATTAGAGAGCCCAAAAGGCATCACCAAGTACTCAAAATGACCTTCGGGCGTATTAAATGCAGTCTTCCATTCATCTCCTTGCTTAATGCGCACAAGGTTGTACGCACCACGAAGATCTATCTTGGTGAACCACTTGGCACCTTTAATCCGGGCAAACAAGTCCGACAACAGAGGCAAAGGATACTGAAATTTAACAGTGATTTTATTCAGAAGCCGATAGTCAATACCCTTGTAATACGGCAAAGATCCGTCCTTCTTGGCCACAAAAAAGAATCCCACACCAAGAGGGGAAGAGGATGGACGGATATGCCCCTTCTCCAGAGACTCCTTGATATACGAACGCATTGCGGCATGCTCAGGTACAGACAGATTAAATAGTCTTCCCTTAGGAAATTTACTACCTGGAATCAAATCTATGGCGCAGTCACAGTCCCTATGAGGAGGCAGAGCACTGGACCTGGACTCGCTGAATACATCCTGATAATCAGACAAATACTCAGGAACTTCTGAAGGAGTAGAGGAAGCAATAGACACCGGCGGAGAATCAGCATGAATTCCCTGACAGCCCCAACTTGACACAGACATTGCCTTCCAATCCAAGACTGGATTGTGGGTCTGTAACCATGGCAGACCCAAAACGACCAAATCATGCATTTGATGCAGAACAAGAAAATGAATCACCTCCCGATGTTCAGGAGTCATGCACATGGTTACCTGCGTCCAAAACTGCGGTTTATTTTCCGCCAATGGCGTAGCATCAATACCTCTAAGAGGAATAGGATTAACCAACGGTTCAAGAACAAAACCACAGCGCTTGGCAAATGACAGATCCATAAGACTCAGGGCAGCGCCTGAATCCACAAACGCCATAACAGGGTAAGAAGACAATGAGCAAATTAAAGTCACAGACAAAATAAATTTAGGTTGCAAATTACCAATGGCGACAGGACTAACAACCCTTGTTAGGCGCTTAGAGCATGCCGATATAACATGTGTAGAATCACCACAGTAAAAACACAACCCATTCTGACGTCTATGATTTTTCCGCTCATTTCTAGTCTGAATTCTATCACATTGCATTAAATCAGGTGTTTGTTCAGACAACACCACCAGAGGATTAGCTGTTTTGCGCTCCCGCACACGCCGGTCAATTTGAATAGCCAGCGCCATGGAATCGTTCAGACTTGTAGGAATGGGGAAACCCACCATCACATTCTTAATGGCTTCAGAAAGGCCATTTCTGAAATTTGCGGCCAGAGCACACTCATTCCACTGAGTAAGCACGGACCATGTCCGAAATTTTTGGCAATACACTTCAGCTTCATCCTGGCCCTGAGAAATAGCCAGCAAGGCTTTTTCTGCCTGAACTTCAAGATTGGGTTCCTCGTAAAGCAATCCGAGCGCCAGAAAAAACGCATCAATATTTGCCAATGCCGGATCTCCTGGCGCTAGCGAGAAAGCCCAATCCTGAGGGTCGCCCCGTAAAAAAGAGATAACAATTTTAACTTGCTGAGCTGAATCTCCAGATGAACGGGGTCTCAGAGATAGAAACAATTTACAATTATTCCTGAAATTCCTAAACTTAAATCGGTCTCCAGAAAACAGTTCAGGAATAGGTATTTTAGGTTCAGACATTGGACTACTGGTAACAAAATCTTGTATGCCCTGCACACGAGCAGCAAGCTGATCTACACTTGTAATCAAGGTCTGGACATTCATGTCTGCAGCAAGCACAAGCCACTCAGAGGTAAAGGGGAGGAAGAGAGGAAAAAAAAAAAAAAAACTCAGAATTTCCTTTCTTATTATCCCACTTCTGCAATGCATTAAACATTCAATGTTGGCCTGGCATACTGTTATGACCCCAATGGCAGAGGGTCTCAGAAATAATTACTAAGTCTGCAAACACAAAAAACCAGCTCATAGGGCAGTGGCAACTGAGCTGACCATATATCAAATCCTAGCACCACAAATAGCAGCAGCCGGGGAACGTCCCTATGTTGGTTCTAGACGTCTCGCGCCAGCCGGAGAACTAACTAACCCTAGAAGGGAAAAGAAAGACCTTTCTTGCCTCCAGAGAAAAGACCCCAAAAGTTGGATACAAGCCCCCAACAAATAATAACGGTGAGGTAAGAGGAAAAGACAAACGTAAGAATGAGCTAGGTATTTAGCAAAGAGAGACCCACTAGCTAATAAAACACCATTGGAGGAAAACCTCCACTAAACTCAAAAAAAACACCAGAACACAGGCATGCTTACCTGTTCAAGGCCTCCAACAATTGCACTACCCAGGGTGCACCAGGCCCAAGTAAAGATAGCAAACAACACAGGTGCCATAATATCAACCAATACCTTGCATACATTGTTATGTTTTTGGTGCACTGTACATTTTTCCAGGGTGCGCCTGGGCCCTAGATGGCTCTGTACACTGTGGCCTCTGTTCACACAGGATGCATCATGGTTAGCCCGCTATATTTATGGCGTCATTAATAGGCTTTTTACCATATACTTTGCAGTCCTGTGTGAACATGCCACATACAGACTATTTTTTTGCATGGGTGCTCCAAGCAGCCAATTCCTGATTGTAGGTTGGCTGCATCGGTATTATTTGCACCTGTGTTGTTTGCTATCTTTACTTGGGCCTGGTGCACCCTGGGTAGTGCAATTGTTGGAGGCCTTGAACAGGTAAGCATGCCTGTGTTCTGGTGTTTTTTTTGAGTTTAGTGGAGGTTTTCCTCCAATGGTGTTTTTTTAGATTAGGACTGCCAAGATACAAGGACCCTTGACGTGGGTTGGCAGCTTCAATATTGTGGCCATAATATCAACCAATACCTTGCATACATTGTTATGTTTTTGGTGCACTGTACATTTTTCCAGGGTGCGCCTGGGTCCTAGATGGCTCTGTACACTGTGGCCTCTGTTCACACAGGATGCATCATGGTTAGCCCGCTATATTTATGGCGTCATTAATAGGCTTTTTACCATATACTTTGCAGTCCTGTGTGAACATGCCACATACAGACTATTTTTTTGCATGGGTGCTCCAAGCAGCCAATTCCTGATTGTAGGTTGGCTGCATCGGTATTATTTGCACCTGTGTTGTTTGCTATCTTTACTTGGGCCTGGTGCACCCTGGGTAGTGCGATTGTTGGAGGCCTTGAACAGGTAAGCATGCCTGTGTTCTGGTGTTTTTTTTTAGTTTAGTGGAGGTTTTCCTCCAATGGTGTTTTTTTAGATTAGGACTGCCAAGATACAAGGACCCTTGACGTGGGTTGGCAGCTTCAATATTGTGGCCATAATATCAACCAATACCTTGCATACATTGTTATGTTTTTGGTGCACTGTACATTTTTCCAGGGTGCGCCTGGGCCCTAGATGGCTCTGTACACTGTGGCCTCTGTTCACACAGGATGCATCATGGTTAGCCCGCTATATTTATGGCGTCATTAATAGGCTTTTTACCATATACTTTGCAGTCCTGTGTGAACATGCCACATACAGACTATTTTTTTGCATGGGTGCTCCAAGCAGCCAATTCCTGATTGTAGGTTGGCTGCATCGGTATTATTTGCACCTGTGTTGTTTGCTATCTTTACTTGGGCCTGGTGCACCCTGGGTAGTGCAATTGTTGGAGGCCTTGAACAGGTAAGCATGCCTGTGTTCTGGTGTTTTTTTTGAGTTTAGTGGAGGTTTTCCTCCAATGGTGTTTTTTTAGATTAGGACTGCCAAGATACAAGGACCCTTGACGTGGGTTGGCAGCTTCAATATTGTGGCCATAATATCAACCAATACCTTGCATACATTGTTATGTTTTTGGTGCACTGTACATTTTTCCAGGGTGCGCCTGGGCCCTAGATGGCTCTGTACACTGTGGCCTCTGTTCACACAGGATGCATCATGGTTAGCCCGCTATATTTATGGCGTCATTAATAGGCTTTTTACCATATACTTTGCAGTCCTGTGTGAACATGCCACATACAGACTATTTTTTTGCATGGGTGCTCCAAGCAGCCAATTCCTGATTGTAGGTTGGCTGCATCGGTATTATTTGCACCTGTGTTGTTTGCTGTCTTTACTTGGGCCTGGTGCACCCTGGGTAGTGCAATTGTTGGAGGCCTTGAACAGGTAAGCATGCCTGTGTTCTGGTGTTTTTTTTCCCACTAGCTAATAGCAGAATATAGTAAGATGACTTATATGGTCAGCGAAAACCCTATCAAAATATCCACGCTGGATATTCAAGAACCCCCGAACCGTCTAACGGCCCGGGGGGAGAACACCAGCCCCCTAGAGCTTCCAGCAAGGTCAGGAATCACATTTAGTACAAGCTGGACAAAAATGAGAGCAAGCAAATAACCAAAAAACAAAGAAGCAGGACTTAGCTTAATTTTGCACGAACCAGGACCAGCAGACAGCAGCAAACAGAAAGGATCTGATTACAACGATGCCAGGCACTGGACTAAGGATCCAGGAAGTTTATATAGCAACACCCCTGGACTAACGACCCAGGTGGGTGCCAAACTGAGGAAAGACAATCCCAGAGTCATATCACTAGTAACCACAAGAGGGAGCCAAAAAGTCTAATTCACAACACTCCCCATTGTGATCGACTGTATCCCGATGAACGATGTCTTATATTCTCTATAAACATTATTGGGCTGACACAGACATGACTGTGGCCCAGATAGTGATCTAACAATAGTTGCCAGTAATGGTCAGCCTTTGCCACAGGTGGGGTACAAGGAGGTCACCATTAAGGTGTGGTGGGTAGAATTAAAGGCCCAAGGAATGGTGATTGTTGATATTGACCGACGTGAATGTAACCCTATGATGACCATTGGTACTAATGTTATTGAAAATTGTCTTGCCGAGGTTGTCTTGTTACAACAGGTGGCGGAAACAGCTGGTTCCAGTGAGCAGAGAGTCCTGCAAAAATAAATCAGAGCCCTGGTACAGAGACAGCAGGCAGAACTATCTGGTGGAGAAATTGGCAGAGTCACAGTGAGTGATCCAATCCCCATTGCAAAACTCCCAAGGAGTGAAATGTTAATATGGTGTCGGACAGCAGTAGGCCTCAGGTGAAAGACTACCAGGCCCTGGTAGAACCTGTGTATTCAGCTAGTAGGCCCACAATCCTGACAGCCAAAGGGTGGTTGAAGTCCGCAAGGGGAGGGTACCAGTTCATGTTCTTAACTGTGGAGAGAAGGAGGTTCACTTAACCCGATATGCCACACTTGCCAAACTGTTTACTGTTGATAATAATGTAATACAGGCAACAGAACCCTTGGTCCCTTCCAACCAGGCAGAGGACAATGGCTCTGCAGGAAAAATGGAGGATTGGTGTCAGAAATTACACGTGGGCACTGACTCTACCCCATCACACCAAAAACAAGGGGCTTACCGTGTGGTCCATGAGTATGAGCGGGTATTCAGCAAACACCCACTAGATTTTGGGCAGGTAAAAGGGGTTCAACATCATATCCCCACAGAAAGTCATCCACCCATTAAGGAGAGGTACCGGCCTGTACCTCCAGCTCATTACCATTGTGCCAAAAGTATGTTGCGAGAGATGAAGGAGGCTGGGGTAATCTGAAATAGTTGTAGCCCCTGGGCAGCCCCATTAGT
Organism: Ranitomeya variabilis; assembly: GCF_051348905.1. Classification (NCBI taxonomy): domain Eukaryota; kingdom Metazoa; phylum Chordata; class Amphibia; order Anura; family Dendrobatidae; genus Ranitomeya; species Ranitomeya variabilis. The sequence continues at coordinate 313,527,225 of NC_135232.1, read as the reverse complement.
CCTTGTCAGGAAAAAGCATGGCACCATGAGAATGTGTTGATTATAGGCAGATAAACCGCATTACACATAAGGATGCATACCCGTTGCCCAGAATAGAAGAGTCATTAGCTGCTTTAAAATCTGCTAACTACTTTTCCACCTTGAATCTCACCAGTGGATACTGGCAGGTTCCTGTAGCAGAGGCGAATAAGGAGAAGAAGGCCTTCACACCACTAACGGGCCTCTCTGAATTCAATTACATGCCGTTCGAACTGTACAATGCCCCAGGAACGTTCCAGGGGATGATGGAGTGCTGTCTCGGGCACAAGAGCTTCGAAACCGTCTTGTTGTACCTGGACGATGTCATCGTATTCTCCAAGACTTATGAGGACCACCTGAAGCACATGGCCAAAGTGTTTGAAGCTCTGTCAAACTTTGGCCTGAAGGTGAAACCATCTTAATGTCACCTGTTGAAACCCAAAGTGTAGTACCTGGGCCATGTGGTATGCTCTGAAGGAGTGGCACCAGACCCTGACAAGTTCACCGTAATCAGGGACTGGCCGAAGCCCAACAACATCCATGAAGTCTGACAGTTCCTCAGGTTGGTAGGCTACTACAGAAGATTTATTAAAGACTTCACCAAGATAGCCGCACCACTGCAAGACCTGTTAGTGGGCCAATCTAAGAAAACCAAGGGTAAGAATACCCATTTGACTGGAACGACAGGCTGGAGGGATCCTTCACTCGGTTGAAGTTGGCTCCCACGGGAGATGAGGCACTAGCCTACCCAGAATATGACCAACCGTTTGTGCTGTACACGGATGCTAGCAATGTGGGATTGGAAGCAGTACTGTCCCAGGTACAGAAAGGCAAAGAAAGGGTAATTGCCTACGCCAGCTGGAAGCTTCGTCCCACGGAAAGGAACCCTGAAAATTACAGTTCCTTTTAAGCTGGAGTTCCTCGCCATCGTCTGGGCGGTAACAGATAGGTTCAAGCACTATCTGGCCTCAGCAAGATTCACAATTTACACAGACAACAATCTGCTGACTCACCTGCAGATGGCAAAACTAGGTGCCTTGGAGCAGCGATGGATGGCCAGGTTGTTCAACTATGAATTTACCATCAAGTACCGTGCAGGGCACAAGAATGCCAATGCCGATGCGTTGTCCAGGATGTCCAACTTACCAGATGTAGGAGAAGATCCAGAGGTACTTGAAGAGGTAGAGTTACCAGCTTTCCATCACCCCGGAGTGACTCAGTATTCTCATTATGTGAGGAACAGGCGCAGTAACAAGCAAGAAGCCACGCTGAACCCATTACCCCACCATGGGTGGGCAGGGACACAGGACAGTGACCCCGCTGTCCGTCTGGTCAAAGAGCTGCTGACGCAAGCAGATTCACACCCTGGTCCAGATGATCCACTGGAGGCTTGACAGCTATGGAAGGAGAAAGGCAAACTGTTTATCTACGACAGTAAGCTGTGCCGGAGAAATGTCAACCCACACACCCACGAGTTGTTCTGGCAGATAGTGGTCCCAAGACGAGATGCGCCAATGGTTCTGGAAGTGTACCACGATGGAGCAGGACACTTCGGATGGAAAAAGTTAGAGATCCTGTTACGTGGAAGGTTTTACTGGATTGGCATGAAAAAATCCATCGAAAAGTGGTGCCGAGAGTGTGGTCCATGCATCCTGCACATAAAGGACCGTGACAGCCAGAGGGCTCCCCTACAGCCCATAGTCATCAAACAGTCACTTGAACTGGTGGCCTTAGACCATGTGAAGCTAACTCCAAGCCGGTCAGGCTATGTCTATGCTTTGACCATTGTGGACCATTACCCCAGGTTCCTGGTAGTAGTACCTGTCACGGACCAGACAGCGAAGACAGCAGCCAAAGCCTTGCAGCAACACTTTCGCCGACCACATGGATATCCTGAAAAGGTGCTTACTGATCAAGGCCCAGCCTTCAAAGCAGAAGTGTTCCAGGAGTTCTGCAACCTGTAGGGATGTAAAAAAATCATAACACCGTACCACCCACAAACCAACGGTATGTGTGAAAAGATGAACCAAGTGGTGATTGACTTACTGAAAACCTTGCCTTTGCATGAAAGAAACTTATGGCCAGAGATGTTTTCAGACTTGGTAGATCTGTACAATCACATCCAAGTGAATTCCACCAACTGCACTGCAGCATACCCGATGAGAGGAAAATCTAGCAAATTACCTGTTGATCTTGACATGGGAGTCTTAACCCCAGAAGCAACCTCACCAGATGCAGATTGGGATACTGAGCGACCACAGAAATACCGCCAAGTACAAGAGTGTGTAGAAAGAAGCTTGTCCCAGGCAAGACAAAAACAAGAGAGAGACTATAACCAATGTGCCCCTGCAATTCCTTTGTCACCAGGTGAACCAGTGCTAAAGCGTAAGAGAAGAATGCATAAACTTAATAACCAGTGGGAAACAGAACCATATACTATTTTACCATCAAACTTCGACAAAACGAAAGTATGCCTTATAAGCAAAGATGGAGTAGAAACTTCAACTGCTGTATCCAGAGATCACCTTAAAGTATGCCCTGATAATTTGAGAGACAAAGAAAAAGATCCAAGTATTACTCAACCCATGGTAAAAGAAAATCCATACTGTTCTTGGAGATTTTTCCCAGTCTTGGACTCAAGTACAGCAGGCTATAGTGATACCTTTCTTCACTTTTGCCCAGTTGGAAATACCAGAACAAAATGTGATTCAAAACCATCCTGAACCAGAAGACTTTACACCAGCAGGTTCAAGCAGCAAATGTCACCCCAGTAGTGGAACCAGAGAATCCACCCTCTATCGGTGAATCTGTCAGACCTATGGTGAACTTAAGAAGTCGCAGACAATTACCCAGTTTACCTACACAATGCAGGCCTACAAGTAGTACAGACACTAGTGGGTACACAACAGCAAACATGTTAGACCAGGAACTTCATAGGTCTACTCATAGCACCAAGGGTCAAATCCCAGCCCATTACAGGGACTAAAAACAATATCAATAATTGCTGTTACCTATTTGAAATGTCTGCTTATATTTGTTACAGGTTTTTAATGGACAATGGGGTAATGGACAGTGGATTACCCAAAAACTGTCTTTGTAAATAGTTTGGCACCCTCAAAGGTGCACCCTGGTTCTACCCACTTTGCCGGCATGGGTAGGGCCTTGTTTCTTATCAGACCTGAAGCTAAAATAGTCTGGCACGGCTGAACCCCGGGTCTGGATACGCCTTGTAGCCCGAACAAGCCCTACGTTGGGGGTTTATGATGGATCCCTCGCTTTGGTACTGTTGTATATAAACAAGGACACCCTGGTATAAAACCAGATGTACTCTTATAAAATGTCTATTGCAACGTTCAAGAACCGTGCCTCCCAAAAGGGATGAAACGTTATTAACCTGTTCAAATGTGTTACAAAAATGTCTTATCTAACCTGTTGTTTGTTTCCTTTTCCCAGTCCAGGAGTACTAGATTTAAGGGGGGGGGAATGTGGCACCCCAGGACTTCGGGTACCACAGTAGTGCTGCCTTCCTCTCGCAGAGGGTAGTGCTATGCCCGGAAACAAGAGGGATCTCTTTGGCAGGTAACCTCACACACACGCACAACACCTTCTGAATCCAGGCCAGGAGGGGGAGCTCAAACCGGAACCGGAGGGCACAGAACTACATGTATATTGCCCAAATTAAGCCTGTGGCACCGCAGCATTCTGGAGCCTGGAGTCACCGTGCAGAGAACCCAGAAGGAACGGCTCAAGCTGCCTACCATACAGGTACCTGGCCCAGGACAGGGGAAAAAACCAGGACCTTGTTAGAACACTTCAAGCAGCAAGGGACTTGTAGCGAACGCAAAGTGGAAGGCTCCCAACCTGACTTGCCAAGGGGATTTCACTTGTTTCTGAGCTGCCTGGACACCTAATGTACCTATTGCCGGTACCCTGGGCTGAGGCCTGTTACATCTTCAGTAAACCAGGTAAAGACTGCAAAGCCGTGTCCTTTACTCATTGACCCGCATACACCATCATCGCCATACACCTTGGGAGCCCTGGGGACCCCGCTTCACCTGTGGGAAGCGTTACCATCATTGTTGCAACAACATCCTCCAGAGGACCCCCTTTAAAGCAGCGTCGGTCCCCCTATTAACCGAACACCACAGGTGGCGTCACGACAGACTAAATCACAATTCCCCTTTAAAGACTCTTCCCCTTTTACAGTGAGTCCCAGGGCCACGGACCGGGTCGCAACCACCGTGACCTCCCCTTTAATAGCGACCAGACCCGGTGCCGAGTACCCCGCTGCCCTGGTGGGCTACTCACTGTCACACACTGAAAGACGCTTTTTATTGCAAAAACTGCATCACCATATTTTAAGAGCTATAATTTTTCCATATTTCTGATGAGTCATGTGAGGGCTTGTTTTTTGCAGGACAGGCTGACATTTTTATTGGTACCTTTTTCAGTCAAATAACATTTTTGGATCGCTTTCTATTCCAATTTTTGGGAGGCAGAATGAACAAAAACCAGCAATTCAGGAATTGTTTCATTTTTCTAAGCCATTCCGCGTGTGGTAAAATTGATAAGGCAGCTTTATTCTTCTAGTCACTATGATTACAGTGATACCAAATTTACAGTGGGTATGGAAAGTATTCAGACCCCTTTAAATTTTTCCCTATGTTTCATTGCAGCCATTTGGCAAATTCAAAAAAATTCATTTTTTTCTCAGTAATATACACTCTGCACCCCGTCTTGACTGAAAAAAACAGAAATGTAGAAATTTTTGCACATTAAAAAAGAAAAACTGAAATCACATGGTCATAAGTATTCAGACCCTTTGCTCAGACACTCATATTTAAGTCACATGCTGTTTATTTCATTGTGATCCTCCTTGAGATGGTTCTACTCCTTTGTTGGAGTCCAGCTGTGTTTAATTAAACTGATAGGACTTGATTTGGAAAAGCACACACTTGTCTATATAAGACCTCACAGCTCACAGTGCATGTCAGACCAAATGAGAATCATGAGGTCAAAGGAACTGGCCAAGGAGCTCAGAGACAGAATTGTGGCAAGGTACAGATCTGGCAAAGGTTATAATAGAATTTCTGCCCTACTCAAGGTTCCTAAGAGCACAGTGGCCTCTAGTGTTGAGCGATACTTTCCGATATCGGAAAGTATCGGTATCGGAAAGTATCGGCCGATACCGTCAAAATATCGGATCCAATCCGATACCGATACCCGATCCCAATGCAAGTCAATGGGACGAAAATATCGGAATTAAAATAAACCCTTTATAAACTTGTAGGTTCATTCTACATGAAGGAAAACAACTAAGAATAATGTAGGATGTATTGGGGGACGTGGCGGAGACATTAAAGGCACAGAGGTTTAGCCCAATGTAATAGAATAGCAGGTTTTTGTTTTTTTTTATGACGTTCGGCGGTAGAAAGATTTAGACTATGTTAATTTTTTTTTATTTTGTCAGATATTGATGTTTCACTACTTCCACGCCCTTCACCTTCTTTTTTACTTCTCCCACACTTTCTTCTTCATTATCCTCATCATCAGCTTCTTTGACATCAACTTCTTCACCTTATTCATCTTCTTCTTCATCTTCTACCTATTATTTTTTTTCTTACATTGTTCATATTCTTTTTATTTTACTATTATCTTCATCATATTCTACTTCTTCATCATATTCTTATTTGTGACAGGCATTCCCGTAGTTGTTATCTATAAAAGTTTGAAGATTACACCTTCCGTTCTGCCTGTCACAAAAGAGTTACATTTGTCCGCGTTCAGTTTGGCCTGCAGCATCAGGCTTTATCCAGGGGCACCACGAGGAGGAACGGACTCACCCCCATACACTGCTTAGTCTTCTTCTGCTTATAATTTAGATAATATTTTTTGCTCTGATATTTAGTGTTATGCTTAATGTTCTTCTGCTCTTTGTTCTGCAGCCTCTTGTTCTTCTGCTTCTCGGTCTTCCAGGTCGTCGTCGTCTCCGGGGTCGTCGTCATCGGGGTGGTCTTCAGGCTCGTCGTCTCCGGGGTCGTCGTCATCGGGGTGGTCTTCGGGGTCATCGTCTCCAGGGTCGTCGTCATCACGGTGGTTGTCGTCTCTGGTGTCGTCGTCATCTTAGGGGTGGTCTTCCGGGTCATCGTGTTTAGTCTCTTGAACTTGGAAATGTAGCAGAAGGTACAAGAAGGCTGAGAAAATGCCGAGAACCAGCTGATGGAACTGGAACTCGGATGGCTACCCGAAGGTCCAAGAGCCAATGGAACTACCAAGGACCAGCTGACGTTACTGGAACCCGGTTACTAAGCAGTAGGTACCCGTGCCTGAAAGCACTACCAAGGACCACCTGACGTTGGTGGAACTCGGATACCCAGAGGGAGGCACCTAAGCCAAAGGCTCTGCCCGGAACCAGCTGACGGTACTGGAACCAGGATGGGGAGCAGAAGGTACAAGAGCAAAAGACACTGCCGAGAACCAGCTGACGGTGCTGGAACCCGGATGGGTAGCCGAAGGTCCAAGAGCCAATGGAACTACAGAGGACCAGCTGACGTTACTGGAACCCGGTTACTAAGCAGGAGGTACCCGTGCCTGAAAGCACTACCAAGGACCACCTGACGTTGGTGGAACTCGGATACCCAGAGGGAGGCACCTAAGCCAAAGGCTCTGCCCGGAACCAGCTGACGGTACTGGAACCAGGATGGGGAGCAGAAGGTACAAGAGCAAGTGTCTGCGTGGCTTTTGCAGGACACGATGCCGGCTGCACAGCAGGGGAACAGCTGGCGGTGCTGAACCCCACTGACACATTGGCTGGTGTTTTTCTCTGTGCAGCTAGCAGTACCGGGCCCCAACTGGCGGTGTTGGAGCCCGGGGTCAGCAGGAGGAGGAGATGGAGCAGAGTGTAGGCCGAAGCCTGCACTGGCGGCAGCTTTTGGGTCTGTTGTGCCTGCGTGGCAGTTGCAGGACACGTTGCCGGCTGCACAGCAGGGGAACAGCTGGCGGTGCTGAACCCCACTGACACATTGGCTGGTGTTTTTCTCTGTGCAGCTAGCAGTACCGGGCCCCAACTGGCGGTGTTGGAGCCCAGGGCTCTGCAGGGGGAGCAGAGTGTAGGCCGAAGCCTAATTGAACCAATTTCAAAGGTAACCTTTAACCCCCCCTCAGGGGTTACAAAGTAGAAGAGCCACAGCTTATGCAGCAGTAGTGCTGCACAAGTCAAAGGTTGCTCTTTTAATTTCGCTCCTTGCACACGCTGAATGAAACACGTATAACATTTAGCCCTTTAAACAGTCAAACTGTGTTGGAGGCGCGAGTTCCCTTTGTAATGAGACGCAGCACAGATGTCAAGAATCCCACCTTGGTGCTGGGTGCAGCCTCCTGAGCGTTGTTATTTGCTGTACAGGAGTCTGCGCTGTCGTGTGATCCCCTGGCCTAACGCTGTTAGCGCTGCCCATGTTCTGGCATCATTTAATGTCGGCCGGTGCGGTTCGCGATGACCATGAATCCCAGCCCCGCAGTGTCTTAACATTGTTAAAACACTGCGGGGCTAGGATTCAGGGCCTGGCGCAGCACATATGTTCGCCTCTCACACTCGGGTCCTTACACCCGCTTCAGACTGTGCGGCGTCATCTGATCCCTTATCGCATGCCACGGCCATGAAGCCGCACAGTCCGCAGAAGGCGGAAGGAGATGAGGGACAGGCGAACTGATGCACTGATCATGCCCGTCAATCACACCCTCGCAGTCCCAATAAATAAGACAACGAGGGGCGTTGTGTGGGTCAGGGCGGCCGCAGAGGCGCAGGCAGCCAAACAATGATGCCAGAAGACGGGCAGCGCTACCAAGGGGGTTGCAGCGTGTCATTACAAAGGAAAGTCACACCACCGGGACGGTTAAATGGTCACACAGAGGACACATTTTAGACGTGTTTTCAGTTCCACATGTGCGAGGAGAATACGTTTATGAGCCACCTTGCACACATGCAGCATTACCGCTGTACAAGGTGGCCTTTAAAACGTACAAACGCCTGGGGGAGGGGGGACAGGTTCCCTTCAATTTCAGTTCTTGTGTCTGCGTGGCTTTTGCAGGACACGATGCCGGCTGCACAGCAGGGGAACAGCTGGCGGTGCTGAACCCCACTGACACATTGGCTGGTGTTTTTCTCTGTGCAGCTAGCAGTACCGGGCCCCAACTGGCGGTGTTGGAGCCCGGGGTCAGCAGGAGGAGGAGATGGAGCAGAGTGTAGGCCGAAGCCTGCACTGGCGGCAGCTTTTGGGTCTGTTGTGCCTGCGTGGCAGTTGCAGGACACGTTGCCGGCTGCACAGCAGGGGAACAGCTGGCGGTGCTGAACCCCACTGACACATTGGCTGGTGTTTTTCTCTGTGCAGCTAGCAGTACCGGGCCCCAACTGGCGGTGTTGGAGCCCAGGGCTCTGCAGGGGGAGCAGAGTGTAGGCCGAAGCCTAATTGAACCAATTTCAAAGGTAACCTTTAACCCCCCCTCAGGGGTTACAAAGTAGAAGAGCCACAGCTTATGCAGCAGTAGTGCTGCACAAGTCAAAGGTTGCTCTTTTAATTTCGCTCCTTGCACACGCTGAATGAAACACGTATAACATTTAGCCCTTTAAACAGTCAAACTGTGTTGGAGGCGCGAGTTCCCTTTGTAATGAGACGCAGCACAGATGTCAAGAATCCCACCTTGGTGCTGGGTGCAGCCTCCTGAGCGTTGTTATTTGCTGTACAGGAGTCTGCGCTGTCGTGTGATCCCCTGGCCTAGCGCTGTTAGCGCTGCCCATGTTCTGGCATCATTTAATGTCGGCCGGTGCGGTTCGCGATGACCATGAATCCCAGCCCCGCAGTGTCTTAACATTGTTAAAACACTGCGGGGCTGGGATTCAGGGCCTGGCGCAGCACATATGTTCGCCTCTCACACTCGGGTCCTTACACCCGCTTCAGACTGTGCGGCGTCATCTGATCCCTTATCGCATGCCACGGCCATGAAGCCGCACAGTCCGCAGAAGGCGGAAGGAGATGAGGGACAGGCGAACTGATGCACTGATCATGCCCGTCAATCACACCCTCGCAGTCCCAATAAATAAGACAACGAGGGGCGTTGTGTGGGTCAGGGCGGCCGCAGAGGCGCAGGCAGCCAAACAATGATGCCAGAAGACGGGCAGCGCTACCAAGGGGGTTGCAGCGTGTCATTACAAAGGAAAGTCACACCACCGGGACGGTTAAATGGTCACACAGAGGACACATTTTAGACGTGTTTTCAGTTCCACATGTGCGAGGAGAATACGTTTATGAGCCACCTTGCACACATGCAGCATTACCGCTGTACAAGGTGGCCTTTAAAACGTACAAACGCCTGGGGGAGGGGGGACAGGTTCCCTTCAATTTCAGTTCTTGTGTCTGCGTGGCTTTTGCAGGACACGATGCCGGCTGCACAGCAGGGGAACAGCTGGCGGTGCTGAACCCCACTGACACATTGGCTGGTGTTTTTCTCTGTGCAGCTAGCAGTACCGGGCCCCAACTGGCGGTGTTGGAGCCCGGGGTCAGCAGGAGGAGGAGATGGAGCAGAGTGTAGGCCGAAGCCTGCACTGGCGGCAGCTTTTGGGTCTGTTGTGCCTGCGTGGCAGTTGCAGGACACGTTGCCGGCTGCACAGCAGGGGAACAGCTGGCGGTGCTGAACCCCACTGACACATTGGCTGGTGTTTTTCTCTGTGCAGCTAGCAGTACCGGGCCCCAACTGGCGGTGTTGGAGCCCAGGGCTCTGCAGGGGGAGCAGAGTGTAGGCCGAAGCCTAATTGAACCAATTTCAAAGGTAACCTTTAACCCCCCCTCAGGGGTTACAAAGTAGAAGAGCCACAGCTTATGCAGCAGTAGTGCTGCAAAAGTCAAAGGTTGCTGGCGGTGCTGAACCCCACTGACACATTGGCTGGTGTTTTTCTCTGTGCAGCTAGCACATCTGGGCCCCAACTGGCGGTGTTAGAGCCCAGGGTCAGCAGGAGGAGCAGGGGGAGCGGAGTGTAGGCCGAAGCCTGCACTGGAGCAAGTTGAAAGGAAACCTTTAACCCCCCCCCCCCAGGCGTTTGTAGCTGGAAGAGCCATCGTGTACACCACTAATGCTGGAAAAGGTAAACTTAGCTCTTTTAATTATGGTCCTTGCAGATGCTGAACCTAACACTTATGAAATGTGTCCCCTCACAGCGTTCAACCATCCGGTAGGTGGAACTTTCCTTTGTCATGTGACGCAGCACAGCCGTCATTTTTACCCCCTTGGCGCCGTGCGCCGCCTCCTCAGCGTTGTTTGAATCTGTCCCGGAGCCTGCGCTGTTAGGTTACCCCTTGGCCATGCACACATTTCGCGCTGCCCGTCTTCTGACATCATTTGCTGTCAGGCTGGCTGCGCCTGTGTGGGTGCGCTGTCCGAGATTCAGCCTCGCGGTGTCGTGTAATGTAATCCCACCGCGGGCCTGGGATCTGTGGCCATGCGCAGTGCATATCCTCACCTCTCACTCCCCTCCCTACGGCTTCTTCAGACTGTGCGGTGTCACGGCCGTGGCATGCTATTAGGGACCAGCTGATATGCACTGCGCATGTCCATGGATCCCAGGCCCCCAGTGGGATTAAATCAGAAGACACTGCGAGGCAGGCTCTCTGCCAGCGCGGCCGCACAGGCGCAGCCATCCTGACACCAAATGATGCCAGAAGACGGGCAGCGCTAAGTGTGCCTGGCCACGGGATAACACAACAGCGCAGGCTCCGGGACAGAATCAAACAACGCTGAGGAGCGGGTGCGCGGCGCCGGGGGGGTAGGAATGACGGCTGTGCTGCGTCACATTACGAAGGAAAGTCCCACCTCCCGGACGGTGTTACGGTATCAGTGGACACATTTTATAAGTGTTAAGTTCTGCGTGTGCAAGGTGCTAAACAAAAATAGCTACCTTTTCCTTGTGCAGCATTACTGCTGCACAAGGTGGCTCTTTCAGTAACAAACGCCTTGGGGGGGGGGGACAGATTCCCTTACATTTCAGTTGTTGTGTCAGCGTGGCGGTCGCATGACACATTGCCGGCTACACAGCTGGGGATCAGCTGACGTTACTGAAACCCAATAACACTGGGTCGTATGTTTTGACTGTGCAGACGGCACTTCTGAGCCTCAACTGGCGGTGTTGGAGCCCAGGAATTTAAGTTCAGGTGGTAGAAAGATGAACACAACAGGAGACCTGGATAACGTATACAGTGACCTAATTATTTAATCAGGAGGAGGAGTGGCAAATTCCTGCGAGATCCAGGCCTTGTTCATTTTCAGGAAAGTAAGCCGGTCAACGTTATCGGAGGATAGTCGCATGCGACGGTCAGTTAGTACACCACCTGCAGCACTAAAGACACGTTCCGATAATACACTGGCCGCAGGGCAAGACAGCACCTCCAATGCATACTGGCTTAGCTCTGGCCATGTATCCAGCTTTGAGACCCAAAACTTGAAAGGGGAAGAGCCGTCTGGGAGTACAGCAAGAGGGCAAAACATGTAGTCTGTCACCATCTGACGGAACCGTTGCCTCCTGCTGACTGGAGCCGTCTGTGATGGTGTAGACTTTTGTGGGGGGCACAGAAAACTGTGCCACAGTTGGGCCATACTGGTCTTGCCTTGGGCAGAGGCACTGCTTCTGCTCCCTCTTTGTGCAGAGCCTCCACCACTGCCTGGACGCACTGAGCTGCTTTGGAATGCACTAGCAGAACTTCTCTCAGTTGGAATGGAGAAGATGATGGAATTGACCAGTGTGTCTTGGTACTCCCGCATTTTTCGCTCCCGGTTCAACGGTGTGATGAGGCTTTCTACGTTGTCCCGGTAGCGAGGATCGAGGAGGGTGAACACCCAATAATCAGACATGTTGAGAATGTGGGTGATGCGGCGGTCGTTTCTCAGGCACTGCAGCATGTAATCCACCATGTGCTGCAGACTGCCAACTGCCCAAGAAACGCTGTCCCCTGCTGGAGGCGTGATCTCTGCCTGCTCGTCATCACCCCACCCTCGCTGTACACACTGAGTACTGGACAATTCGGTAACTCCCTCCTCTGGACGGACGTCTTCCTCCTCCATTGACTCCTCCTCATCCTCCTCACAAACTGTCCCCTGCCTACGCGTTTGTGAGGAACCACGTGGCGCTGACTGTCCAGAAGATGATGGAAATGGTGAATCCTCATCCTCCACCTCTTCCACAACATCATCCCTTAGCGCTTGCCGTGATTTTTCAAGCAGGCAGATAAGGGGGACAGTCATGCTGACTAGTGCATCATCTGCACTCGCCATCCGCGTGGAATAATCAAAGGGACGCAAAACCTGGCAGACGTCATTCATAGTGGCCCACTCTGTGGTTGTGAAGTCTGTACGGCGCTGACTGCGACTTTTTTGCGCCTGAAGCAGCTGGTACTCCATTACAGCTTGCTGCTGCTCACACAACCGCTCCAACATATGTAACGTGGAATTCCACCTGGTAGGTAGGTCACATATGATGCGATGTTCCGGCAGGCGGTGTCGGCGCTGCAGAGCCGCAATGCGCGCTTTTGCCGTGCTGGAACGCCGCAAGTGAGCACACTCTAGGCGGACCTTGTGCAGCAGTGCATCAAGATCCGGATAGTCCCTCAAAAAGCTCTGCACGACCAAATTGAGCACATGTGCCAGACATGGGATGTGAGTGAGGTTGCCGAGGCCCAGAGCTGCCACCAGATTTCGGCCATTATCACACACTACCATGCCTGGCTGGAGATTCGCTGGCACAAACCACACATCGCTCTCCTGCTTGATGGCATTCCAGAGCTCCTGCGCTGTGTGGCTACGATTCCCCAAAAAAATTAATTTCAACACGGCCTGTTGACGTTTGGCCACGGCTGTGCTCATGTCGGTCGTAACAGGTACACGTTCATCACGGGTCCATGTGGAGGTGGACTGTGACGGCTCCTGCAGCGATGATTCTGAGGAACTGGTGTAAGAGGAGGAGTCAATGCGTACAGAATTGATTCCTGCAATCCTTGGAGTGGGCAGGACACGTCCTGCGCCACTCGCACGGTCTGTACCCGGCTCAACGACATTAACCCAATGGGCAGTGAGGGAAAGGTATCGCCCCTGTCCATGTTGACTGGTCCACGCATCGGTGGTGAGGTGGACCTTGCTACTGACGGCGTTCAGTAGCGCGTGTTTTATGTGTCCCTCCACATGCTTGTGCAGGGCAGGGACGGCTTGCCTGCTGAAGTAAAAGCGGCTGGGCACATTGTACTGTGGGACTGCCAATGACATCAAGTCACGGAAGCTGTCAGTCTCCACCAGCCTGAATGACAGCATTTCCAGTGACAGAAGTTTGGCAATGCCTGCAGTCAGAGCCTGTGCTCGTGGGTGGTTTGACGAGAAAGGCCGCCTTTTCTCCCATGCCTGTACTACCGATGGCTGTAGACTGGGCTGGGAGTGTGTGGATGACTGGGAAAGTGGTGCTGCGGGTGGAATTACAGCGGGTCTCTGGACAACAGGGCCAGAGGTTCTTCCACGGCGATCCTGGGAGGAAGCCGAACCAGCTGCGTGTGAGCTAGAGGAAGAGGCAACACGAGCTGAAGAGGTGGTAGCTGCCGCTGTTGGTTGGCCTACCTCTTCAGTGTGTTTTTCTAACTCCGCCGGGTGCCTGTTGCGCACATGTTTCCACATGTTGGAGGTATTGAGGTTGCTGACATTTTTCCCTCTTTTGACTTTTTGATGACACACCTTGCATCTGACATAGCAAATGTCATCTGCAACTGTGTCAAAAAAGGACCAGGCACTGCAAGTCTTGGGAGCGCCCTTTTTGGCTTTTGGAAGAGACATGCTCCTAACGGGTGCCAAAGCGGAGGCTGCAGGATCCGCAGTCTTCCCCCTCCCTCTCCCTCTTTGGGCCGTACGGGGAATCTCTTCCTCAGAGCTGCTCCCACCACCTTCCTGTCCCTCACGCCAAGATGGGTCGAGGACCTCATCATCTACACTACCCTCTGCCCCCAACTGCTCCTCCTGGGTAGTCTCAGCAGCAGAGCACGCACCAGTAAGTGGCACCTGAGTGTCATCATCAGCTGATGCGGCCTGCGATGTGGTGACCGGAGCCACTGGCCCACCCGCCTCTTCAGAGGAAGACAGAAAAAGCTGTTGGGCATCACTGCACCCTGCCTCTTCTTCCATTTCTCCAATGCTGCTTGGCTGGCCCCCTGTTTCCAAGCCAAGAGATTCAGAGAACAGAAGTAGAGACGGCTCCTGTCCTGGGCTCTCTGTCTGCCTGGGCAATTTGGCAGGTGGTGAAGAGACAGATGTCTGCTCTCCAGTGCTCTGTGTCTGAGAGGATGTGGCACTAATGGAAGTTGATGCATTAGCTGCCATCCATCCGACAACAGCTTCAATTTGTTCTTGACGCAGCAGCGGTGTACGGCGCTCTGACACAAAGCTGCGCATGAACGACTGTTGCCTGGTGAAAGTGGGTGCTGATGAGTCACCGGTGCCCGCAGCAGGCACAGAATCCCCACGTCCCCTCCCTGCTCCGCGCCCACGCCCACGCCCACGTGCCTTACTCACTGCCTTCTTCATCTTGGTTGACTGATAAAGATAAGCAGAAAAGTACTAACGGATTTGTGTGCTTATTCCTGAGCAACTCCTCCTAACAGGTATAAGAAACACTAATTTTCTAAAGTGTGGACTAGACTTTAATATGAGCTAATGTGGCCTACACAAATGTAAAGTGGTGTAACTGGTGTGTTTGGTGAACTTTATTATTTATTTATTTTTTGGGGGCTGAACTGACAACAGATAGAGCTGCAGTCACACGGAGACCGTGCAGACAGACGTAAACGGCGCTGCAAGGCCCAAAAACCCTCCTCTACGTTATCCTATGTAGTGTTTTTCCACAAGTTAGCTGGAGACGGGTGGAAAGACACTAATAGGATTTTTTAAAATAAATTAGCAGCAACCTACACTACTTGGAAAAAAAAGAAAATTGATTTGGCGGTATGACGCAGTGAACAACCCTGAGCTGGAGACAACCAGGCTATGGCTGCTCACAGACTACAGGGCGAGCTGCAATCACACGGAGACCGTGCAGACAGCCGTAAACGGCGCTGCAAGGCCCAAAAACCCTCCTCTACTTTATCCTATGTAGTGTTTTTCCACAAATTAGCTGGAGACGGGTGGAAAGACACTAATAGGATTTTTTTAAATAAATTAGCAGCAGACTACACTACTTGAAAAAAAATTAAAATTGATTTGGCGGTATGACGCAGTGAACAACCCTGAGCTGGAGACAACCAGGCTATGGCTGCTCACAGACTACAGGGCGAGCTGCAGTCACACGGAGACCGTGCAGACAGCCGTAAACGGCGCTGCA
This sequence comes from Ranitomeya variabilis, assembly GCF_051348905.1. Classification (NCBI taxonomy): domain Eukaryota; kingdom Metazoa; phylum Chordata; class Amphibia; order Anura; family Dendrobatidae; genus Ranitomeya; species Ranitomeya variabilis. The sequence goes on along the minus strand of NC_135232.1, from coordinate 313,511,816 downwards.
AGGCCCAAAAACCCTCCTCTACTTTATCCTATGTAGTGTTTTTCCACAAATTAGCTGGAGACGGGTGGAAAGACACTAATAGGATTTTTTTGAATAAATTAGCAGCAGACTACACTACTTGAAAAAAAAAAAAAAAAAAAAGAACAGTATGAGGCAATGAACCACCCTCCCTGAACTGAATACAACCAGCTATGGATGGCCTATGTGGCTGCACTCAGACTAGAGAGTGGGCTGCACTCACACACACACACACACAGACCTTGCAGATCGCTGTGAAAACAGCGCTACAAGGCAAAAGCAAGGTGAATAGTAGGTGAACACAGCGGTTGCTAAATTAGCCTTTGGAAAGCACAAAGAAGCAAATCGCTATCTCTAAACTGTCCCTCAGTCAGCAAACAGCGTCCTGTCACTAACTGAATTCACAGCAGAGTGATCGCAAAATGGCGCCAGCGACTTTTAAACTGCAGCATGACATCATTTCAGCAGCCAATCACAGCCTTGCCAGTAGTTTCATGCCCTCCATGCTAAACAGGATGTGCCCACACTTGGAATCATTCTCATTGGCTGAATTTCTGCATTTGAATCTTGGAACTTCCGATTCCGGTATCCGATACGCGGCAAGTATCGGAATCCCGGTATCGGAATTCCGATACCGCAAGTATCGGCCGATACCCGATACTTGCGGTATCGGAATGCTCAACACTAGTGGCCTCCATAATCCTTAAATGGAAGAAGTTTGGGAACACAAGAAGTCTTCCTAGACCTGGCCGGCCAGCCAAACTGAGCAATTGTGGTGCACCTATGGTTTGGCTGCCACAATGGTATTGCCTCCCTAACTGGTGGTGGTATCGTGTCTGGAAGTAAATGGAGCTCCCTACACTGAGTAAACAAACATCCACACACAAGTCTGATCCCTGACTAGAAGGGGGAGCACAAGCCCCTAGTTTGTAGGGTGACTGTCCTTTCTGGATGGGGGGAGGAGTTAGAGCAGAGTAGTGCAGTGTAGTGTGAGGAAGGGAAGGGAGAGCACATGGAGCTCCCAGGGGTTGGAGCTATGGAAAGCTCACCCTAGAACTACAATGAGAACAGGGCACCAGAGCCCTAGGCTACCAGAGATTGCAGAATCTGGAGACCAAAGGGACTGCAGGTCCTCTGGTCACCCCTTCATCACTAGAAGCAACACATTACAGAGAGTTCAGAGCTGGAACTGAGAGTACAGCTTCCAAATGGGCTCGCAATGTATGCTGGCTGGAGCTGCTGCAGAATAGACAAGACGAGAGTACAGATCAGCTCATAAGCTGCTGAATCTTCAAAGAAACAGAGACAAAATGGAAGGCTTAACCTACCCACTTAGTGGACTGGACTCCAACTGCTCCCAGACTGGCTGGAGCTTGTACTTAGTGACCAATACTCCTGGATTCATCCTGCCTCCATCATCTGTAAAGGTAAAGACTGAACTCCTTCGCCTCCTTGCTTCTTTCTGCTGCACTGCTCGCTACAACTCCCATCATTGCCCCATGTACATGATCCTTCTGAGGGGAGTGATCCATCTTGCTGCATTACCATCTGTTCCCTGGGGACTCCACTTGCAGCGCTGGCCATCCCTGGCCAGACACCTCAGCTGGCGTCACGATACAACCATAAACTATTATCCCCTGTAAATAGTCCCTTTTCATTTGAACGGTCAGGGCCATGGTGCTGGGTGATCGCCACTGTGACATCCCCGATAGACTGCCTGCCTGGCTACACGGTATCCCCCGGCCAGCGCAACCACGGCAAAATCATGGGAGAAGAGCCTTAGTGAGAGAGGTAAAGAAGAACCCCAAGATCACTGTGGCTGAGCTTCAGCGATGCAGTAGGGAGATGGGAGAAAGTTCCACAAAGTCAACTATCACTGCAGCCCTCCACCAGTCAGGCCTTTATGGCAAAGTGGCAAACCGGAAGCCTCTCCTCAGTGCAAGACATATGAAATCCCACAAAGAGTTTGCTAAAAAACAAATGAACTCCCAGATTATGAGAAATAAGATTCTCTGGTCTGATGAGATGAAGATAGACCTTTTTGGTGATAATTCTAAGTGGTATGTGTGGAGAAAAGCAGGGACTGTTCATCACCTGCCTAATACAATCCCAACAATGAAACATGATGGTGGCAGCATCATGGTATGGGGTGTTTTTCAGCTGCATAGACAGGACGACTGGTTGCCAATGAAGGAAACATGAATGCGGCCAAGTACAGAGATATCTTGGATGAAAACCTCTTCCAGAGTGGTCTGGACCTTAGACTTAAGCAAATTTTCACCTTCCAACAAGACAATGACCCTAAGCACACAGCTAAACTAACAACTCTGTGACCATTCTTGACTGGCCCAGCCAAACCCAATTGAGCATCTCTGGAGAGACCTGAAAATGGCTCCCCACCAACATTAACCATTCAACCTGACGGAACTGGAGAGGATCTGCAAGGAAGAATGGCAGAGGATCCCATAATCCAGGTGTTAAAAACTTGTGCATCATTTCCAAGAAGACTCATGGCTGACTAGCTCAAAAGGGTGCTTCTACTCAATACTGAGCAAAGGGTCTGAATACTTATGACCATGTGATATTTCAGTTTTTCTTTTTTAATAAATTAGCAAAAATTTCTACATTTGTTTTTTTTCAGTCAAGATGGGGCGCAGAGTGTACATTAATGAGAAAAAAAATGAACTTTTTTTAATTTACCAAATCACTGCAATGAAACAGAGTGAAAAATTTAAAGGGGTCTGAATACTTTCCGTACCCACTGTATATAGTTTTTTTATGTTTTGGTGCTTATACACAGTAAAAACTATTTCATATAAAAAATAATTATTTATTCAGTCGCCATGACAGCACTAACGAGAGAGGGGATCCGCCCTTCAGGGACAGGAAACCTACAGAGATAAAAGGGCAGCACCTCTCTCCCGCATCAGTTGGTTTCCTGTCCCTGACAGGAGACCCTGCAGACATACCTTTTGAAGAAGGTGAAGATAGAAGATTGGACCCAGACCCGACACATCGAACCAGGAGGCGGGAGCTCCCCTTCCTCGGTGCGGATCGAAGTTCTGGAGGTGCCGCACCACAGAGGGCTGTGGGGGTAGGCAGCAGCAGAGTAAAAGCAGCCTTCAGGGGAGTGCTGTCTTTCGGTGTCCCATCGCTGCAGGAACGGGTGAGTATTGTATGGGAAGCCCTATCTTCTGGGACTACGTGTCGGCGCTGGCGTTCCCTTCTGACCGGGTGCTGAATGTCTGTGGCAGGCGGCGTGGTCGGCGTTCTGGGAGCAGCGAGGCGCATCGGAAGTGGCGCGCGAGAAGGGGCGGGCCCTGGCGCGTCAGCAGATGACGATGGATGACGCTCGGCGCATGCGCAGTAAGGCTGCGCCGGTAAATATGGCGGCGCCCTTTAGAATAATGGGGAAAGGCGGGCTCTTGGCGGTTTCTATCGCAGGGGAGCCAGATAGTGGGGATAAGGGAGCGACGCTTAGCTCAGCGGGCGGGAGTTGGTGCCGATGGCAGTGTGATCTCGTGGGTGAGGGGCCTCCCATGTACTGTGTACCATGCAGTTCACCAGGATTGGCCTGCTGACCCCATCCGGGGGAGGTACCTGAGCGGGACGAGGCTATTTAAGACATCCCTATGGACTACTGCATGCTTATTCATATTGGAAAATGGAGTCCCAGGCGCTGCAGCAATCTCCAGAGCAGCAGTGCCTTTCCTTGGAGGAGCCCCAAGGGTCCAATATTCAGCGAAGGTCCAGTGGCAGTAGTCACCCGGAAAGGGAAAGGACCGGTCAGAAACTTAAGCCTGGAAGATCTTCAAGCCGTAAGGATGATGCTCCGGCTGTGAAAGACCCCCCGCAGTCTACGGTACCACTCAATTACTTTCTAGGGGTAAGTGATCTCCGAGAAAGTTCACTTGGTGATATGTGTCTCACCTTGTGTTCCCTCTCTCCTTATTTATCAGGGAAAGAAACGGTCCACTAAGACTAAACATAGAGAGTGTGCTGAATGTGGAGTTCCTTTACCGGACAACCACATAAAGAAGCTATGTGGACCTTGTATTCAGCATTTGATAGCGGAGGAGAGGCCAGACTTTGTTACCAGCCTGAGACAGATGGCCAGGCAGGAGGTCAGCGGTTCGGTCAAATCCCTTTCCCAGGATAGGGAGATTAGAGGAACAGAGCCCAGATCCCCGATTTCAATTGAGGACAGTGATTCAGGGGAGCTAAGATCAGATTTTCCTCTTTCTTCATCATCTTCTTCAGAGACTGAGTCTGGTCATTCTTGTTTTTCTTTAGGCCGCATAGACCGCCTGGTCAAGGCGGTAAATAATACTATGGGAATTGAAGAGACCCAGTCAGAGAAATCTATGCAGGATGTCATGTTTAAGGGTCTAGACCGGAAGTCTCATAGATGTTTTCCGGTGGTTGAAAGGGTGAATTCCCTTATTCTACGAGAGTGGAAGAAACCTAAAAGGAAAGGTTCTCTTCCGCCGTCATTTAAAAGGAAATATCCTTTTGAGGAGATGGCATCTTCAGCATGGGATAGAGCCCCAAAACTCGATGCAGCCATAGCCAAAGCTTCCAAGATATCCTCTCTACCATTTGAGGATTTGGGAACTTTAAAGGACCCGCTGGACAGGAAAGCTGATGTGTTCCTTTAAGGGGCTTGGGAGATGTCAGCAGGAGCTCTCAGGCCGTCAATCGCAGCCACCTGTACAGCACGTTCCATGATGGTGTGGTTGGACAGTTTAGAAGATCAGCTTAAAAACAAGACTCCGAGGAATGAGATTTTAGCCTCTCTTTCTATGGTTCAAGGAGCGGCAGCATACCTCTCAGATACTTCTGCGGATTTTGTGAAGCTGGCAGCCAGATAAGCGGCCCTGTCTAATGCTGCTCGTAGAGCCATTTGGCTAAAATGTTGGCCAGGTGACATGCAGGCCAGATCAAAACTGTGCAGTATTCCGTGTGAGGGGGCGCATTTGTTCGGGTCAGTTCTAGATGAACTATTGAAGAAAGCAGGGGATAGTAAGAAACATTTCCCTTACTTAGGAAGACCCTCCTACAGACGGGTTACTAATAGAAGATGGTTTGACCATACAAGATCTAATAGAGAAAGGTCCAGATATGACACCAATAGGAAGAAAGGTAGAGGCTACATGTTCAACTCCTTTCGGGACAACAGAAAGTCACAATGACTGCCGGACCGGGTGGGAGGCAGGCTCTTGGCCTTCTATCTGGCTTGGCTAAATATTTCCAGTAGCCCATGAGTCCTGAACTAATGTTCAAATCAGGACTAAAGTTTGATTTTCAGAACATTCCTAATGATAAATTTCTGGTAACACCTGTTCGTTCTTCACCTGCAGAACAGCTGGCATTAGAGTCTGAGGTCCAGGAACTTCAACAAAAGCGTGTATTGGTGGAAGTTCCTGAAGCACAAAGAGGTAAGGGGTTTTATTCCCCCCTCTTCTTGATTAAAAAGCCAGACAATTCTTTCTGTACAATCATCAATCTTAAAGGCTTGAATAAATTCTTATGGGTCCAATCGTTTAAAATGGAGTCTGTAAAAACAGCAATAAAGCTATTGTTTGACAGGTGTTTCATGGTCGTCTTAGATCTTAAAGATGCCTATTATCATGTTCCTATACACGCAGACTATCAGCAGTTTTTAAGGGTAGCAGTCTCACCAAGCGGGACAGTTAAACACTTCCAGGGCACTCCCCTTTGGAGTTGCAGTTGCCCCTCGTGTTTTCACGAAGATAATGGTGGAGGTCATGGCACATCTTCATGAACAGGATATTCTAGTAGTTTCATATCTGGATGAGCTATTAATAATAGGAAACTCAGAATCACACTGTTCGGCCCAACTAGCAAAAGTAATTAGAGCCTTACAAAGGTTGGGGTGGATTATTAATTTTAAAAAATCACGGTTACAGCCCCTAAGAGTACAAGAATTCCTGGGACTCATCTTAGACTCCAGGTTGCAGGAATGCCACCTACCAGACACAAAAGTAGACAAGATTCAACAGCAAATACTCAAGGTTGTTAACAATCCATAGGTCACGTTAAGAGGGGCAATGTCACTGTTAGGCTTACTCACGTCTTGTATCCCGGCGGTTCTTTGGGCCCAGTACCACACTAGAGTCTTACAGTGGGATGTACTGTGCAATACTCGTCAGTTAGAAGGCCACCTTGATAGTACCTTTTTCTTATCTGAGGCTTCTATACAATCCTTACGTTGGTGGTTACACACGCCAAACCTGCGAACAGTTGTTCCCTGGATAAACTATATATCTCGTGTGGTGACCACAGATGCTAGCCCCAGTGGATAGGGTGCACATATGGGTGATATGTGGGTCCAGGGAGTTTGGTCACATTCTGAGCTAGGCTTGTCCTCCAACCTTAAAGAGTTATTGGCGGTAGAACGAGCTCTGAATTATTTCCTTATGTCCTTACAGGGCCGACATGTCAGGCTTTTCTCAGACAATCAGGTAACAGTAGCTTATATTAATCATCAGGGGGGAACCTGATCCAGATCTCTAATGGAGGTGGCGGGTCGTATCTTTCAGATAGCTGAAACTCATCTACGGTCGCTCACATCTCTTCACATAAAGGGAAAACACAACATCATGGCAGATTATTTAAGTTGCAAAAAACTCAGGCAAGGAGATTGTGTTCTCAATCAGACTGTCTTCAACCAAATCACACTCCTATGGGGGTGCCCGGATATAGACCTCTTCGCCAGCAAAGAGAACAAAGAGTCACCGGTTTTGCTCCCTAAACCCCAGAGACAATCCGTACGCGGTGGATGCCTTCTTAATTCCATGGCATTTCAATATAGCCTATGCCTTTCCCCCATTGAACTTGATCGCGATTGTTCTGAGGAAGATACGGGAGGACAGAGCTCGGGTAATCCTAATAGCGCCGTTCTGGCCCAGGAGGCCGTGGTTTCTGTGGCTGAGGAAAATGTCCATCTCTCTGCCTTGCATTCTCCCAGAACTCCCACACCTCCTCTCCCAAGGTCCAATTCTCCATCCACGAGTGTCCAATTTACCTCTGGCGGCGTGGAATTTGAAGGGACATTACTGAAAAACAGGGGGTTTTCACAAGAACTAATTAATACTTTATTAAAAAGCAAGAAGGTTTCCACGACAAATATTTGTTAGAGTCTGGAAAAAATTCTTGACTGTTTCAGGATTAGAGATTGATCAAAAAGTCAGTATTACTAAGATTCTGGAGTTCCTGCAGAGAGGTCTAGAGATGGGTCTAGCTACAAGCACTCTTAGAGTCCATGTGTCAGCTTTAGGGGCATTATACAATTGTAATTTAGCTAACAATTACTGGATTGCTAGATTTATCAAAGCAGAGACTAGGTCGAGACCCATTGTTAAGAAAAAAAACTGGCCCTGTGGGACTTAAACCTGGTCCTTACAGCTAAAACTGAAGCCACCTTTGAGCCTATTGAATCTGCTCTTATAAAAGTCCTGTCCTTTAAAACTGCTCTTTTGGTCGCTCTCACATCAGCAAGAAGAGTTAGTGACTTACAAGCCCTCTCTAGACAGCCTCCATACATTCAGTTTAGAGACGATAGAGTAGTCTTAAGAACTGATCCTCTTTACCTTCCTAAGGTAGTGTCAAAATTCCACAGGCTTCAAGAGATAAATCTCCCCACTTTTTGTACTAATCCTAAAAACCAAAAAGAACTCAAACTTCATTCATTAGATGTTAAAAGATGTCTGCTCAGATATATATCTTTAACAGACCCTTGGAAAAAAGAGAGTTCTTTGTTCATATCCTTTCAGGGAGTCAGGAAAGGGTTTAGGGTGTCCAAAAACACCTTAGGTAGATGGATTAGGGAAGGAATATCTTTGGCTTACTCAGCAGGTGGCCTAGAAGTCCCGGAAGGTATAAGAGCTCATTCCACTCAAGCCATGGCGACGTCCTGGGCGGAAAGGTCCGAGGTGTCGATTGAGGATATATGTAAGACGGCCACATGGTCATCTCCGTCTACTTTCTTTAAACATTATAGATTATAGATCTGGGTGGCTCCTCTGATCTCACGTTTGGTAGAAGGGTGCTGGAAGCAGTAGTCCCTCCCTAAGACTCTTTTCTCTGTAAATCTCTCATTAGTGCTGTCATGGTGACTAAATACTCAAGCTACTTACCAGTAGCGGTGTTTTTCAGGAGTCCATGACAGCACTCCTATATTCCCTCCCTTTATACTGGTTTGGCTTATCACCACTTGTTTATATAAATTTTTAAGTTTAAGCACAGGGTGAAATGTATAAATTATTTATGTGCTACTAACCAAGGAGGTCCTCTCATGCTCTGTAATCCAACTGATGCGGGAGAGAGGTGCCGCCCTTTTATCTCTGTAGGTTTCCTGTCCCTGAAGGGCGGATCCCCTCTCTCATTAGTGCTGTCATAGACTCCTGAAAAACACTGCTACCGGTAAGTAGCTTGAGTATTTTTGCATCACTTAGTTCAGAGAACTATAAAATTTTTAGTTTTGAACTGATGGAGCGGTACAGCAGATTGTTTTTTGTGGGGCAAGATGACATTTTCAGTGATAGTATTTTTACCCTGTTTATTTTTTTACGGTTTTCACTGAAGGGGTTAACTAGTGGGACAATGTTATGGGGCGTCCCGAACATGGCGATACCACATGTGTACTTTTTTTTTTAACATAATATATATATATGTTTTGGGTTTTTTTAGCATTTTTTTTTTATTTTTTTTTTACTTTTTTTACTTTGTCCCAGTACTGGATTTTCACTTTCAACAACCTGATCGTTGTTATAATCGCTTATAACTGACAGTGCTGCACTGAAAAAGCTCCTTAGACCATGCTCTGCCCATAGTCTGAGGGGCTTGCCGTAGCCTGGTGTCCCGGATGTCATAATGAGGACATCGGGTCACCATGGCAACGAACGGGCCCCTGCGATGATGTAGTGGGGGGGCGCAGATGAAGCCTGCCTTCTAAATGCTACGATCACTATCGATTGCAGCATTTAAGGGGTTAAGTGTGGGCACCTCTCCTTGCAGTGAGAGCCTGGTGTGAACTGTGATATCAGCTGATCACACCACGGCAATCGTGTGCGCACAGCTTCTGTGCACGCATAATCGCTATGACGTATCTACTAAGTCCATGGTTGTGAAGGGATTAATAAATGCTAACAGTATAATATCTTGCTGTTTACTCTTGTGCTTGTAATATCATGTTTTGGGGAAGGGTCTGCACGCCCCCAGGGCTCATTCAGACGTCCATGCAAACTGGTTCAAAATTGGATCTAAATTCATGGACTGGCCGAAGGTCTCCTGACTGGAGCATGACAGCTCTGTGTATTCCTATGAGGCTTTCATGCTTGAATCGGGAGACCCACGGTAAGTCCATGCATTAATGGTCTGTGCTCTGGTCTGTGCTCAGTCCAATTTGAACAGACGTGTGCACGAGCCTTTTTTCACATAATTAAGCCGCAATATATTCCCCAGTATTTATATTATACATTTATAGAGTGTTATCTGTGGCTTTGATTGTGTTTTCCCACAAATATCCCACACTCAGGGCTTTATACAAAAAAAATCGAAAGTGTCATTTCAGCTCACCGCTCCTAAGTTAGAGATAAGTATCCCAGGAAACTTCCAGGGTAGACATACTGTGGTCTGGGTGTGGTACACAGAGCCCTCACTGATCTGACTCCCAGGTCAAATAGCTGTCAATGGTTCAAAAGGGGGTGTTCTCCGGCGCCAAAGAAAAGTAGTTAAAAATTAGCCATATAGTGATAACTACCCATATTAGTCATACATTGGATTAAAAAATTGGCAGAATGTGCACATATTTAAAAAAAATAAAATAATGCTTACGTGTTTTGAGTAGAGAACACCTTAATCATAGCTTTGGGCTCACAAATCTAAATTCAAAATTAGGCTATAAGTATGGTTTTTGCAATGTGATGGGAAATCAGAGAATACCTAAAAACAGGCTACCATACAAACTCCTTGCAGCTGTTGCCCTGGGTCAAATGCAAACTATGGCCCAAACTGCAAGGCAAAAATGATAACCACTGAGCCATCGACAATGTGGGTGGCTGGCTTATTTAATTATTTAAGTGTGAGGGAAGGCCAGGGCCATAGTCGTGGCTGAGAATATATGTTTACATGCGCCCTTGCCTCCTGCCAAATGAAAACAATGTCCCCTTTTCAGCATACCTTTAGCTACATCATCTGCACCGTCAGGGTCCCATGTGAGCGGCCGAAGTTCTGCTGCTGGTGTTGTTGCACAAATAGAGACAGTCTACGTTCAACTTAAACAGATAACTTTACTGGTTTCTTCTCTCAGCACATACATGTCTTTTGCAGCATCAACATAGGGTTCCACACAGTTTACATCCTTCACTTTCCCTGTGCTCTCCCTCATGTCCTTCAGCAAGTTCCCAGATCGGACCATCATATCCGGTGTTGCAGCATCCTCCCTGTCCAGCTACACTACTCTTGGGATTCCCCTGTCAGCTTCGCACAAGACAAAAGGGCATCTGCCCACTTAGTAAGCTGCCACATGATAGAGGCATCTGTGCTCCTGTGCTGCTGCAATTCCTGATCTCCTGGCCTTGGATGTCTGGGCTCCTAGCTTCAAACGTTAGAGGGCCCACTGTTTTGCCCCAGGCTCTAGGGCCCTCCAGGACTGCCTGGGCTCTCTGGCCCTCCTGAGCTTTCTCAGCTCCCTGGCTCCACTGAACACTAACCAGGAAATCTTTCTATCTTATCCACAGCTGGCCCCTCCTACGTTAACTATTTACACTATCGTGCCCCACCTAATGTCCTAACTACTAACTGCACTTTCCCTAAGCTACAACATAATGCACATCTTACAGTATGCAGTATACAACAGTATTCACACATCATACTGTCATGATCCGGACCGGGATTTGGGTTTTGTCTCTCCTTTCCCCGGTTTGGTCATGTCAGGGGTTAACTTTCTGCCTCGTTTTGGTTTCAGGTCTGCTATTTCTCTGTGCTACATCCTGCAGGCAGTGTCAGTTATACTTCTTGCCTATGGCATGAATAGCTGACTCCGGTGAAACCTTGATTTGTCCTGCTGCATTTAGCTGACTTTTCCCGTTTGTGTTCATTCCACTCTTCCCGACCCTTCCCTGTGTTTTCCCTTAGTGTCTGGATTCCTCGGTACTCGAACTCGGCTTTGGCTCTGACCTGACTCTGTCTCTTCCTTCTGGTACTTCTGCTTCGGACTGGTACTGACCTCTTGGCGCTCCTCTGACTCCATGTGTGATTTTCTCCTTGGTATTACGCTACTCTCTGGTATCTACCCGGCTTGTTTGACTATTCTGCTGCCACCTTGTGGTAGCCCCACTGCAGTTCTGCTGGTCTGCTCTGAACAGGATCAGCCCTCAACTCTGGATCCTCTGATGAACCCTTGAATTTCTAAATGGGGAAACGCGTCGAGACAAGAGGGAATGACTGATAGCTAATAAGTACCACGGTTTTGTGGGATTATTTTACATGGCTATTGAATTTACACCTGTCATTATACCCATACTGTCCTTTGGGAACAAGAGGGAATTACTAATGGCTGTAGTGCCATATCTTTGTGGGATTACCAGATATAACGATTTGCTGAATTTATATCTGTCAGTTTACCTGTGCTATTTTCTTCCCTAGCCTATCTGAACTTCTGGGAAGAGGGGTCTTATCTCTCAGATAGGTGGGATTTTATCCTGCATCCTACCTAGGTTATTTAACTATCTATGCATCTGTCTAAGTCCATTTTTTAGTCACATTACAGTGGACAAAAGCAAACGTTTTGGCATTTGTCACTGTGCACCTTGGCTTTACCCCACTTAGGTGAGATATAGCATTATAGGACTTTGAGATATTTATGATTATGTACTTAATTCCCCATGAGACTACCCTGTCTCCCCACTAGGGATATTATTATGGTGGTATGTGTGTGTTTTTCTATGTTTAGCATGTCTAGGGTGCATTAGGGACTCAAGGGCTACCGACGTTGAGCGGGGGCGCCATCACATCTACAACCAGGGTGCCAACCTCTGCTGACAGGTTGAGCGATATTCAATGCTCTTTCAGGGAGAGAATACCTCCTTTTTTCATATTTGGGTGTTCAGATAATGCAATGATCACCAGTGACATTATACCCAGGAGCGGACATATGGCATGTGCAGCCGCATCAGGGCCCAGAGGAGGAAAGGGGGCCCATGAAGAGCGGCTAACATTGAGGGCAATCTGGCCTGTTTCTCTGGCCCCAAGGTCCTGCCTACAGGAGAGAATGGAAGCGGAGCTGTAGGGATCCGTCATTCACTTCCTGCCCACGCTTCCTGTGTGATATAGCCACGCAGCTGGATGACGTCAGCATTCTGTGAAAGCTGGCGGCGACAATAATGCTGTGGCTGCAGGGAACATGCAGAGAGGTGATTGGTGTTTGTGTTTGTGTGGGCACTGATGGGGGTGGTGATGGAGGTGGTGGAGAAGGCAATGATGGAGGTGGTGTGGAGAACAATTATTGGAGTGGTGGAGAGGGCAATGATGGGGTGATGGAGAGGGCAATGATGGAGATGGCAGGGAGAGCAATGATTGGGGAGGTTGGGGAGAACAATGATTGGGGTGGTGAAGAGGGCAATGATTAGGGTGGTTGGGGAGAACAATGATTGGGGTGGTGAAGAGGGCAAGGATGGAGTTGTGGAGAAGGCAATGATGGAAGTGACGAGGGAGAACAATGATTGGGGTGGTGGAGAGGGTAATGATGGAGTTGGGGGAGAAGGCAATGATGGGGGTGGTGGGGTGAACAATGATTGGGGTGGTGAGGTTGGGGAGAACAATGATTGGGGTGGTGAAGAGGGCAGTGATTAGGGTGGTTGGGGAGAACAATGATTGAGGTGGTGAAGAGGGCAAGGATGGATTTGAGGGAGAAAGCAATGATGGAGGTGGTGGGGAGAACAATGATTGTGATGGTGGGGAAGAACAATGATTGGGGTGGTAGAGAGGGCAATCATTGGGGTGGTGGTGAGGGCAATTTGGAGGTGGTGGAGAGGGCAATGATGGAGCTGATGAGCATCGTTGAGAGGGCAATGAAGAGGGTAGTGGAGAGGGCAATGATCAGGGTGGTAGAGAGGGCAATGATGGGGTGGTGGAGAGGGCAATGAAGGGATGCGGGGATAATGAGGGATGTGCGGGATTGAAATGGGAGGAAGGAGGACTATGGACTTAGGGGGAAGGAAGATGTTGGATATGGATGTAAACTGAATTAGGTGTTGGAGGAGGGGGCTAACGCCCTGATAGTGTCCTCCTCCATCTCACAATTCATTGTGATGCTATTGGGAACTTAAAATTTATTGGGGAGTGGTAGAGGAGGTGAAAAGGTGCATAGGACCCTTTATAATAAATTGAAAGGTGGGAGAAGACACTGTTAGGGACTTGTAATGAATTGAGAGGTGGCGGAGGATGCTCAGTATCTGATAGCGTCTTCTCCCACCCCCAAATTCATTATGCTGCTATCAAGACTTATAATGAATCGGGGGGTGACACAGGACAAGGACTAAGGCTATGTGCACACGTTCAGAATTTGCAGGAGAAAATTCTGCCGCATATCCGAACGTGTTGGCAGAAAGAAAGTTGCATAAAATAATTTTTTTTTCCAATGGTTTACATATTTTCTCTCATTAGTATGGGTGAAATACACTGCAAAAATTGACATTATGCAGATTTTAATCTGCTGTAAATCTGCAAGAAAAAATAAGCAGTGTGTGTATGAGACTTCAGGGATCTCATTCACTTCGCTTATACTGTAAAACCTTGCATATTTTCCTTGTGCACATTAGCCTTACAGTTAATTGGGGAGAGTCACCGACTGAATAGTTTATATTATTGGGAGTCAGAGATTATAGTTAATGAGGGACACAGTGCTGATTATCACTTTATATTTTTAATGGTGCATGGCTAATAGTATATTAATGCTCGGGTACATATCTGTATTCAGGGGAGACATATATGTATATATACACTGCTCAAAAAAAATAAAGGGAAAACTTAAACAGAATATAACGCCAAGTAAATCAAACTCCTGTGAAATCAAACTGTCCGCTTAGGAAGCAACACTCACCATCAATTTCACATGCTGTTGTGCAAATGGAATAGACAACAGATGGAAATTATTGGCAATTATCAAGACACACTCAATAAAGGACACACTCCCCTGGAGAAAGCACGTGGACGAAATGCGCGTCGGGGCGTTTTGTGAGGTGGTATCTGTGACTCCTTACAATCCAGAATGGGTAAGCATTGATTTGCAACTTTCTATATGGACATCCCTAATATTAAGTTCCCATCATTTGGGTATGTGTACGTATATAGGACTGTGACCTTATAAGATGTGTTGTGAACTTCATATGGGATTGAGATATGCGTATATATTATACAATGCTATGTGATATGTGTTGATGTATTACCACTGCTTTACATGGATTTTGGCTTAGTCTTTTGAGATCCTCATATGTCATTATATGTTTTTAAGATAATTTTTCAATAAACTTTATTAATTTTATATTTCGAGCGTTATAGTGATCTATGAGTACTTTGTACTCATCTTTAGGTGATATATTCGGTTTTGTCCACTATTTTTGATTTCTAAACATAATCAATGGAGAAGCAGGAATAGCTATGCTTCTAGCTGGTAGTATTTATTTATGCTGTTGGAATCTTTATTTTGATATAGATGAAAATTATTGGCAATTATCAAGACATACTCAATAAAGGAGTGGTTCTGCAGGTGGGGACCACAGACCACATCTCAGTACCATTGCTTTCTGGCTGATGTTTTGGTCACTTTTGAATGTTGGTTGTGTTTTCACACTCGTGGTAGCATGAGACAGACTCTACAACCCACACAAGTGGCTCAGGTAGTGTAGCTCATCCAGGATAGCACATCTGTGCGAGCTGTGGCAAGAAGGTTTGCTGTGTCTGTCAGCGTAGTGTCCAGAGGCTAGAGGCGCTACCAGAAGACAGGCCAGTACACCAGGAGACGTGGAGGGGGCAGTAGGAGGGCTACAACCCAACCGCTACCTCAGCCTTTGTGCAAGGAGGAACACTGCCAGAGCCCTGCAAAATGACCTCCAGCAGGCCACAAATGTGCATGTGTCTGGACAAACAGTTAGAAACCGACATCCACAGATGTGGGGTTGTGCTCACAGCCCAACACCGTGCAGGACACTTGGCATTTGCCACAGAACACCAGGACTGGCAAATTCGCCACTATGCTCTTCACAGATGAAAGCAGGTTCACACTGAGCACATGTGACAGATGTGACAGAGTCTGGAGACGCCGTGGAGAGCGATCTGCTGCCTGCAACATCCTTCAGCATGTCCAGTTTGGCAGAGGGTCAGTAGTGGTGTGGGGTGGCATTTCTTTGGAGGGCCGCACAGCCCTCCATGTGCTCGCCAGAGGTAGCCTGACTGCCATTAGGTACCGAGATGAGAACCTCAGACCCCTTGTGAGACCATATGCTGGTGCGGTTGGCCCTTGGTTCCTCCTAATGCAGGACAATGCCAGACCTCATGTGGCTGGAGTGTGTCATCAGTTCCTGCAAGATGAAGGCATTGAAGCTATGGACTGGCCCACCCATTCCCCAGACCTGAATCCCATTGAACACATCTGGTACATCATGTCTCGCACCATCCACCAACATCACATTGCACCACAGACTGTCCAGGAGTTGGCGGATGCTTTAGTCCATGTCTGGGAGGAGATCCCTCAGGAGACCATCCACCGCCTCATCAGGCGCATGCCCAGGCATTGTAGGGAGATCATACAGGCACGTGGAGGCCACACACACTACTGAGCATCATTTCTTTGTCTTGAGGCATTTCCACTGAAGTTGGATCAGCCTGTAACTTCATTTTCCACTTTGATTTTGAGCATCATTTCAACTCCAGACCTCCGTGGGATATTAGTTGTGATTTACATTGATCATTTTTAGGTTTTATTGTTCTCAACACATTCCATTATGTAATGAATAAAGATTTACAACTGGAATATTTCATTCAGTGATATCTAGGATGTGGGATTTTAGTGTTCCCTTTATTTTTTTGATCAGTGTACAATGTATGTGACCTTGTTATTTTCAGGGCTGAGACGATCATTGTGACAAGACGAGTCATGGCTGGGAGATGTCGACATGAAGGTCTGATCAGAGGCAGAAGAAAGTGGCTCTAAACGGGCAAGACTTCAGCGGTAAGTACCTGGATGTAAATATTATTCTGTATCTGCACTGTGTGACATGGAGTGATGTTATTTGTAAAATCTCTTATTCTAGATTTTCACATTTGTGTGAAATGTCCGTGTGCTTCCAGGTTTTTTATCGGATGGCACACAGGCTCGTAGAGTTTTGTAGGTCCATTCACACATACATGAAAATTACAGATCTGAGAATGAGATCCCTGAGGGTCAGAGAATGTCCTATTCTGATCGGATTTTGAGGATCAGAA
Source organism: Ranitomeya variabilis (assembly GCF_051348905.1). Lineage (NCBI taxonomy): Eukaryota > Metazoa > Chordata > Amphibia > Anura > Dendrobatidae > Ranitomeya > Ranitomeya variabilis. The sequence goes on along the minus strand of NC_135232.1, from coordinate 313,495,292 downwards.
TAGGACATGCTCAATGCGTCTGTAAAAGCTTTCAGCACACCGACACTGCACACGGATACAGGAATGTAGTCTTATTATGTACAGTATACAGTTGTGCTCAAAAGTTTACATACCCCGGCAGAATATTTGCTTTCTTGGACTTTTTTTCCTGTATTAGATGACAACTTTAAAAATCAGTGGGAGGAGCTAACAAATACGTGTTCTAAGGGATTCATGGTCCTGTTAAAACAAATGAATCGTGAATCATTGACGTCTATTGAAACAGAAATCGATGGCCTGCAAGCCACTTTGCAAAAAACATGACAGCTGAGGCTCTCAAAAATTTGAACGATGAGGTTGATGGTGAACTACAAAAGTGGGCGAACGATATTCAGTCTATCAAGGCAAAAAAAATTCAAGAGAGATATTCAAGACAAACAACAATGTCGTGTGTATAGATGGCGCAATTCTCTTGGATTATCCCGTTCTCATTCCAGGAATATGTCATATTCTCGATCTAGGTCCACCTCACATTCGAATAGATCCACCTATGAGGACGACAAAGTGCCTAGTGAAACACAGTCAGGTGGTACTCCGACTGTTGAGCCAACTAGCCAAAGGATCGCTACCAGGCAATTGACCAAAAATAAAAATTCCGGGGGTAGGGTGCCCCAGGCCAGTCCTCAGAGTGGATTACAGGTATTGAACCTTTCATCTCATTCACTGACTGCGGTACAATTAGAGGTATTGAGTAAGGGCCTTACCTTCTCTCCCACTAATCCTTTTAATTATTTTGTAGCGTTAAAGGATCTGCACCTATTTTCCCGTAAATTGATTTGGAGAAAGCTTCACAGCAAAAGAAGTACACCTGAGACCATGAGTGAGGTGGAAATGGACACTCTCCGTGATCTGGAGGATCTTTTTGGGGAACAAGACAGTTTGCACAAAAGTAGGTTCCCCCCTTCTGTTATGCCCAGGTCCACCAGGATCCCCCCCTTGTCTCTGAGCCCAAATATTGAAATCTTTACAAAATTGGTTAGTGACGACTTTGAGAAACTGTTGTCAAGACGTAAATTTGACAATCTGACCTTTAAACAGCGCCAAGCTATTTTTGAGCTACAATCTCTTAAGGACGTTGTTTTCAAGCCAGCAGACAAGGGGGGAACATAGTGGTTTGGCTTAGTGATAGGTATGAGACTCTACAACATATTGCAAACTGTCATTTAATCCTATGGCCTCATTTGCCCACGAACTCCAGTTAATTTTGATTAAGGCCCTTGAGGCTAACATCATCACTAAGAGAGTTTTTGATGGATTGATGGTTAGGTCCCCAAAGGTACCAATGTTTTATTTGCTGCCAAAAATCCACAAGGATGCCCTCGACCCCCCGGGGCGTCCTATTGTGTCCAGAATAGGGGGCATTTGTGATTTTGTATGTCAGTTTATAGATTTCTATTTAAAACCCCTTGTGGAATTACTGCCTTCCCATATCCGTGACACGACGGATGCCCTGAAGCGGGTTGATGGCATCCTTGTGGACACCAATACTCTCCTCATCACCATTGACATCAAGAGCCTTTATACTTGCACCGATCATGCCCAGGGTCTGGATGCTGTTCGTCTCTTCCTGGGGGCCTCCAAACTGGACGGCTCTCAATGTGGTTTGATCCTCGAGCTGCTGAGCTATGTCCTGTCCCACAACTTTTTTTGTCTTTAAAGACAATTTTTATCTGCAGAAGTGGGGCACAGCCATGGGGGCGGCCTGTGCACCCTCGTATGCAAATCTCTTCCTAGGCACCTGGGAGAGAGGTATTTTCGGCGACAGGGGCCCACCGGCCGTCTCCCATGTGCTGTGCTGGTACCGCTATATTGATGACATCATTTTGTTGTGGGTCGGGCTGGCCTGTCAGCTCGAGGATTTTATGAGGATGTTAAATGACAATACCTTTAACATTCGGCTTACATATACTTTTGATAAGAGGAGGGTTGACTTTCTGGATGTCCGTCTTGAGGTTGAAGTCTACCTCTGTTAATTCTTTGCTACACGCTTCTTCAGCTCATCATCCGTCCACAGTGAGAGCGGTCCCAGTCGGACAGTTCCTTAGGATGCGACGAATATGTCCCACTGACTCCAAATTTGAGGTACAGGCCTCGGACCTTAAACAATGTTTTTTGGCCCGTGGCTATAGTCACAGATGTGTCAAAACTGGGTATGATCGTACAAGGAAAACCTCACATAATAGTTTGTTACATCCATTGAAGAGGTGTAAGGATGTGGGTGGCGTTGGACCAATCTGGTTCATCTCCACCTACAACCATGAATGGCACAGTATGCGTGCTATTCTTAATAAACACTGGCCCGTCTTGGGGGCTGATTCCACCCTGAGGGCCTCCCTGGGTAACTCTCCCCTGATGACTCCCAAAAATTCCAAAAATCTTGGTGACTTACTGGTTAGGAGCCACTACGTTCCGGCTCCGTGCAATCCCTTTGGCACTAGTGGTCCTCAGGTTGGATCTTTTTCATGCGGGCACTGTCTTGCCTGTGCCAATGTTCTACACTGCTCTTCCTTTGTCTCATCAGATGGGTCGAAGGAATTTAAAATCAGACAACATATTTCTTGTGGTACTTCTAATGTTGTATATTATGCCACTTGTTCGTGCCCCAAGATATACGTGGGTCTTACCACAAGAGAACTGAGAATACGTGTGCATGAGCATGTGTGGGACATTGGCGCGGCCAAGACAGTGTCCGATATTTCGGAGTTGAAAACAATTCCCTGTCACTTTAAGTTATATCACAATAGTAACGCAAGAATTTTGAAGGTGAGGGGGATCGATGCCCTTCACTTGGGCATAAGAGGAGGTGACAATAAAAAAACTCCTTGCACAAATTGAGACAAGGTGGATCGTCCAACTAGATACCATGACACCGAAAGGTCTCAATGAATCTTTGAGTTTTGCCCCTTTTATATAGTGTTCCCAATACATATCTCTTGGCTCTTCAGCCTCCTGTTCCCACATGCCCCCATGTCTATTAACCCCGCGGATGTGTTTTTGTGTTTTTAATTTTATTTTAATATGATTGTCTTTTTGTTTATCTAGTGGTTGTGACTCTGCTGATCTATAGCACTGGCCTGATGAGCGGTGGGGTCCTTGCGGGCCCGGTCCTTCACTGCTAAGTCTTTCTGGTGATGGGCCTCCAGCCCAGCCTGGTACGCCTTCTCCTTCTTTTCCCACTGCTGTTCTAGCTGGGCCTGATATTCTTCCCAGCTGAGGGCTTGCACCATCTCTCCTTCTTGGGTCGCCACCCCAGGGAACCCCATAAAGTTGGACCTGGGGTTCACCCAGCGGCACACCGTGCGCTCGGCATAAACCGCGCTCGTCAGGGTGACTGGCGAGATCGGGGCTTTTAGAAGGTGCTCCATGCCGGTGGCCTGGTCCCAGGGAAGGAGGTGCTGGAGTCGATAGGTCCCAGGGGGAGGTGGCATTGCAACTGGGCCTATCAGCAGGTCCTCTGCTAACGGGGCAGGGTCGGCGGGCTTACCGGCCGGTATAACGTCCTCCCTTGTGGCTGGTTCCGCTGGCGGTGACATCGGCGGAGGCGTCGGCAGCAAGTCGAACAGCGATGCAGGGACCGAGGTTGGGGACTCCTCCGCTGGCGTCTCCTGGGGTGCGGCCTTAGCTTCCACCCGCAGCTGGAGAAGCTGCCCGATCAAGTCTTCTATCTCAAACTGCAGGAGATCCGCATCGGCCGTGGAGACTGGGCCTCTATGCTCCTCCGGATAGCTGGGGGAGTTTTCCACTTCAACCCCACACTCTGGGTCTGAGCGGTCGGCCATCACGTCCCCCACGGGGGTCACTTCCTGATCTTTTTCCCGCTCTCTCCTTCGTGGGCGGTTTCTTTTTCGTTGCCTCCGCCCTCCATTGAGGATTAGGAGGCGGATCTCAGCTGCTGACGGACACGTCCTCAAGGTACAGAAATATTTAGACTGGGCGGCCATTGTCTTTTGCGCTCTTCAGCTTGTGTACGCCCACTTCCATGCCCTTCTTCTTCTCCTGCGCTCTTCTTAGCGCTATAATGGCGACGGTTTGGGCGGGAACTCTTGGTGGTAATAGCAATGCACAGTCTTTGCAATAAATCACGGTTTAGGCACAGTTCAATCACAGTTCCAAGGCACACATGACCTGTTTCTTCAGGCTTAAGTAGATCCTGTTTGTGACGCCAAGTTTGGAGCGCCCCCAGACGCAGGGCCGTGGGGTACTCAGTACCGGGCCTCTCTGTCTCAGTTCTGGGGTCGTCACGGTGGCTAGACCCGGTCCGTGACCCTGCTAAGGGGCGTCCAATGAAAGATGAGATAATGGTGCGTGGTGTAGGTCGCGGTGAATAACGAGGACACAGGGTTGCAGTCTCTTTACCTCTTTACTGAAGGCTTCAGGATCCTTAATCCAGAGTACTGTTAACAGAGCTGGTTGAGACCGGTCCGAAGGCATCTCCAGAGTTCCCTTTGCAGGTGGAAATCTGTGCCTACCTTCTAGCGCCTGTGTGTTGTAGTACTTCTCTGCTGAGCACCACGGGATAGTCCTCACAACTGTTGTGTCTGTTTCTGATGTTCTTTCTCACAACTTATATCTGTTCTGATGTCTGATGGGGCGCTGCAAAAACACCATGTAAGTTTACAACCAAGGTATATTACAGGTTGATACTGGAAAATGTCCCATCATAAGGTCAGATACATTCGATGATGGGCAATGCTGTGTTATATGCTGTAACAATAAAGGAGAAGCCGCCTGCTCCTCTACAGCAGTTACAGACAGGCTCTCTAATCACCAGCTGCACATGCATAGTAAGAAAATATATATATGTAGGCAGGGCCGGACTGGCCATCGGGGCACTTCTGGCAAATGCCAGAAGGGCCGGTGCCAGTCGTGGGCCGCTCGATCCGCCTCCCCCTGCCGCCTCACCCCCCTGCCTCCGCATTCAACTATACCGCCGTCGACGCCGGTACAGTTGAATGCAATGATGGAGGAGAGAGCGTCTACAGACGCTCCCTCTCCCATCATTCCCCGCTCTGCCTCTGACACTGCGGGTGCGCGATGACGTCATATCATCGCGCACCTGCTGTGTCCCGGGCAGACTGCAGCCGCTGAGACAGGAGCAGGAAGCAACGCGGGCAAGAGGAAAGGTGAGGAGAGTGTTTTTTTTTTTTTTTACTGGACTGTGGGGACATTCTCGGGGGGGGGGGGAGGAGGAAAGATGCGGGCTGTGCTGGATATACCACTGTGCGGGCTGTGCTGTATATACCACTGTGCGGGCTGTGCTGGATATACCACTGTGCGGGCTGTGCTGGATATACCACTGTGCGGGCTGTGCTGGATATACCACTGTGCGGGCTGTGCTGTATATACCACTGTGCGGGCTGTGCTGGATATACCACTGTGCGGGCTGTGCTGGATATACCACTGTGCGGGCTGTGCTGTATATACCACTGTGCGGGCTGTGCTGGATATACCACTGTGCGGGCTGTGCTGGATATACCACTGTGCGGGCTGTGCTGGATATACCACTGTGCGGGCTGTGCTGGATATACCACTGTGCGGGCTGTGCTGTATATACCACTGTGCGGGCTGTGCTGTATATACCACTGTGCGGGCTGTGCTGGATATACCACTGTGCTGGCTGTGCTGGATATACCACTGTGCGGGCTGTGCTGTATATACCACTGTGCTGGATATACCACTGTGCGGGCTGTGCTGTATATACCACTGTGCTGTATATACCACTGTGCGGGCTGTGCTGTATATACTACTGTGCGAGCTGTGCTGTATATACTACTGTGCGGGCTGTGCTGTATATACTACTGTGTGGGCTGTGCTGTATATACTACTGTGTGGGCTGTGCTGTATACTGCTGTGTGGGCTGTGTTATCTACTATGCGGGCTGTGCTATATACTATGCGGGCTTTGCTATATACTATGGGGAGTATATTATCTTCTATGGGAGGCCATTTTATGTACTATGTGGCTGTGGTATATACTATTGTGGGGGTATATTATATTCTATGGGGGAGGTTGGGTTATATACTATGGGGGAGGTTGTGTTATATACTATGGGGGGCTACATTATATTCTATGGGGGGGCTACATTATATATTATGGGGAGGTGGACTGTATTATATTCTATGGGGTTACATTATACTCTGTGGGGTAGCTGCATTATACTCTGTGGTTGCCGCATTATATTCTGTAGGGTGGTGGCTACATTATACTATATGTGGGCTGCATTATACTGTATCGAGGACTATGGGGAATACGTTATACTATATGAATAACTATGGGGTGCATTATACTATGTGAAGTGAATTGTACTACATGGATGACTATGGCGGTGCATTATACTATATGGAGCACTGTGAGGAGTGTATTATACTATATAGAGCACTATGAGGAGTGTATTATGCTATATGGAGGACTATGAGGAGTGTATTATACTATGTGGAGGACTGAGCAGTGTATTTTAATATATGGAGGACTATAGGGAGTGTATTATACTATATGGAGGACTGTGGAGCACATTATAATATATGGAGGACTATGGGGTGTATTTTACTAAACAAGTAAAATGCTGCATATTCAGATTACTTTTGCCGGAACAAAAATCATTGTTCTCAGCAGCACATCGCCGCTGTAAACTGTAGATGTGCTGCTGATAACATGATACTGTATGGGGATCGGTTAGTGATCTGTTAGTGAAGTGATCGTTCTGTCCCATCATTCTTTCTCAGATGGTGGAAAGAGGCCGGGAAACAAGTGTTGAACAACTTCAGTATTGTCGATCAAACTCATTTAGCGGCCTGAACTCAGCGCTTGTAAATACAACCGAAATGCTTTTGTGTGATGTGCAATATGTTAGCATTTTGGGCCCCATTTTAAACTTTGCCTAGGCGTAGGGCCCCACTTTGCCTAAAACCGGCCCTGCCTACAAGTGTACAAAGATATTATAAAGTCACCATGTGACAAGTGGGCCTGTGTAACTTCAAATGCCAGGGCTGAATTTTAGTCCCAGTCCGGCCCTGTATGTAGGTCTAGTATAAGCTGCCTGCAGCCATAAGTGTATGTGCAGAAAACTGCAAGGTCTGTGTCCCCAGTCAGTCACGCTACCTTCATACAATAGACGAGAGACAGGGCTGAAAACTGGGCCCATGATGTGTTCTTCAGCATAAGGTGCAGCATCACACTAGGAGTGCCCACTCACTGCCTTGCCAGGTGCTGAGTTATTAGTGTCCACTCACTGCCTTGCCAGTTGCTGAGTTATTAGTGGCCACTCACTGCCCGCCGTGTGCTGAGTTATTAGTGCCCACTCACTGCCCGCCATGTGCTGAGTTATTAGTGCCCACTCACTGCCCCCGCCATGTGCTGAGCTATTAGTGTACACTCACTGCCCGCCATATGCTGCGTTATTAGTGCCCCACTCACCGCCACGCCTGTGCTGAATTACTCCCTGAATAATTATTGACACCTGATAAAATATATATATAGTAAGGCTCCAGGTAATGCACTCAGGCTTGTGCTATCCACCATCTTAGATATACAGAAAAAGGGGGGTGGAGATATCAGGCAGGACAGCATGCAACATAATAGGACTAAAGGCTGCCATATCTCCAGAAATAAAGCACGGATTTGGAAGTCATGCACAGATTATCTGTGCAGCAAGGAAAGTAACCTGGAGACCCGGGATCTAACATGTACTCAAAGTCTGTATACATGATAAGCATGCTGCGCAGAGATGGAGCCATTACTCATATATCACATAAATATAGTGAGAGTAACCTGTTATGCGGGATCTGTACACCCAGCATCATCAGACTGTACTGTAGCAGAGATGGAGCCTTTACTCATATATCACATAAATTAAATATAGTGAGAGTAACCTGTTATGCGGGATCTGTACACCCAGCATCATCAGACTGTACTGTAGCAGAGATGGAGCCTTTACTCATATATCACATAAATTAAATATAGTGAGAGTAACCTGTTATGCTGGATCTGTACACCCAGCATCATCAGACTGTACTGTAGCAGAGATGGAGCCTTTACTCATATATCACATAAATATAGTGAGAGTAACCTGGTTACACTGGATCTGTACACCCAGCATCATCAGACTGTACTGTAGCAAAGATGAGGTCACATACAGGTCACCAGACTCCATAAATGGGAAGGGGGAATCGGCACACAGCAGCATGCAATGCACAGACATGAAGTGCAGCCTCTTACCCTCATATACTGTATATACGGTATATATATACCATCCCATTACTGCTCCCTCTCACCAGTGACTAGTCCCTGTAACTGCCCAGCTCCGCGCTAGCAATAGCAGACACTGTATGTGTCAATGCTCTAACCCATCATACATAAACCCAAAACTCATGAAGACTCTGTATAATACAGCAGAAATGTGACACAGCAGCCATGTCTGTATGGAGGTCACACAGGAGCTGTCTCTGCAGTGTGTGAGGCAACTAGTGTTGAGCGATACCTTCCATACTGAAAGTATCGGTATCGGATAGTATCGGCCGATATCTGAAAAATATCGGATATTGCCGATACCGATACCAATACAAGTCAATGGGACACAAGTATCGGAAGCTATCCTGGATGGTTCCCAGGGTCTGAAGGAGAGGAAACTCTCCTTCAGGCCCTGGGATCCATATTCATGTAAAAAATAAAGAATAAAAATAAAAAATATGGATATACTCACCCCTCCGGCGGACCCTGGACCTAGCGGTGTTAACCGGCAGTCTCCGTTCCTAAGAATGACCGAGTGAAGGACCTTCGATGACGTGGCGGCTTGTGATTGGTCGCGTGACCGCTCATGTGACCGCTCACGCGACCAATCACAAGACCGCGACGTCATCGCAGGTCCTTCACTCGCTCATTCTTAGGAACGGAGGCTGCCGGTTGCAGCGGTTACAACCAGGGTGCGTCAGAGGGTGAGTATATCCCTATTTTTTATTTTTATTCCTTATTTTACACATGAATATGCATTCCGATCCCGATTCCCGATATCGCAAAAATATCAGAACTCGGTATCGGAATTCCGATACCGCAAATATCGGCCGATACCCGATACTTGCGGTATCGGAATGCTCAACACTAGAGGCAACTTGTAACAGACCCATGAAGGAACATGGCAGCTACATGAATCTCTGAGGTAATATTGCTCCCAAATAAGATGTAAGAGCTGATACTACACTAATACATGATGAATGTGGAGTAGTATATCAGCCATGTCTGCAGCGAGGTACACATGAGGGAACATGGCGGCTACATGAATTTATGAGGTAAAATTGATCCCATATATGATGTAGGAGCAGATACTACACTAATACATGATATGTGAGGTGAATGTACTCCTATCAGCTATAATGTGAGGTGATAACCCCAGTATTATACTCCCTGAAACTGCAGACATGTTTCCTTAATGTTTCCTCCTGTCCATCCTGTGAGAGAAAGAGGGAGAGCCAGAGTTGCCTCCCCTATATAAGCCCCACCCTCCTCACAGTAATACACCAGGCACAAACAGCTAAACTTCCTCTTAAAGCAACAACACTCTTGTTTAAAATCTACACCGCAATACAAACAAAAGCTGTAGGAGTTCTCGGTCCACCCATCCCCAAGTCATGTCCACCTCCGTCTAGTCTCCAGTGGTTTCTGGAATAGAAGCTCGTTGTTACCCAACAGTATGAAAATCGCATATGAGTGAAGCGGCCATGTGATGACTGCTGGAACCAGCAATCAGAGCTGAATCCTGACAGTGAGTATATTTCAGGCTGTTAGGATTGACTGTAGGGCTTCTTTTTATTATTAAAGGGTGCGTCCAGGTTTGAGGTGAAAGTCTGCAGTCACTATAGGTGGCTGCAGGCTTCTGAATTCTCACAGCGCAGGCACTGCACACATTTAGGATTCTTCTTTGCGCAAGTATGTGATTTGGATACTTCTGGCCACTAGACGTGCTCGGCCTCGCTAAATTCATTTTCATTGAGGCCACGCATGTCTTGTCAGCATGTAACCACATGTATGCAAATCACCAGCACCAGAAAGTGTGCAGTGTGTGCACTGTGAGAATTCAGAAGTCTGCAGTCACATAGAATGACTGCAGAATCATCACAAACTTGGACAACGCCTTTAATATCCCTAACATAAATAAAAATATGAGACTTAGTCAGTATAACAAAAAACATTTACATACAGGTACCTGATAGATGACGTCGTCTCTGGAGTCATTCTCTTACTTTTCTTCATCATCTTGTCCAGACTCCATGAGTTTTCTCATCCACAGCGGTCTCTGCAGACTTCCATCTTCTCCGGTCTTGTGCAGCACCTCCCCACATGATGCCCTTAAAGATAGCAGTGTCATTATAATGCTCCTGAATAACAATATCTGCCTTACCCTGAGCCCCTGAATAAATAATTGCCCCTCACTATATTCCCTGCCCAAAATATGACCACACACTGTCCCTCTTATGGTGCATACTGTCCACACTGCCCCCTCCTTTCCATACTTCACACTGTTCTCTCAGGGCTTAGTCTCTATACTGTGCCCCCTTATCATACTCCCCCTCCTTGGTATAGTGTTGACTCCTGGCTATGCACATACACTGTTCCCCCATGCTACACCCCCCACACTTTTTCCCACCATTCTGTCTCCTTGCAAGTTTCCTCCTCCCTCCTCGTACATTTACCTTCTCACTTTCCATACTACCTCCTCACACATCCCTCCGACTTCCCATACTGTGTCCACACCCATCCCATCACCCTCACTTTCCATACTGTGTCCTGATATATTTTTCCCTCGCTCCTCATACTGTATCCAAACCCATACCACTCATCATACATGCCCCCCATCTCATACCCATACCACACACCGTAAATATCCCACACACAGTAAATACCCCCCCACACACACAGTAAATACCCCCAACACACAGAAAATACCCCCTCACACACACACACAGTAAATACCCCTAACACACAGTAAATACCCCCCTCATACACATGTGGCGCCCCAGGGTCCTGGTCGTCACAGTGGCATTGCTTTCCTCCTGGGGAGAGTGATGCTACGTTTGGAGGCAAGAAAGCATAACTGCAACCAGGTACCACAAACATGCAACACATTCACACTCCAGACCACCAGGGGGAGCTTTTGATCCTATTTACTAGGTGACTCCCCATATATATATAACTGGTAGGAGGGAAAGTTAGTTCCTGACAGAGCTCCAGAGTGAGCTCCAGACATCAGTCTGAGGAAGACAGAGGGGTCACGGAGCTGTGCATGCCACAGAGCTGCAGCTCCTGGAAAGAGGCATTTGAGAAAGCAGAATTGATTGCAGTGAGCGGGCAGGAGAGGAAGCACAGGAGAGGATACCAGAAGGGGACCAGCCCTGAGCAGGCTGCCTCCTTCTGAGGCACAGAACGCCAGTAGCCGGAACACCGAGGTTGTAAGGACCTCCACGCCTTACATCAGAGACCGGCAGGACAGCTAATTGCACGTTACCTGTCCGCACCCACACCCAGGAAGCACAGTGACACCCCACAGAGCCGGGTCATCTAAGAGACCCTATAAACAGGCTCAAGTCACCAGTCATACGGGTTTTTGTCCTATCCTATCTGGGGGACAGAGAGAGAGAGATAACATCTGTGAGGACCTTATGTGAAGCTTCTAGCAGTAAGGTACTACACCACTACAGTGCAAAGGAAGGCTTCTATTTTCCACCTGGATAAGGGGACTCTGGACTTGCCTCCAAACCTGCCTGACCCTACTTGCCCTGTGATCCAGTGCCCTGGACTGTGGCTGCTGAAACCAACAGTAAACAAGGTAAAGAGACTGCAATCTTGTGTCCTCGTTCTTCTCTGCCTTTCACCATACCACCATCTACACACCGGGAGCCCTGGGATATACTTCACCTGTAGGAAGATATACCATCTAGCTGCCATAACATCACCCCAGCGGACCCCTTACATCAGCATCAGTCCCGACTGACCGAATACCACAGGTGGCGTCACGAACATAAACTTTATCCCTTTAAAGACCTTTCCCCCTTTTACATGGGTGCCCAGGGCCACGGACCGGGTCCAAGCCACCGTGACATCCCCCTGTGAACTGCAGGACCCGGTACCGAGTACCCCTAGCCCATGGGGCGACTCACACACAACAGTAAATACCCCCCTTATACACACAGAGTAAATTCCTCCCCATACACTAAGTACAACACACACACACAGTAAATGCACCCCCCCAGTAAACACCACCTACATCCAGTAAATACAACACACACAAACTAAATAACCCCACACACACAGTAAATACACATACAGTAAACACACCCCCAGGGAATGAGCGAATGAAATACCCCTGCGAGCAGTAAATACCCCCCTCCTATCTTTGGTGTCTTCAGTTCTACTGAGTGGAGCACTTGCCAGTTGCCACCGATCTGCGGTGCCAGCGAGTGACGTCAGCAGCGTGATCACATGACATGATCACACTGCTGGCATCGCTCTCTGATCCAGCAGGCAGTGCTTCAATTGTACACGCATTTGTAAGATGCGAATGCAATCAGGGCCGGTTTTAGGTAAAATGGGGCCCTAGGCATAAGTTTAAAATGGGGCCCCAAATGCTAACATATTGCACATCAAACAGAAGCATTTCTGTTGTATTTATGTGCGCTGTGTTCAGGTCACTAAACGAGTGTGATCGACAACATTGAAGTCGTTCGACGCTTGTTTCCTGGCCTCTTTACGCCAACTGAGAAAGAATGATGGGAACCGAGCAATCACTATTAGTTCAATCTGTCCCCATACAGTATCATGTTATCAGCAGCATATTGTCACGGGGGAACTGGGTAGACTAAGGTTGGTTACCCGGGCCCCTGTGATATCCCTCAGGCTAGGGAAACCCTGTCTGTCCCTTTCCCAGAAGTTACACTAAAGGTGTGCATGTCTGGGCCGCCAGGCCTGACCCTGACTCCTGTTTCAGCCCTAAGCTGAAACCACCACCCGCCACCCAGTGAAGAGACCACACACCAATCCCCACAGAAAGCACAGACAGGGAAAACTGAAAAACGCACCACGCCGCAGACACACAGGAATACACTATAATGTGCACAGGGCAAAATATATACAAATAGGAAGGAGGAATATGACAAAGGATTATACACCACCAGATACGATATACCTACAACAAGACCAACACTCCAGACCGGAATCACCAGGCAAAAAGCACAAGCTATAATCGGCGACGCCCAAAGTCCAGTGCGACTATTTAAAGGCCGTTGGCGTGACCCAGCCTCCAACCTGATTACCAGCTAGATTAACCCCGAACAAGCTGGACAAAATGAGCGTGTAGTGGACGTAAGTGGAATTACTGCTGTCTGTCGGACGCCCTAGTGTGCACAGCGTCCGACATGACACATATCTACAGTTTACAGCGGTGATGTGCTGCTGAGAACAAGCATTTTTGTTCTGGCACAAACAATCCAATCACTCGATGAATATGCAGCATTTTGCTTGTTTAGTATAATACACCCCATAGTCCTCCATATAATATAATGTGCCCCATAGTCCTCCATATAGTATAATACACTCCCCATAGTCCTCCATATAGTATAATACACTCTCCATACTTCTCCATATAGTATTATACACTCCTCAGTCCTCCATATAGCATTATACACTCCTCAGTCCTCCATATAGTATAATACACTTCCCATAGTCATCCATATGTTAAAATACACTCCTCATAGTGCTCCATATAGCATAATACACTCTTCATAGTGCTCCGTATAGTATTATACACTTCCCATAGTCCTCCATATCGTATAATACACTCCTCAGTCCTCCATATAGTATAATACAATCCTCAGCCCTCCATATAGTATAATACACTGCTCATAGTGCTCCATATAGTATAATGAACCCCTCCTAGTCCTTCATATAGTATAATACACTCCTCAGGCCTCGATATAGTATTATACACTCCTCATAGTCCTCCATATATTAAAATACACTGCTCAGTCCTCCATATAATATAATACACTTCTCATAGTGCTCCATATAGTATAATGCACCGCCATAGTCATCCATGTCGTACAATTCACTTCTCATAATATAACGCACCCCATAGTTCTTCATATAGTATAATGTATTCCCCATAGTCCTCGATACAGTATAATGCAGCCCACATATAGTATAATGCAGCCACCCCACAGAGTATAATGCAGCCACCCCACAAAAGTATAATGCAGCCCCGCCATACAAGGGAGACAGGCACAATAGGACACAAGGGGACTCCGAGGGCAGAGTAGATGCATGGGGAGACGGGGAGGAGACATGGGAGCAGGGAAGATGGGGGCACAGGGATTACAAGGATAGAGTGGATGGGGAACACACGGTGAGAAAGGGGACAAGAGAGACTGGATAACAAGGGAATGCAGGGGAGACTTGAAAGCAGGGCAGACGGGTCACATGGGGACAAGGGGCAGGGAATGCATGGGGGGTGCAGAAGGACTCAGGGCATAGGAGATGGGGAACATTGGGGGACCAGTGGAGGAGGGACAAGGTGCGTACGGGGGCCCGGAGGAGCACAATGACCTGAACCTGGGGACCTATGAGGACATGGGGCACGGGAGAGCAGGGAGAAAACAGGATTGGTGTCACAGGGGGCCAGGGATGCTGGGGGCCAAGGACAGCGACACATGGGCAGCAGACACACCTCACTGCCGCCGGTCCCGTACATCTCCAAATTCATCCCCGGATCCTCCAGATGGCTGTGCCGCTGCGGCATCCTCCTCCTGAGCGGCTCGGTCCACGTGCCCCCCACCAGCTCCAGAGCTGCCTGTTCCCAGTCCCAGCAGCCACCACAGACTCCACCAATATGATGGCGGCCATCACCCGTGGAGATGCTGCACTGCCTGGGCCCGGCACACAGCGGGTGTGCGATGAAGTGACGTCATCACGCATCCGCAGTGTCAGAGGCAGAGGGGAATGATGGGAGAGGGAGCGTCAGCTGACGCTGTCTTCCATCATTGCTTTGAACTGTATCGGCGTCATAGACCCCGGTATAGTTCAATGCGGTGGTGGCGGGGTGAGTTGGGTGCCTCTGACCTGCCAGGCTCGATCGCAGCAGCGACTGCTGTGACCGTGGTAGTTACGCCCCTGATGAGGGCTAACACCCCAAAAAACCCTTTTACTGATTGGAGACAAAGAACCCTGTGGCAAAGAAAAAGTCCGGTATTAAGTATCTCTCGTTAGGAAAAGGAAGTACTCATCCTCGCATCCGCGTACACAGGGTTTGAACGCCCACATTGCTAGACTAATCTCATTAGAGATGGTGCCCTACCGTTTAGTTGAAACCGAAGCTTTCAAAGCCCTGATGGACTACGCTGTACCACGTTACGAGCTACCCAGTCGACACTTCTTTTCGAGAAAAGCCATCCCAGCCCTCCGCCAGAATGTAAAAGACCGCATAATCCATGCACTCAGGCAATCTGTGACAATCTGTGAGTAGAAAGGTGCACCTGATAACAGATGCATGGACCAGTAGGTATGGCCAGGGGCGTTACGTCTCCATCACGGCACACTGGGTTAATGTGGTGGATGCAGGGTCCACAGGGGACAGCAATATTGGGACAGTTCTTCCTAGCCCACGGTCTAGGAAACAGTTGGCTGTAGGCGTTCGTCCCCCCTCCTCCTCCTCGTCCTCCAGCAGAAGCGAGAGCTCATCCACAGACCGCAGTCGCACGACCACTCCATCCG
Organism: Ranitomeya variabilis; assembly: GCF_051348905.1. NCBI lineage: Eukaryota > Metazoa > Chordata > Amphibia > Anura > Dendrobatidae > Ranitomeya > Ranitomeya variabilis. The sequence continues at coordinate 313,479,503 of NC_135232.1, read as the reverse complement.
CAGCTGCCACTGTTGCACACGAGGTGTCCCATTATGTAACAGCTAGTGGCAAGCGTCAGCAGGCAGTATTGGCAATGAAGTGTTTGGGAGACAACAGACACACCGCGGAAGTTCTGTCCGAGTTCTTGCAGCAAGAAACTCAGTCATGGCTGGGCACTGTACATCTTGAGGCAGGCAAGGTAGTGAGTGATAACGGAAGGAACTTTATGGCTGCCATAGCCCTTTCACAACTGAAACACAATCCTTGCCTGGCTCACACCTTAAACCTGGTGGTGCAGTGCTTTCTGAAAAGTTACCCGGCGTTACCCGACCTGCTCCGCCGTTCGCCCGTACACTCCAGCTGTATGCAGAACCATCAGCGGTCTTTGCAACTTCCCCAGCATCGCCTAATCATCGACGTTGCAACAAGGTGGAACTCCACACTGCACATGCTTCAGAGACTGTGCGAACAGAGGGGTGCTGTTATGTATTTGTGGGAGGATACACATACACGGGTAGGCAGTTGGATGGCAGACATGGATTTGTCAGGTGTGCAGTGGTCGAAGCTACAAGACCTGTGTCAAGTCCTTCAGTGTTTTGAGGAATGCACATGGCTGGTTAGTGCAGACAACGCCATAATAAGCATGAGCATCCCCCTAATGCGTCTGCTGATGCAAAGTTTGACGCACATAAAGGAGCAGGCGTCTGCAGCCGAGGACGAGGGAAGCCTAGATGACAGTCAGCCATTGTCTGCTCAGGGAAGTCAACAGGACGAGGTGGCGGGCGAAGAGGAGGACGAGGAGGATGATGGGGATGAGTATTTTTTGGATGAGGAAGCTTCTCAGGGGGCAACAGAAACCTGCAAATGACGTTGATTTGCCTGAAAGTGCTCCTCAACCCAGCACATGCACAGATTTGACAACTGGCACATTGGCACACATGGCGGATTATGCCTTGCGTATCCTCAAAAGGGACCCACGCATTATAAAAATGATGACCGATGACGATTACTGGTTGGCCTGCCTCCTTGATCCTCGCTATAAAATTGCAAAATATCATGCCACATGAGAACCTCGAACAAATATTGGCAACCAAACAAGCTACTCTTGTAGACCGTTTGATTCAGGCATTCCCAGCACACAGCGCCGGTGATGGTTCTCACACGAGCTGCAGGGGGCAACAGGGCAGAGGTGTTAGAGGTTCACAAATCAGAAGTGGCGTTGGACAGAGGGGTTTTCTGACCAGGTTGTGGAGTGATTTCGCAATGACCGCAGACACGACAGGTACTGCAGCATCAATTCAAAGTGACAGGAGACAACATTTGTCCAGTATGTTTACTAACTATTTTTCCTCCATTATCGATGTTCTCCCTCAACCGTCATTCCCCTTTGATTACTGGGCATCCAAAATAGACACCTGGCCTGAATTGGCCGAATATGCATTGCAGGAGCTTGTTTGCCCAGCAGCTAGTGTGCTATCAGAAAGCGTATTCAGTGCTGCTGGTTCAATACTGACCGAAAAAAGGACTCGTCTGGTGACCCAAAATGTTGATGATCTAACCTTCATTAAAATGAACCACTCATGGATTTCTAATTATTTTGCCCCACCTTTCCCGGCTGACACCTAGCTTTCCTGAAAAAAGGTCTTGCTTTGGGACTGGTGTTACTGACTGTTCCAATCTCTAAATTTGCAGCTGCTGTTTGTACAGCATACGACATGTTTACACCTCCCTAAATGGCCTAACTCTCCCCACGGGGCCGTGGTCTCGCCACTTGGCGCAAGCACCCATCAGAGTGCCGTTTGTCTGAAGAGGTGGGTGTGCCCACTTTTGGTCGACGGCACTGCCACTGGGTCCGTCATAGTACAATGAAGTGTCTCTGGCGGTGGTGGCGCGCACCCAACGTCAGACACACCGTTGTAACATGAGGTGCCCTGGTCCTGTACCGCCGGCCACAAGAGAGTGCCCCCCCCAGCTTAAACAGTGCTCTACCACTTGCAAGATTATCTGTCGCTGCTCTGCAGCGCCCCAGAGTCCTGGTCGTTGCAGTACTGATGCTCCGCCGCTAAGGGGGGCTATGGTACGTCTGATGGCACTGAAGGAGTTCTTCTGACCAGGTATCACAGACACCAATACACTTCACAGTCTGGCCTCCAGGGGGAGCTAAGGGTGCTATGTATTAGGCCACTCCTCACAATCTGGTAAAACTGGGGGTTAGGCAGGAAGTTAGAGAGAAGCTGACTGGGAATCGAACAGGCAACACCCTGTGGCAGAGGGTGTTGCGGGGAGAGACTCAGGGGGGTCCCTGTCAGGGGTGGGATCCTGACAGAGGCCTAGCGAACAGAGAGAACGTTACGGGACCGCGCCTGCACTAGATAGCGGCGGTGCCCTAAGAAAGGACAAGAAGCGAGGTATATTGTGCTGAGTGAGAAACGAGATCAACGCAACAAGGAGAAATACCAGTAGGAGTCGTGCTGTAAGACGAGGCAACATCCTACTGAGGCGCGTAGCCGGTGGCCGGAACACCGAGGAGGTATTAGGCTCCAAGCAATACTTCAAACCTACAGCAGGACAGTCAGCTATAGGCGGGCTGTCTCACACAAATCACCTATGAAGACACAGGAAGCAACAACAGGAGAAGGGCGACACTGGGGTCCAGGAAGAGCTCCGAGCCTACCCGTCATACGGGTGCGTCCTAGCCTTATCATCTGGGGGATGAAGAAGAACATCAGAATCGAGTTGTGAGGGAACACGAGAAACAGACACAACAGTTGTGGGGACTATCCCGTGAGCACAGCAGGGGAGGACCGCAACACACAAGCGCTAGAAGGTAGGCACAGATTTCCACCTGCAAAGGGAACTCTGGAGGTGCCATCGGACCGGCCGGACTTGCGCAGCCTGGTAAACCGTATTCCGGACTGAGGATCCTGAAGCCTTCAGTAAAGAGGTAAAGAGACTGCAACCTGGTGTCCTCGTTATTTACTGTGACCAGCACTGCACCATTACATCACCCCCACCAACACCTTCATTGGGCGCCCCTCAGCAGGGTCACGGACCGGGTCTAGCCACCGTGACAACCCCAGAGCAGAGACTCAGAGGCCCGGTACCGGGTACCCCTCGGCCCTGCGGCAGTGGGGGCGCTACAACTTGGCGTCACGAACAGGATCTACTTAAGCCTGAAGAATCAGGTCATGTGTGCCTTGGAACTGTGATTTATTGTGTTTGGACTGTGACTTATTGCAAAGACTGTGTATTGCCACTTGCCGCCAAAAGTTCCCGCCAAAACCCGCCACCATTGCAGCGCCACAGGGAGCGCAGGAGAAGAAGAAGGGCGTGGAAGTGGGCGTAGACAAGCTGAAGAGCGCGAAAGACAATGGCCGCCCAGTCTAAATATTTCGGCCCCTTGAGGACGTGTCCGTCAGCAGCTGAGATCCGCCTCCTGATCCTCAATGGTGGGCAGAGACAAAGAAAACGAAACTGCCCACGAAGGAGAGAGCGGGAAAAGGACAAGGAGGAAGAAGAAGCGAACCACGTGGAGGACGCCATGGCGAGCTGCCCGGAACCGGAGCGTGGGGTCGGAGCGGAGGACTCCCCCAGCTACCCGGAGGGACACCGTGACCAGGCCTCCACCGCTGATACTGACTTCCTGCCGGCCGGAGTGGATGAGCTCAGCGACCAACTCCTGCGGACGCAGCTGAGCACTGATGCCGGGTGGAAGAAGACCTTCATCGGGAGCCTCATCAGACGTCTGTCGGCAGCCTCGTCTGGTCAGGAGCAAGAAAGAAGTTCCAGCGCTCCGAAGCCAGAAAGCAAGGCCCTGCTGGAAAGCGAGATGCTGCGAACGGAGATGACAACGCCGCAGCGCAAGGCCCTGCAACCATCGTTCCAGTTCCCAGCGGAGACGGAGCAGATCGGCACGGGAGGGACCGCATCTGAAGCAGGTATGAAGAACGACCCTGCCTCGCCAGCAGAGGACCTGCTGATAGGCCCCGTCGCGTTACCCCCTCTCCCTGGGACCCATAGACTCCGGCGCTTTACACCCTGGGATCGGGCCACGGGTATGGAGCACTTCTTAAAGGCCCCGATCTCGCCGATCACCTTGCCGAGCGAGGTCTATGCGGAGCTACGGCCGCCAGAGCGAGAGTAAACCTCGAAGCCATGGATATGTAAATAGTTAACTGTTTGTTTGCCTGCTCTTTGCTGCTTTAAACCCGACTAGGGTTATTCTTAAAGGGATCCCTTTGTTTACCCGGGATCCCTATTGCTTTTATTTTTGTTTTTGTTTTCCCTTTCTGCTCCTTTTAACCCCCTATTTGGAAAAGACTGCTGGATCATGAACACTGCATGATTACAAACTTATTGTAAATAGTTTGCAGCTTCTTAAAGGTGCCCTCTACTGGTTTTATAAAAGAAAGGACTCTTTGCGAAGAAACTGTTCCTGGAAGCAGTACCGGAGTCCTTGCTGCGTACGGACTTGCAGCTTGAGAAGTTGCACTACCTCATAGAGACTTGGTTCCTTCTTAAAGGGAACGTTCACTGTCATGGTTCCCAATGGCAAGGGAACGTCAGAGAACTTAAAAAACAGGCTAGCTCTTGGGTGATGGAATCTCGAGCTGACCGTGAGCTAAACCTACCACACAACTAACAGTGGCCGGGTGACGTACCTACGTTTTATCCCTAGACGCCCAGCGCCAGCCGGAGAACTAACTAACCCTAATAGAGGAAAAAACAGACCTGGCTTACCTCTAGGGAAATTCCCCCAAAAAGGAGACAGAAGCCCCCCACATATATTGACGGTGAGTTCAGAGGAAAAGACATACGCAGTATGAAGGTAGGTTCAGCAAAGCGAGGTCCGCTTACTAGATGGTAAGAAGATACAATAGGGAACTTCACGGTCAGCTGAAAACCCTATTAAAATACCATCCAGAAATTACTTTAAGACTCATGTGTCAACTCATGACACCGGAGTGGTAATTTCGGCCCACAAGAGCTTCCAGCTACAGAAACATAACATAACTGTGAACTGGAACAAAAATGCAAACAAACTTAGGACTAAGAGTCCAACTTAGCTGATAGTAGTCTAGAAGCAGGAACATGCAACAGAAAGGCTCTGGTTACATTGATGGCCGGCACTAGAATAACTGAGCAGCAAGGCTAAATAGGATACTCCCACATCCTGATGGAAACAGGTGAACAGAGAAAGTGAAGCACACAAGTCCAGTACCACCAGCGACCACCGGGGGAGCCCAAAAACCAAATTCACAGCAGTACCCCCCCCCTCAAGGAGGGGGCACCGAACCCTCACAAGAACCACCAGGGCGATCAGGATGAGCCCTATGAAAGGCGCGGACCAAATCAGAGGCATGAACATCAGAGGCTGTCACCCAAGAATTATCCTCCTGACCGTAGCCCTTCCACTTGACCAGATACTGAAGTTTCCGTCTGGAAACACGGGAGTCCAAGATCTTCTCCACAACGTACTCCAATTCACCCTCAACCAACACCGGAGCGGGAGGCTCAACGGAAGGCACAACCGGTACCTCATACCTGCGCAATAATGACCGATGGAAGACATTATGGATAGAAAAAGATGCCGGGAGGTCCAATCGAAAGGACACAGGGTTAAGAATCTCCAAAATCTTATACGGGCCGATGAACCGAGGCTTAAACTTAGGAGAAGAAACCCTCATAGGGACAAAACGAGAAGACAACCACACCAAGTCCCCAACACGAAGACGAGGACCAACACGACGACGGCGGTTAGCAAAATGCCGAGTCTTCTCCTGGGACAACTCCAAATTGTCCACCACCTGTCCCCAAATCCGATGCAACCTATCCACCACAGTATCCACTCCAGGACAATCCGAAGACTCCACCTGACCAGAAGAAAAGCGAGGATGAAACCCCGAATTGCAAAAGAAAGGAGAAACCAAAGTGGCAGAACTAGCCCGATTATTGAGGGCAAACTCCGCCAACGGCAAAAAGGCAACCCAGTCATCCTGATCCGCAGACACAAAACACCTCAAATAAGTCTCCAAGGTCTGATTAGTTCTCTCAGTCTGGCCATTAGTCTGAGGATGGAACGCAGACGAAAAAGACAAATCAATGCCCATCCTAGCACAGAACGCCCGCCAAAATCTAGACACGAACTGGGTCCCCCTGTCAGAAACGATATTCTCCGGAATACCATGCAAGCGAACCACATTTTGAAAAAACAGAGGAACCAACTCGGAAGAGGACGGCAACTTAGGCAAGGGCACCAAATGAACCATCTTTGAAAAACGGTCACACACCACCCAGATGACAGACATTTTCTGAGAAACAGGGAGATCAGAAATAAAATCCATAGAGATGTGAGTCCAAGGCCTCTTTGGAATAGGCAAAGATAACAACAATCCGCTAGCCCGAGAACAACAAGGTTTGGCCCGAGCACAAACATCACAAGACTGCACAAAAACTCGTACATCTCGAGACAGAGAAGGCCACCAGAAGGACCTAGCCACCAAATCCCTGGTACCAAAGATCCCGGGATGACCTGCCAACGCAGAAGAATGAACCTCCGAGATGACTCTACTGGTCCAATCATCAGGAACAAACAGTCTACCAGGCGGGCAACGATCAGGTCTATCCGCCTGAAACTCCTGCAAAGCCCGTCGCAGGTCTGGGGAAACAGCAGATAATATCACCCCATCCTTAAGGATACCTGTAGGTTCAGAATCACCAGGGAAATCAGGCTCAAAACTCCTAGAAAGGGCATCCGCCTTCACATTTTTAGAACCTGGTAAGTATGAGACCACAAAATTAAACCGAGAGAAAAACAACGACCAGCGCGCCTGTCTAGGATTCAGGCGCCTGGCAGACTCAAGATAAATCAAATTCTTGTGATCGGTCAATACCACCACCTGATGTCTAGCCCCCTCAAGCCAATGACGCCACTCCTCAAAAGCCCACTTCATAGCCAAAAGCTCCCGATTACCAATATCATAATTTCGCTCGGCGGGCGAAAATTTTCGAGAAAAGAACGCACAAGGTCTCATCACGGAGCAATCGGAACTTTTCTGCGACAAGACCGCCCCAGCTCCGATCTCGGAAGCATCGACCTCAACCTGAAAAGGAAGAGTAACATCAGGCTGACGCAACACAGGGGCGGAAGAAAAGCGGCGCTTAAGCTCCCGAAAGGCCTCCACAGCAGCAGGGGACCAATCAGCAACATCAGCACCCTTTTTGGTCAAATCAGTCAAAGGTTTAGCAACATCAGAAAAACCAGTTATAAATCGACGATAAAAATTAGCAAAGCCCAAAAATTTCTGAAGGCTCTTAAGCAAAGAAGGTTGCGTCCAATCACAAATAGCCCGAACCTTGACAGGATCCATCTCAATGGAAGAGGGGGAAAAAATGTACCCCAAAAAAGAAATCTTTTGAACCCCAAAAATACACTTAGAACCCTTCACACACAAGGAATTAGCCCGCAAAACCTGAAAAACCCTCCTGACCTGTTGGACATGAGAATCCCAGTCATCCGAAAAAATCAAAACATCATCCAGATACACGATCATGAATTTATCCAAATATTCCCGGAAAATGTCATGCATAAAGGACTGAAAGACTGAAGGGGCATTTGAAAGACCAAAAGGCATTACTAAATACTCAAAATGGCCCTCGGGCGTATTAAATGCGGTTTTCCACTCATCCCCCTGCTTAATTCGCACCAAATTATACGCCCCACGGAGATCAATCTTAGAGAACCACTTAGCCCCTTTTATTCGAGCAAACAAATCAGTCAGCAGTGGCAGAGGATACTGATATCTGACTGTAATTTTATTCAAGAGTCGATAATCAATACACGGCCTCAAAGAGCCATCTTTTTTAGATACAAAGAAAAAACCGGCTCCTAAGGGAGATGAAGAAGGACGAATATGTCCCTTTTCCAGGGACTCCTTAATATATTCTCGCATAGCAGCATGTTCAGGTACAGATAGATTAAATAAACGACCCTTTGGAAATTTACTGCCCGGAATCAGATCTATGGTACAATCGCAATCTCTGTGAGGAGGTAGTGAACCAAGCTTAGGCTCCTCAAAAACATCACGATAATCAGATAAAAATTCTGGAATCTCAGAGGGAATAGATGACGAAATGGAAACCAAAGGTACGTCCCCATGAGCCCCCTGACATCCCCAGCTTAACACAGACATTGCTTTCCAGTCAAGAACTGGGTTATGAGATTGTAACCATGGCAATCCGAGCACCAAAACATCATGTAGATTGTACAACACAAGGAAGCGAATCGTCTCCTGATGGTCTGGATTCATACGCATAGTCACTTGTGTCCAGTATTGTGGTTTATTACTAGCCAATGGTGTAGAGTCAATACCCTTCAGAGGTATAGGAACTTCCAGAGGCTCTAGATCAAACCCACAGCGCCTGGCAAAGGACCAATCCATGAGACTCAAAGCGGCGCCAGAGTCGACATAGGCATCCGCGGTAATTGACGATAATGAACAAATCAAGGTCACAGACAAAATAAACAGACTGTAAAGTGCCAATTGAAATAGACTTATCAACCTTTTTTGTACGTTTAGAGCATGCTGATATAACATGAGTTGAATCACCACAATAGAAGCACAACCCATTCTTTCGCCTAAAATTCTGCCGTTCGCTTCTGGACAGAATTCTATCACATTGCATATTTTCTGGAGCCTTCTCAGAAGACACCGCCAAATGGTGCACAGGTTTGCGCTCCCGCAAACGCCGATCAATCTGAATAGCCATTGTCATGGACTCATTCAGACCTGTAGGTGCAGGGAACCCCACCATAACATCTTTAATGGCATCAGAGAGACCCTCTCTGAAATTCGCCGCCAGGGCGCACTCATTCCACTGAGTAAGCACAGACCATTTACGAAATTTTTGGCAGTATATTTCAGCTTCATCTTGCCCTTGAGATAGGGCCATCAAGGTTTTTTCAGCCTGAATCTCTAAATTAGGTTCCTCATAAAGCAACCCCAAAGCCAGAAAAAACGCATCCACATTGAGCAACGCAGGATCCCCGGGTGCCAATGCAAAAGCCCAGTCTTGAGGGTCACCCCGCAGCAAGGAAATTACTATCCTAACCTGCTGTGCGGGATCTCCAGCGGAGCGAGATCTCAGGGAAAGAAATAATTTACAATTATATTTGAAATTCAGGAAACGAGATCTATCCCCGGAGAAAAATTCTGGTATAGGAATTCTAGGTTCAGATATAGGAGCATGAATAACAAAATCCTGTAAATCTTGAACCTTCGTAGCAAGATTATTCAAACCTGTAGCCAAACTCTGAGGATCCATTTTAATCAGGTGAGATCAGAGCCATTCAAGGATTAGAAGGAGAGAGAGAGGCAAAGGCTGCAATTAGAGCAGAAATGCAACTGGGTCAACTATAGAGCAAGCTCAGAAGAAAAAAAAAAAAAAAATCTGCAGACTTCTTTTTCTCTCCTTTCTTCTGCCAACGGTTTTAACCCTTGGCCGGCCATACTGTCATGGTTCCCAATGGCAAGGGAACGTCAGAGAACTTAAAAAACAGGCTAGCTCTTGGGTGATGGAATCTCGAGCTGACCGTGAGCTAAACCTACCACACAACTAACAGTGGCCGGGTGACGTACCTACGTTTTATCCCTAGACGCCCAGCGCCAGCCGGAGAACTAACTAACCCTAATAGAGGAAAAAACAGACCTGGCTTACCTCTAGGGAAATTCCCCCAAAAAGGAGACAGAAGCCCCCCACATATATTGACGGTGAGTTCAGAGGAAAAGACATACGCAGTATGAAGGTAGGTTCAGCAAAGCGAGGTCCGCTTACTAGATAGTAAGAAGATACAATAGGGAACTTCACGGTCAGCTGAAAACCCTATTAAAATACCATCCAGAAATTACTTTAAGACTCATGTGTCAACTCATGACACCGGAGTGGTAATTTCGGCCCACAAGAGCTTCCAGCTACAGAAACATAACATAACTGTGAACTGGAACAAAAATGCAAACAAACTTAGGACTAAGAGTCCAACTTAGCTGATAGTAGTCTAGAAGCAGGAACATGCAACAGAAAGGCTCTGGTTACATTGATGGCCGGCACTAGAATAACTGAGCAGCAAGGCTAAATAGGATACTCCCACATCCTGATGGAAACAGGTGAACAGAGAAAGTGAAGCACACAAGTCCAGTACCACCAGCGACCACCGGGGGAGCCCAAAAACCAAATTCACAACAGTTCACCCATAGCACTTAGAGTATAATGTGCCTTAAGAGAAATAGTGATAATGCTTGCATGTAAAGTTGTATGTAGTCAGACAGTTGATAGTAAGAAATGTTTAATGATGTGTCAGAGAATGAGGACAGGAAGTGAACCCGTACGGGGTTAGTCGGTGAGTCCTCTTAGGAGCCATACAGAGATGGCTCGGTGATCCTGAACTGAGAGATGGATGATACGTTCTATACTGTGTATAGTAGCAGAAAGGCAGTAGGCCCGGGCGGAAAGGGGCGGTCCAGCAATAGAACGAGAGGCAGTAGGCCTGGGGCAGATAGACAGGCGGTCCTGCAGATGTAAAGGTGGAAAATGAAGAAAAAGTTGATTAGCCTTATAATGTTTTATAAGAAGGTCTTTAGTGGATTCAGCGTGTACTGGGTAAGAAAAGTTATTTATAGTGTGATATTTAAAGTATTTAACCAGGTTTGTAATGTTCAAGTGTCCTCACCTCCCATAAAGGGAAGCTCTGTTCAAATTTACTTATTGTTATTGCATTTCCAAAATTGTATGTCTTTTGCTGACATGTATTGATATTTTCTTCCCAGTCCAGGAGTACTGGATTTAACCGGGGGGGAGTGCAGCGCCCCAGAGTCCTGGTCGTTGCAGTACTGATGCTCCGCCGCTAAGGGGGGCTATGGTACGTCTGATGGCACTGAAGGAGTTCTTCTGACCAGGTATCACAGACACCAATACACTTCACAGTCTGGCCTCCAGGGGGAGCTAAGGGTGCTATGTATTAGGCCACTCCTCACAATCTGGTAAAACTGGGGGTTAGGCAGGAAGTTAGAGAGAAGCTGACTGGGAATCGAACAGGCAACACCCTGTGGCAGAGGGTGTTGCGGTAAGAGACTCAGGGGGGTCCCTGTCAGGGGTGGGATCCTGACAGAGGCCTAGCGAACAGAGAGAACGTTACGGGACCGCGCCTGCACTATAGCGGCGGTGCCCAAAGAAAGGACAAGAAGCGAGGTATATTGTGCTGAGTGAGAAACGAGATCAACGCAACAAGGAGAAATACCAGTAGGAGTCGTGCTGTAAGACGAGGCAACATCCTACTGAGGCGCGTAGCCGGTGGCCGGAACGCCGAGGAGGTATTAGGCTCCAAGCAATACTTCAAACCTATGGCAGGACAGTCAGCTATAGGCGGGCTGTCTCACACAAATCACCTATGAAGACACAGGGGGCAACAACAGGAGAAGGCGACACTAGGGTCCAGGAAGAGCTCCGAGCCTACCCGTCATACGGGTGCGTCCTAGCCATATCATCTGGGGGATGAAGAAGAACATCAGAATCGAGTTGTGAGGGAACACGAGAAACAGACACAACAGTTGTGGGGACTATCCCGTGAGCACAGCAGGGGAGGACCGCAACACACAAGCGCTAGAAGGTAGGCACAGATTTCCACCTGCAAAGGGAACTCTGGAGGTGCCATCGGACCGGCCGGACTTGCGCAGCCTGGTAAACCATATTCCGGACTGAGGATCCTGAAGCCTTCAGTAAAGAGGTAAAGAGACTGCAACCTGGTGTCCTCGTTATTTACTGTGACCAGCACTGCACCATTACATCACCCCCACCAACACCTTCATTGTACGCCCCTCAGCAGGGTCACGGACCGGGTCTAGCCACCGTGACAACCCCAGAGCAGAGACTCAGAGGCCCGGTACCGGGTACCCCTCGTCCCTGCGGCAGTGGGGGCGCTACAGCTCCACCACTGTTTAGTCTATGTGCTGAAATCCTTCAATGCCTGGCACTGACAATAACAATTTGTTGACATGTATGATGCTATTTAAAATAGGCAGGGGCCCTGTCCTACTTTTACAACAGTAAATACTTTGCGCCAAATTACAATATCTGAAAGTCAGCATAGGAGCCCAACCCTGTACCGAAGTATGCCCCCCCCTTTTTTTTGGGGGGGGCGAGACATTGACATCTATTTAGTTTTTGGGAGTACTTACTGTCTGCGGTCCCTCCTTCGAATTGTCCTCCTGAGAGCACAGCAATGCTGCCTGTGTACCCCTGCCACATAATGGAAGCTGCAGAGAGCCTATTTTGTTATTTTAGACCTTCTACGTCTGTCTGTGGTCCCTCCTTCGAATTGTCCTCCGCTGAGCACAGCAATGCTGCCTGTGTACCCCTGCCACATAATGGAAGCTCCATAGAGCCTATTTTGTTATTTTAGGCCTTCTACGTTTGTCTGCGGTCCCTCCTTCCAATTGTCCTCCTGAGAGCACAGCAATGCTGCCTGTGTACCCCTGCCACATAATGGAAGCTGCAGAGAGCCTATTTTGTTATTTTAGACCTTCTACGTCTGTCTGTGGTCCCTCCTTCGAATTGTCCTCCGCTGAGCACAGCAATGCTGCCTGTGTACCCCTGCCACATAATGGAAGCTCCATAGAGCCTATTTTGTTATTTTAGGCCTACTAAGTCTGTCTGCGGTTCCTCCTTCCAATTGTCCTCCACCGAGCACAGCAATGCTGCCTGTGTACCCCTGCCACATAATGAAAGATGCATAGAGCCTATTTTGTTATTTTAGGCCTTCTAAGTCTGTCTGCGGTCCTTCCTTCGAATTGTCCTCCGCTGAGCACAGCAATGCTGCCTGTGTACCCCTGCCACATAATGGAAGCTGCATAGAGCCTATTTTGTTATTTTAGGCCTTCTAAGTCTGTCTGCGGTCCCTCCTTCCAATCGTCCTCCTGAGAGCACACCAATGCTGCCTGTGTACCCCTGCCACATAATGGAAGCTGCATAGAGCCTATTTTGTTATTTTAGGCCTTCTAAGTCTGTCTGCGGTCCCTCCTTCGAATTGTCCTCCGCTGAGCACAGCAATGCTGCCTGTGTACCCCTGCCACATAATGGAAGCTGCATAGAGCCTATTTTGTTATTTTAGGCCTACTAAGTCTGTCTGCAGTCCCTCCTTCCAATTGTCCTCCGCCGAGCACACCAATGCTGCCTGTGTACCCCTGCCACATAATAGAAGCTGCATAGAGCCTATTTTGTTATTTTAGGCCTTCTAAGGCTGTCTGCGGTCCCTCCTTCGAATTGTCCTCCGCTGAGCACAGCAATGCTGCCTGTGTACCCCTGCCACATAATGGAAGCTGCATAGAGCCTATTTTGTTATTTTAGGCCTACTAAGTCTGTCTGCGGTCCCTCCTTCCAATTGTCCTCCGCCGAGCACACCAATGCTGCCTGTGTACCCCTGCCACATAATGGAAGCTGCATAGAGCCTATTTTGTTATTTTAGGCCTTCTAAGTCTGTCTGCGGTCCCTCCTTCGAATTGTCCTCCGCTGAGCACAGCAATGCTGCCTGTGTACCCCTGCCACAGAATGAAAGCTGCATAGAGCCTGTTTTGTTATTTTAGGCCTTCTAAGTCTGTCTGCGGTCCCTCCTTCGAATTGTCCTCCGCTGAGCACAGCAATGCTGCCTGTGTACCCGTGCCACATAATGGAAGCTGCATAGAACCTATTTTGTTATTTTAGGCCTTCTACATCTGTCTGCGGTCCCTCCTTTGAATTGTCCTCCGCTGAGCACAGTAATGCTGCCTGTGTACCCGTGCCACATAATGGAAGCTGCATAGAGCCTATTTTGTTATTTTAGGCCTACTAAGTCTGTCTGTGGTCCCTCCTTCCAATTGTCCTCCGCCGAGCACAGCAATGCTGCCTGTGTACCCCTGCCACATAATGGAAGCTGCATAGAGCCTATTTTGCTATTTTAGGCCTACTAAGTCTGTCTGCGGTCCCACCTTTGAGTTGTCCTCCGCCGAGCACACCAATGCTGCCTCTGTACCCCTGTCACATAATGGAAGCTGCATAGAGCCTATTTTGTTATTTTAGGCCTTCTAAGTCTGTCTGCAGTCCCTCCTTCGAATTGTCATCCGCTGAGCACAGCAATGCTGCCTGTGTACCCCTGCCACATAATGGAAGCTGCGTAGAGCCTATTTTGTTATTTTAGGCCTACTAAGTCTGTCTGCGGTCCCTCTTTCCAATTGTCCTCCGCAGAGCACACCAATGCTGCCTGTGTACCCCTGCCACATAATGGAAGCTGCATAGAGCCTATTTTGTTGTTTTAGGCCTTCTAAGTCTGTCTGCGGTCCCTCCTTCGAATTGTCCTCCGCTGAGCACAGCAATGCTGCCTGTGTACCCCTGCCACATAATGGAAGCTGCATAGAGCCTATTTTGTTATTTTAGGCCTTCTAAGTCTGTCTGCGGTCCCTCCTTCGAATTGTCCTCCGCTGAGCACACTAATGCTGCCTGTGTACCTCTGCCACATAATGGAAGCTGCATAGAGCCTATTTTGTTATTTTAGGCCTTCTAAGTCTGTCTGCGGTCCCTCCTTCGAATTGTCCTCCGCTGAGCACAGCAATGCTGCCTGTGTACCCCTGCCACATAATGGAAGCTGCATAGAGCCTATTTTGTTATTTTAGGCCTACTAAGTCTGTCTGCGGTCCCTCCTTCCAATTGTCCTCCGCCGAGCACACCAATGCTGCCTGTGTACCCCTGCCACATAATGGAAACTGCATAGTGCCTATTTTGTTATTTTAGGCCTTCTAAGTCTGTCTGCGGTCCCTCCTTCCAATTGTCCTCCGCCGAGCACACCAATGCTGCCTGTGTACCCCTGCCACATAATGGAAGCTGCATAGAGCCTATTTTGTTATTTTAGGCCTTCTAAGTCTGTCTGCGGTCCCTCCTTCGAATTGTCCTCCGCTGAGCACAGCAATGCTGCCTGTGTACCCCTGCCACATAATGGAAGCTGCATAGAGCCTATTTTGTTATTTTAGGCCTACTAAGTCTGTCTGCGGTCCCTCCTTCCAATTGTCCTCCGCCGAGCACACCAATGCTGCCTGTGTACCCCTGCCACATAATGGAAGCTGCATAGAGCCTATTTTGTTATTTTAGGCCTTCTAAGTCTGTCTGCGGTCCCTCCTTCGAATTGTCCTCCGCTGAGCACAGCAATGCTGCCTGTGTACCCCTGCCACATAATGGAAGCTGCATAGAGCCTATTTTGTTATTTTAGGCCTACTAAGTCTGTCTGCGGTCCCTCCTTCCAATTGTCCTCCGCCGAGCACACCAATGCTGCCTGTGTACCCCTGCCACATAATGGAAACTGCATAGTGCCTATTTTGTTATTTTAAGCCTTCTTCGTCTGTCTGCGGTCCCTCCTTCGAATTGTTCTCCGCTGAGCACAGCAATGCTGCCTGTGTACCCCTGCCACATAATGGAAGCTGCATAGAGCCTATTTTGTTATTTTAGGCCTACTAAGTCTGTCTGCGGTCCATCCTTCCAATTGTCCTCCGCCGAGCACAGCAATGCTGCCTGTGTACCCCTGCCACATAATGGAAGCTGCATAGAACCTATTTTGTTATTTTAGGCCTTCTACATCTGTCTGCGGTCCCTCCTTCGAATTGTCCTCCGCTGAGCACAGCAATGCTGCCTGTGTACCCCTGCCACATAATGGAAGCTACATAGAGCCTATTTTGTTATTTTAGGCCTACTAAGTCTGTCTGTGGTCCCTCCTTCCAATTGTCCTCCGCCGAGCACACCAATGCTGCCTCTGTACCCCTGCCACATAATGGAAGCTGCATAGAGCCAATTTGGTATTTTAGGCCTACTAAGTCTGTCTGCGGTCCCTCCTTTAAGTTGTCCTCCGCCGAGCACACCAATGCTGCCTCTGTACCCCTGCCACATAATGGAAGCTGCATAGAGCCTATTTTGTTATTTTAGGCCTTCTAAGTCTGTCTGCGGTCACTCCTTCCAATTGTCCTCCACCGAGCACACCAATGCTGCCTGTGTACCCCTGCCACATAATGGAAGCTGCATAGAGCCTATTTTGTTATTTTAGGCCTTCTAAGTCTGTCTGCGGTCCCTCCTTCGAATTGTCCTCCGCTGAGCACAGCAATGCTGCCTGTGTACCCCTGCCACATAATGGAAGCTGCATAGAGCCTATTTTGTTATTTTAGGCCTACTAAGTCTGTCTGCGGTCCCTCCTTCCAATTGTCCTCCGCCGAGCACACCAATGCTGCCTGTGTACCCCTGCCACATAATGGAAGCTGCATAGAGCCTATTTTGTTATATTAGGCCTTCTAAGTCTGTCTGCGGTCCCTCCTTCGAATTGTCCTCCGCTGAGCACAGCAATGCTGCCTGTGTACCCCTGCCACATAACGAAAGCTGCATAGAGCCTGTTTTGTTATTTTAGGCCTTCTAAGTCTGTCTGCGGTCCCTCCTTCGAATTGTCCTCCGCTGAGCACAGCAATGCTGCCTGTGTACCCGTGCCACATAATGGAAGCTGCATAGAACCTATTTTGTCATTTTAGGCCTTCTACATCTGTCTGCGGTCCCTCCTTTGAATTGTCCTCCGCTGAGCACAGCAATGCTGCCTGTGTACCCCTGCCACATAATGGAAGCTGCATAGAGCCTATTTTGTTATTTTAGGCCTACTAAGTCTGTCTGTGGTCCCTCCTTCCAATTGTCCTCCGCCGAGCACACCAATGCTGCCTGTGTACCCCTGCCACATAATGGAAGCTGCATAGAGCCTATTTTGCTATTTTAGGCCTACTAAGTCTGTCTGCGGTCCCTCCTTTGAGTTGTCCTCCGCCGAGCACACCAATGCTGCCTCTGTACCCCTGCCACATAATGGAAGCTGCATAGAGCCTATTTTGTTATTTTAGGCCTTCTAAGTCTGTCTGCAGTCCCTCCTTCCAATTGTCCTCCGCCAAGCACACCAATGCTGCCTGTGTACCCCTGCCACATAATGGAAGCTGCATAGAGCCTATTTTGTTGTTTTAGGCCTTCTAAGTCTGTCTGCGGTCCCTCCTTCGAATTGTCCTCCGCTGAGCACAGCAATGCTGCCTGTGTACCCCTGCCACATAATGGAAGCTGCATAGAGCCTATTTTGTTATTTTAGGCCTTCTAAGTCTGTCTGCGGTCCCTCCTTCGAATTGTCCTCCACTGAGCACATTAATGCTGCCTGTGTACCCCTGCCACATAATGGAAGCTGCATAGAGCCTATTTTGTTATTTTAGGCCTTCTAAGTCTGTCTGCGGTCCCTCCTTCGAATTGTCCTCCGCTGAGCACAGCAATGCTGCCTGTGTACCCCTGCCACATAATGGAAGCTGCATAGAGCCTATTTTGTTATTTTAGGCCTACTAAGTCTGTCTGCGGTCCCTCCTTCCAATTGTCCTCCGCCGAGCACACCAATGCTGCCTGTGTACCCCTGCCACATAATGGAAACTGCATAGTGCCTATTTTGTTATTTTAAGCCTTCTACGTCTGTCTGCGGTTCCTCCTTCGAATTGTCCTCCGCTGAGCACAGCAATGCTGCCTGTGTACCCCTGCCACATAATGGAAGCTGCATAGAGCCTATTTTGTTATTTTAGGCCTACTAAGTCTGTCTGCGGTCCCTCTTTCCAATTGTCCTCCGCCGAGCACAGCAATGCTGGCTGTGTACCCCTGCCACATAATGGAAGCTGCATAGAGACTATTTTGTTATTTTAGGCCTACTAAGTCTGTCTGTGGTCCCTCCTTCCAATTGTCCTCCGCCGAGCACACCAATGCTGCCTGTGTACCCCTGCCACATAATGGAAGCTGAATAGAGCCTATTTTGCTATTTTAGGCCTACTAAGTCTGTCTGTGGTCCCTCCTTTGAGTTGTCCTCCGCCGAGCACACCAATGCTGCCTCTGTACCCTTGCCACATAATGGAAGCTGCATAGAGCCTATTTTGTTATTTTAGGCCTTCTAAGTTTGTCTGCAGTCCCTCCTTCGAATTGTCATCCGCTGAGCACAGCAATGCTGCCTGTGTACACCTGCCACATAATGGAAGCTGCGTAGAACCTATTTTGTTATTTTAGGCCTTCTAAGTCTGTCTGCGGTCACTCCTTCGAATTTTCCTCCGCTGAGCACACCAATGCTGCCTGTGTACCCCTGCCACATAATGGAAGCTGCATAGAGCCTATTTTGTTATTTTAGGCCTACTAAGTCTGTCTGCGGTCCCTCCTTCCAATTGTCCTCCGCCGAGCACACCAATGCTGCCTGTGTACCCCTGCCACATAATGGAAGCTGCATAGAGCCTATTTTGTTATTTTAGGCCTTCTAAGTCTGTCTGCGGTCCCTCCTTCGAATTGTCCTCCGCTGAGCACAGCAATGCTGCCTGTGTACCCCTGCCACATAATGGAAGCTGCATAGAGCCTATTTTGTTATTTTAGGCCTACTAAGTCTGTCTGCGGTCCCTCCTTCCAATTGTCCTCCGCCGAGCACACCAATGCTGCCTGTGTACCCCTGCCACATAATGGAAGCTGCATAGAGCCTATTTTGTTATTTTAGGCCTTCTAAGTCTGTCTGCGGTCCCTCCTTCGAATTGTCCTCCGCTGAGCACAGCAATGCTGCCTGTGTACCCCTGCCACATAATGAAAGCTGCATAGAGCCTGTTTTGTTATTTTAGGCCTTCTAAGTCTGTCTGCGGTCCCTCCTTCGAATTGTCCTCCGCTGAGCACAGCAATGCTGCCTGTGTACCCGTGCCACATAATGGAAGCTGCATAGAACCTATTTTGTTATTTTAGGCCTTCTACATCTGTCTGCGGTCCCTCCTTTGAATTGTCCTCCGCTGAGCACAGCAATGCTGCCTGTGTACCCCTGCCACATAATGGAAGCTGCATAGAGCCTATTTTGTTATTTTAGGCCTACTAAGTCTGTCTGTGGTCCCTCCTTCCAATTGTCCTCCGCCGAGCACACCAATGCTGCCTGTGTACCCCTGCCACATAATGGAAGCTGCATAGAGCCTATTTTGCTATTTTAGGCCTACTAAGTCTGTCTGCGGTCCCTCCTTTGAGTTGTCCTCCGCCGAGCACACCAATGCTGCCTCTGTACCCCTGCCACATAATGGAAGCTGCATAGAGCCTATTTTGTTATTTTAGGCCTTCTAAGTCTGTCTGCAGTCCCTCCTTCGAATTGTCATCCGCTGAGCACAGCAATGCTGCCTGTGTACCCCTGCCACATAATGGAAGCTGCGTAGAGCCTATTTTGTTATTTTAGGCCTACTAAGTCTGTCTGCGGTCCCTCCTTCCAATTGTCCTCCGCAGAGCACACCAATGCTGCCTGTGTACCCCTGCCACATAATGGAAGCTGCATAGAGCCTATTTTGTTATTTTAGGCCTTCTACATCTGTCTGCGGTCCCTCCTTCAAATTGTCCTCCGCCGAGCACACCAATGCTGCCTGTGTACCCCTGCCACATAATGGAAGCTGCATAGAGCCTATTTTGTTGTTTTAGGCCTTCTAAGTCTGTCTGCGGTCCCTCCTTCGAATTGTCCTCCGCTGAGCACAGCAATGCTGCCTGTGTACCCCTGCCACATAATGGAAGCTGCATAGAGCCTATTTTGTTATTTTAGGCCTTCTAAGTCTGTCTGCGGTCCCTCCTTCGAATTGTCCTCCGCTGAGCACATTAATGCTGCCTGTGTACCCCTGCCACATAATGGAAGCTGCATAGAGCCTATTTTGTTATTTTAGGCCTTCTAAGTCTGTCTGCGGTCCCTCCTTCGAATTGTCCTCCGCTGAGCACAGCAATGCTGCCTGTGTACCCCTGCCACATAATGGAAGCTGCATAGAGCCTATTTTGTTATTTTAGGCCTTCTAAGTCTGTCTGCGGTCCCTCCTTCGAATTGTCCTCCGCTGAGCACAGCAATGCTGCCTGTGTACCCCTGCCACATAATGGAAGCTGCATAGAGCCTATTTTGTTATTTTAGGCCTACTAAGTCTGTCTGCGGTCCCTCCTTCCAATTGTCCTCCGCCGAGCACACCAATGCTGCCTGTGTACCCCTGCCACATAATGGAAGCTGCATAGAGCCTATTTTGTTATTTTAGGCCTTCTAAGTCTGTCTGCGGTCCCTCCTTCGAATTGTCCTCCGCTGAGCACAGCAATGCTGCCTGTGTACCCCTGCCACATAATGAAAGCTGCATAGAGCCTGTTTTGTTATTTTAGGCCTTCTAAGTCTGTCTGCGGTCCCTCCTTCGAATTGTCCTCCGCTGAGCACAGCAATGCTGCCTGTGTACCCGTGCCACATAATGGAAGCTGCATAGAACCTATTTTGTTATTTTAGGCCTTCTACATCTGTCTGCGGTCCCTCCTTTGAATTGTCCTCCGCTGAGCACAGCAATGCTGCCTGTGTACCCCTGCCACATAATGGAAGCTGCATAGAGCCTATTTTGTTATTTTAGGCCTACTAAGTCTGTCTGTGGTCCCTCCTTCCAATTGTCCTCCGCCGAGCACACCAATGCTGCCTGTGTACCCCTGCCACATAATGGAAGCTGCATAGAGCCTATTTTGCTATTTTAGGCCTACTAAGTCTGTCTGCGGTCCCTCCTTTGAGTTGTCCTCCGCCGAGCACACCAATGCTGCCTCTGTACCCCTGCCACATAATGGAAGCTGCATAGAGCCTATTTTGTTATTTTAGGCCTTCTAAGTCTGTCTGCAGTCCCTCCTTCGAATTGTCATCCGCTGAGCACAGCAATGCTGCCTGTGTACCCCTGCCACATAATGGAAGCTGCGTAGAGCCTATTTTGTTATTTTAGGCCTACTAAGTCTGTCTGCGGTCCCTCCTTCCAATTGTCCTCCGCAGAGCACACCAATGCTGCCTGTGTACCCCTGCCACATAATGGAAGCTGCATAGAGCCTATTTTGTTATTTTAGGCCTTCTACATCTGTCTGCGGTCCCTCCTTCAAATTGTCCTCCGCCGAGCACACCAATGCTGCCTGTGTACCCCTGCCACATAATGGAAGCTGCATAGAGCCTATTTTGTTGTTTTAGGCCTTCTAAGTCTGTCTGCGGTCCCTCCTTCGAATTGTCCTCCGCTGAGCACAGCAATGCTGCCTGTGTACCCCTGCCACATAATGGAAGCTGCATAGAGCCTATTTTGTTATTTTAGGCCTTCTAAGTCTGTCTGCGGTCCCTCCTTCGAATTGTCCTCCGCTGAGCACATTAATGCTGCCTGTGTACCCCTGCCACATAATGGAAGCTGCATAGAGCCTATTTTGTTATTTTAGGCCTTCTAAGTCTGTCTGCGGTCCCTCCTTCGAATTGTCCTCCGCTGAGCACAGCAATGCTGCCTGTGTACCCCTGCCACATAATGGAAGCTGCATAGAGCCTATTTTGTTATTTTAGGCCTTCTACATCTGTCTGCGGTCCCTCCTTCCAATTGTCCTCCGCAGAGCACACCAATGCTGCCTGTGTACCCCTGCCACATAATGGAAGCTGCATAGAGCCTATTTTGTTATTTTAGGCCTTCTACATCTGTCTGCGGTCCCTCCTTCAAATTGTCCTCCGCCGAGCACACCAATGCTGCCTGTGTACCCCTGCCACATAATGGAAGCTGCATAGAGCCTATTTTGTTGTTTTAGGCCTTCTAAGTCTGTCTGCGGTCCCTCCTTCGAATTGTCCTCCGCTGAGCACAGCAATGCTGCCTGTGTACCCCTGCCACATAATGGAAGCTGCATAGAGCGTATTTTGTTATTTTAGGCCTTCTAAGTCTGTCTGCGGTCCCTCCTTCGAATTGTCCTCCGCTGAGCACATTAATGCTGCCTGTGTACCCCTGCCACATAATGGAAGCTGCATAGAGCCTATTTTGTTATTTTAGGCCTTCTAAGTCTGTCTGCGGTCCCTCCTTCGAATTGTCCTCCGCTGAGCACAGCAATGCTGCCTGTGTACCCCTGCCACATAATGGAAGCTGCATAGAGCCTATTTTGTTATTTTAGGCCTACTAAGTCTGTCTGCGGTCCCTCCTTCCAATTGTCCTCCGCCGAGCACACCAATGCTGCCTGTGTACCCCTGCCACATAATGGAAACTGCATAGTGCCTATTTTGATATTTTAAGCCTTCTACGTCTGTCTGCGGTTCCTCCTTCGAATTGTCCTCCGCTGAGCACAGCAATGCTGCCTGTGTACCCCTGCCACATAATGGAAGCTGCATAGAGCCTATTTTGTTATTTTAGGCGTACTAAGTCTGTCTGCGGTCCCTCTTTCCAATTGTCCTCCGCCGAGCACAGCAATGCTGCCTGTGTACCCCTACCACATAATGGAAGCTGCATAGAACCTATTTTGTTATTTTAGGCCTTCTACATCTGTCTGCGGTTCCTCCTTCGAATTGTCCTCCGCTGAGCACAGCAATGCTGCCTGTGTACCCCTGCCACATAATGGAAGCTGCATAGAGCCTATTTTGTTATTTTAGGCCTACTAAGTCTGTCTGTGGTCCCTCCTTCCAATTGTCCTCCGCCGAGCACACCAATGCTGCCTGTGTACCCCTGCCACATAATGGAAGCTGCATAGAGCCTATTTTGTTATTTTAGGCCTTCTGTCTGTCTGCAGTCCCTCCTTCGAATTGTCATCCGCTGAGCACAGCAATGCTGCCTGTGTACCCCTGCCACATAATGGAAGCTGCGTAGAGCCTATTTTGTTATTTTAGGCCTTCTAAGTCTGTCTGCGGTCACTCCTTCGAATTTTCCTCCGCTGAGCACACCAATGCTGCCTGTGTACCCCTGCCACATAATGGAAGCTGCATAGAGCCTATTTTGTTATTTTAGGCCTACTAAGTCTGTCTGCGGTCCCTCCTTCCAATTGTCCTCCGCCGAGCACACCAATGCTGCCTGTGTACCCCTGCCACATAATGGAAGCTGCATAGAGCCTATTTTGTTATTTTAGGCCTTCTAAGTCTGTCTGCGGTCCCTCCTTCGAATTGTCCTCCGCTGAGCACAGCAATGCTGCCTGTGTACCCCTGCCACATAATGGAAGCTGCATAGAGCCTATTTTGTTATTTTAGGCCTACTAAGTCTTTCTGCGGTCCCTCCTTCCAATTGTCCTCCGCCGAGCACACCAATAATGCCTGTGTACCCCTGCCACATAATGGAAGCTGCATAGAGCCTATTTTGTTATTTTAGGCCTTCTAAGTCTGTCTGCGGTCCCTCCTTCGAATTGTCCTCCGCTGAGCACAGCAATGCTGCCTGTGTACCCGTGCCACATAATGGAAGCTGCATAGAACCTATTTTGTTATTTTAGGCCTTCTACATCTGTCTGCGGTCCCTCCTTCGAATTGTCCTCCGCTGAGCACAGCAATGCTGCCTGTGTACCCCTGCCACATAATGGAAGCTGCATAGAGCCTATTTTGTTATTTTAGGCCTAGTAAGTCTGTCTGTGGTCCCTCCTTCCAATTGTCCTCCGCCGAGCACACCAATGCTGCCTGTGTACCCCTGCCACATAATGGAAGCTGCATAGAGCCTATTTTGCTATTTTAGGCCTACTAAGTCTGTCTGCGGTCCCTCCTTTGAGTTGTCCTCCACCGAGCACACCAATGCTGCCTCTGTACCCCTGCCACATAATGGAAGCTGCATAGAGCCTATTTTGTTATTTTAGGCCTTCTAAGTCTGTCTGCAGTCCCTCCTTCGAATTGTCATCCGCTGAGCACAGCAATGCTGCCTGTGTACCCCTGCCACATAATGGAAGCTGCGTAGAGCGTATTTTGTTATTTTAGGCCTTCTAAGTCTGTCTGCGGTCACTCCTTCGAATTTTTCTCCGCTGAGCACACCAATGCTGCCTGTGTACCCCTGCCACATAATGGAAGCTGCATAGAGCCTATTTTGTTATTTTAGGCCTACTAAGTCTGTCTGCGGTCCCTCCTTCCAATTGTCCTCCGCCGAGCACACCAATGCTGCCTGTGTACCCCTGCCACATAATGGAAGCTGCATAGAGCCTATTTTGTTATTTTAGGCCTTCTAAGTCTGTCTGCGGTCCCTCCTTCGAATTGTCCTCCGCTGAGCACAGCAATGCTGCCTGTGTACCCCTGCCACATAATGGAAGCTGCATAGAGCCTATTTTGTTATTTTAGGCCTTCTAAGTCTGTCTGCGGTCCCTCCTTCCAATTGTCCTCCGCCGAGCACACCAATGCTGCCTGTGTACCCCTGCCACATAATGGAAGCTGCATAGAGCCTATTTTGTTATTTTAGGCCTTCTAAGTCTTTCTGCGGTCCCTCCTTCCAATTGTCCTCCGCCGAGCACACCAATAATGCCTGTGTACCCCTGCCACATAATGGAAGCTGCATAGAGCCTATTTTGTTATTTTAGGCCTTCTAAGTCTGTCTGCGGTCCCTCCTTCGAATTGTCCTCCGCTGAGCACAGCAATGCTGCCTGTGTACCCGTGCCACATAATGGAAGCTGCATAGAACCTATTTTGTTATTTTAGGCCTTCTACATCTGTCTGCGGTCCCTCCTTCGAATTGTCCTCCGCTGAGCACAGCAATGCTGCCTGTGTACCCCTGCCACATAATGGAAGCTGCATAGAGCCTATTTTGTTATTTTAGGCCTAGTAAGTCTGTCTGTGGTCCCTCCTTCCAATTGTCCTCCGCCGAGCACACCAATGCTGCCTGTGTACCCCTGCCACATAATGGAAGCTGCATAGAGCCTATTTTGCTATTTTAGGCCTACTAAGTCTGTCTGCGGTCCCTCCTTTGAGTTGTCCTCCACCGAGCACACCAATGCTGCCTGTGTACTCCTGCCACATAATGGAAGCTGCGTAGAGCCTATTTTGTTATTTTAGGCCTTCTAAGTCTGTCTGCGGTCACTCCTTCGAATTTTCCTCCGCTGAGCACACCAATGCTGCCTGTGTACCCCTGCCACATAATGGAAGCTGCATAGAGCCTATTTTGTTATTTTAGGCCTACTAAGTCTGTCTGCGGTCCCTCCTTCCAATTGTCCTCCGCCGAGCACACCAATGCTGCCTGTGTACCCCTGCCACATAATGGAAGCTGCATAGAGCCTATTTTGTTATTTTAGGCCTTCTAAGTCTGTCTGCGGTCCCTCCTTCGAATTGTCCTCCGCTGAGCACACCAATGCTGCCTGTGTACCCCTGCCACATAATGGAAGCTGCATAGAGCCTATTTTGTTATTTTAGGCCTTCTAAGTCTGTCTGCGGTCCCTCCTTCGAATTGTCCTCCGCTGAGCACAGCAATGCTGCCTGTGTACCCGTGCCACATAATGGAAGCTGCATAGAACCTATTTTGTTATTTTAGGCCTTCTACATCTGTCTGCGGTCCCTCCTTCGAATTGTCCTCCGCTGAGCACAGCAATGCTGCCTGTGTACCCCTGCCACATAATGGAAGCTGCATAGAGCCTATTTTGTTATTTTAGGCCTAGTAAGTCTGTCTGTGGTCCCTCCTTCCAATTGTCCTCCGCCGAGCACACCAATGCTGCCTGTGTACCCCTGCCACATAATGGAAGCTGCATAGAGCCTATTTTGCTATTTTAGGCCTACTAAGTCTGTCTGCGGTCCCTCCTTTGAGTTGTCCTCCACCGAGCACACCAATGCTGCCTCTGTACCCCTGCCACATAATGGAAGCTGCATAGAGCCTATTTTGTTATTTTAGGCCTTCTAAGTCTGTCTGCAGTCCCTCCTTCGAATTGTCATCCGCTGAGCACAGCAATGCTGCCTGTGTACCCCTGCCACATAATGGAAGCTGCGTAGAGCGTATTTTGTTATTTTAGGCCTTCTAAGTCTGTCTGCGGTCACTCCTTCGAATTTTTCTCCGCTGAGCACACCAATGCTGCCTGTGTACCCCTGCCACATAATGGAAGCTGCATAGAGCCTATTTTGTTATTTTAGGCCTACTAAGTCTGTCTGCGGTCCCTCCTTCCAATTGTCCTCCGCCGAGCACACCAATGCTGCCTGTGTACCCCTGCCACATAATGGAAGCTGCATAGAGCCTATTTTGTTATTTTAGGCCTTCTAAGTCTGTCTGCGGTCCCTCCTTCGAATTGTCCTCCGCTGAGCACAGCAATGCTGCCTGTGTACCCCTGCCACATAATGGAAGCTGCATAGAGCCTATTTTGTTATTTTAGGCCTTCTAAGTCTGTCTGCGGTCCCTCCTTCCAATTGTCCTCCGCCGAGCACACCAATGCTGCCTGTGTACCCCTGCCACATAATGGAAGCTGCATAGAGCCTATTTTGTTATTTTAGGCCTTCTAAGTCTGTCTGCGGTCCCTCCTTCCAATTGTCCTCCGCCGAGCACACCAATGCTGCCTGTGTACCCCTGCCACATAATGGAAGCTGCATAGAGCCTATTTTGTTATTTTAGGCCTTCTAAGTCTGTCTGCGGTCCCTCCTTCGAATTGTCCTCCGCTGAGCACAGCAATGCTGCCTGTGTACCCCTGCCACATAATGAAAGCTGCATAGAGCCTGTTTTGTTATTTTAGGCCTTCTAAGTCTGTCTGCGGTCCCTCCTTCGAATTGTCCTCCGCTGAGCACAGCAATGCTGTCTGTGTACCCCTGCCATATAATGGAAGCTGCATAGAGCCTATTTTGTTATTTTAGGCCTTCTAAGTCTGTCTGCGGTCTCTCCTTCGAATTGTCCTCCGCTGAGCAAAGCAATGCTGCCTGTGTACCCCTGCCACATAATGGAAGCTGCATAGAGCCTATTTTGTTATTTTAGGCCTACTAAGTCTGTCTGCGGTCCCTCCTTCCAATTGCCCTCCGCCGAGCACACCAATGCTGCCTGTGTACCCCTGCCACATAATGAAAGCTGTATTGAGCCTATTTTGTTATTTTAGGCCTTCTAAGTCTGTCTGCGGTCCCTCCTTCGAATTGTCCTCTGCTGAGCACACCAATGCTGCCTGTGTACCCCTGCCACATAATGGAAGCTGCATAGAGCCTATTTTGTTATTTTAGGCCTTCTAAGTCTGTCTGCGGTCCCTCCTTCAAATTGTCCTCCGCTGAGCACAGCAATGCTGCCTGTGTACCCCTGCCACATAATGGAAGCTGCATAGAGCCTATTTTGTTATTTTAGGCCTTCTTCGTCTGTCTGCGGTCCCTCCTTCGAATTGTCCTCCGCTGAGCACAGCAATACTGCCTGTGTACCCCTGCCACATAATGGAAGCTGCATAGAGCCTATTTTGTTATTTTAGGCCTACTAAGTCTGTCTGCGGTCCCTCCTTCCAATTGTCCTCCGCCGAGCACAGCAATGCTGCCTGTGTACCCCTGCCACATAATGGAAGCTGCATAGAACCTATTTTGCTATTTTAGGCCTTCTACGTCTGTCTGCGGTCCCTCCTTCGAATTGTCCTCCGCTGAGCACAGCAATGCTGCCTGTGTACCCCTGCCACATAATGGAAGCTGCATAGAGCCTATTTTGTTATTTTAGGCCTACTAAGTCTGTCTGTGGTCCCTCCTTCCAATTGTCCTCCGCCGAGCACACCAATGCTGCTTGTGTACCCCTGCCACATAATGGAAGCTGCCTAGAGCCTATTTTGTTATTTTAGGCCTACTAAGTCTGTCTGCGGTCCCTCCTTCCAATTGTCCTCCGCCGAGCACAGCAATTCTGCCTGTGTACCCCTGCCACATAATGGAAGCTGCATAGAGCCTATTTTGTTATTTTAGGCCTTCTAAGTCTGTATGCGGTCCCTCCTTCGAATTGTCATCCGCTGAGCACAGCAATGCTGCCTGTGTACCCCTGCCACATAATGGAAGCTGCGTAGAGCCTATTTTGTTATTTTAGGCCTTCTAAGTCTGTCTGCGGTCACTCCTTCGAATTTTCCTCCGCTGAGCACACCAATGCTGCCTGTGTACCCCTGCCACATAATGGAAGCTGCATAAAGCCTATTTTGTTATTTTAGGCTTACTAAGTCTGTCTGCGGTCCCTCCTTCCAATTGTCCTCCGCCGAGCACACCAATGCTGCCTGTGTACCCCTGCCACATAATGGAAGCTGCATAGAGCCTATTTTGTTATTTTAGGCCTTCTAAGTCTGTCTGCGGTCCCTCCTTCGAATTGTCCTCCGCTGAGCACAGCAATGCTGCCTGTGTACCCCTGCCACATAATGGAAGCTGCATAGAGCCTATTTTGTTATTTTAGGCCTACTAAAGTCTGTCTGCGGTCCCTCCTTCCAATTGTCCTCCGCTGAGCACACCAATGCTGCCTGTGTACCCCTGCCACATAATGGAAGCTGCATAGAACCTATTTTGATATTTTAGGCCTTCTAAGTCTGCGGTCCCTCCTTCGAATTGTCCTCCGCTGAGCACAGCAATGCTGCCTGTGTACACCTGCCACATAATGGAAGCTGCATAGAGCCTATTTTGTTATTTTAGGCCTTCTAAGTCTGTCTGCGGTCCCTCCTTCGAATTGTCCTCCGCCGAGCACAGTAATGCTGCCTGTGTACCCCTGCCACATAATGGAAGCTGCATAGAGCCTATTTTGTTATTTTAGGCCTTCTACGTCTGTCTGCGGTCCCTCCTTCGAATTGTCCTCCGCTGAGCACAGCAATGCTGCCTGTGTACCCCTGCCACATAATGGAAGCTGCATAGAGCCTATTTTGTTATTTTAGGCCTTCTAAGTCTGTCTGCGGTCCCTCCTTCGAATTGTCATCCGCTGAGCACAGCAATGCTGCCTGTGTACCCCTGCCACATAATGGAAGCTGCATAGAGCCTATTTTGTTATTTTAGGCCTTCTAGGTCTGTCTGCGGTCCCTCCTTCGAATTGTCATCCGCTGAGCACAGCAATGCTGCCTGTGTACCCCTGCCACATAATGGAAGCTGCGTAGAGCCTATTTTGTTATTTTAGGCCTTCTAAGTCTGTCTGCGGTCACTCCTTTGAATTGTCCTCCGCCGAGCATACCAATGCTGCCTGTGTACCCCTGTAACCTACTTTAAACTGCATAGAGCCTACTTTCCATTGTAGGCCTACTACGTGTGTCTTTTTCGGCCAGTCCACTCCTTGCAGTTGTCCTCCACTGAACAAAGCTATGCCGCCTGTGTACTCCTGTTACCAATAGCGAACTGCATTTATCCTACTTACTTATTTGTGCCTAGTAACTGTGTAAGCCTGTCATAACAGTTGTCCTCCACCACAGAACCCAGCTATGCCACATGTGTACTCCTTTTACCAATTTTGAACTTAATATAGCCTTCAATTTTATTTTAGGCCTACTTCTTGTGTCAGAGCCACTAATTACACATGCCCTCCTCCGCTGAACCACGCTATGCTGCAAGTGTACTCCACTTACCAATTTTGAACAGCATTTTGCCTAATTACTTATTTAGGCCTACTTATTGTGTCTGTCTCCCATTACAGTTGTCCTCCACTGCACAAAGCTGAGCATCAATCTTCAGGCTCTCATTAAGTAGTTGTTGTTAATATGTGTGGTTGGGTCCTACTAACGGTGTCTTCCGCTCCCTGGTGTTGTCCTTCACTGTACAACGCTGAGCTTCAGTCTTCAGGCTTTCGGCCTATAGTATCAGATATTTAACTGCATTTGGCCTACTTGTCTGGTTGGGCCCTACTAACAGTGTCTGCCGCTCCTGGGTTTTCTCCTGTTTTGTTTTCTTGAGCTTCAATCTTCAGGCTCTCATTAAGTAGTTGTTGTTAATATAACACTGCAGTTGGCCTACTAGTGTGGTTGGGGCCTACTAACGGTGTCTGGCCCTCAAAGGTGTTCTCCAGGTTTACTTGCCTGAGCTTCAATCTTCAGGCTCTCATTAAGTAGTTGTTGTTAATATGTGTGGTTGGGGCCTACTAACGGTGTCTGCCGCTCCCTGGTGTTGACCTTCACTGTACAAAGCTGAGCTTCAGTCTTCAGGCTTTCTGCCTATAGTATCAGATATTTAACTGCATTTGGCCTACTTGTCTGGTTGGGCCCTACTAACGGTGTCTGCCGCTCCTGGGTTTTCTCCTGTTTTGTTTTCTTGAGCTTCAATCTTCAGGCTCTCATTAAGTAGTTGTTGTTAATATAACACTGCAGTTGGCCTACTAGTGTGGTTGGGGCCTACTAACGGTGTCTGCCGCTGCTTTCTGTTCTAAACTTTACAGAGCTGAGCTTCAATCTTCAGGCTCTCATTAAGTTGTTGTTTATATAACACTGCAGTTGGCCTACTATTTTGGTTGGGCCTAGTAATGGTGTCTGCCGCACCTTGGTGTCGTCCTGTGTTATTTTCCAGAGCTTCAATCTTCAGGCTTTCGGGCTAGATTTGTAATATTAAACTGCATTGGGCCTACTAGTATGGTTGGGCCCTTAAAACGGTGTCTGCCGCTCCTGGGTTTTCTCCTGTTTTGCTTTCCCGAGCTTCCATCTTCAGGCTTTTGGCCTTTATTTGTAATATTAAACTGCATTGGGCCTACTACTGTGGTTGGGCCCTTAAAACGGTGTCTGCCGCTCCTGGGTTTTCTACTCCACTGAACAAAGCAATGTCGCCTGGTTAGTCCTGTTACCAATTTTGAACTGCATTTAGCCCACTTTATTATTTGGGCCTATATCTGTGTTTCATCCTCATCCTGCCCATTGCCCAGCCAGTGCTAGATGAGTCTTGTGGTACATTGACCCAGACCACTACATTCCCCTTGCACGCTACACAGCCACAATCTGACCCTGCTGAAAGTCAGGTTCCCCTTCCCGCATACTATACCACATTACACAGGGACAAAGAGGAAGGTGCAGATGAAAGTGCAGGTTCCTTCATCAGGTGGGGGGCATACTCGTTGGCAACGTCACAGGCACAGGGCCCCTCAGAGTATGCAGAAGTGTCGCTGCCGGTGGGAGGCACCCCCGCCGTGCAAACACACCGCCGTACTTTGAGGGGCCCTGTGCCAGTGCCAATGCGAACGAGTGGGCCCCCCCTGCTTGCTCAGGATCACAGCACTTGCAAAGTGGAAATACTTACCTCTCACTGCTCCACCGCCGTGACGTAGTCCACGTTTCCTGGGCCCACTAAAAACTTGAACCAGCCCTACCCCCCACAACTTTAGCCACATGACCCCCAATTTCCAATGCACAACTATTATTATAAAGTTAATTAAGATTGACAAGCTTCAGAAACAAGAATGGATGTTTTTGCCATTAAAATGGGCACTGTAGGTGTTTTCCTGGCCCCCACTCACTGCCGACTATGCTTCCCCATTGACTTGCATTGGGTTTCGTGTTTCGGTCGATCCCCGACTTTTCGCGATAATCGGCCGATTGAACTCGAATCGACTTTTGAGATAGTCAGGTTTCGCAAAACCCGACTCGACCCCCAAAAAGTAAAAGTCGCTCAACCCTACCCAACAGTAGTAGTCTGCAGCGGCTGCCTTTGCTGCTGAACCTCGGATCGAAGATCAGTCACTTCCAGTGACAACCTTCGCATCTGCTCTGCCAGCACAGAGAGGGGATCCATGAACCCAGGAAAAGAAAAAAACACACCAAAAAAAGAAAAGCACATACACAAAAAAAAACAAGTGTCAGTTGTTTTTTTTTTTAGAAATGTGTGCGGTTGTGATAATGTCACGCAGGGTGAGGGAAAAACTAAGTACACCACAATGGGAAAAGGGTTGGGAAGCCCAAACACTGGCAAAGGGGAAAGTGGAGACCCCAAGGTAGATCTGAGAACTCTCTGATTCCCGTAACGTCCCTAAATAGGTTCCACACCTATTGCCGAGCAAGAGCCTAATCCCTGCAATAGGCCCTAGATAGGAGGGGACGGGGTATATGCAGCGTCCCAGAGTCCTGGTCGTTGCAGTACTGATGCTCCGCCGCTAAGGGGGGCTATGGTACGTCTGATGGCACTGAAGGAGTTCACCTGACCAGGTATCACAGACACCAATACACTTTACAGTCTGGCCTCCAGGGGGAGCTAAGGGTGCTATGTATTAGGCCACTCCTCACAATCTGGTAAAACTGGGGGTTAGCTAGGAAGTTAGTGAGAAGCTGACTGGGTTGGAACCAGGCAACATCCTGTGGCAGAGAGTGTTGCAGGGGAAGATTCAGGGGGGTCCCTGTCAGGGGTGGGATCCTGACAGAGGCCTAGCGAACAGAAAGAACGTTACGGGACCGCGCCTGCACTTCATTGCGGCGGTACCCCAAGAAAGGACAAGAAGCGAGGTTTATTGTGCTGAGTGAGAAACGAGATCAACGCAACAAGGAGAATCACCAGTAGGAGTCGTGCTGTAAGACGAGGCAACATCCTACTGAGGCGCGTAGCCGGTGGCCGGAACGCCGAGGAAGTATTGAGCTCCAGGCCTTACTTCAAACCTACGGCAGGACAGTCAGTTCTAGGCGGGCTGTCTCACCCAAAATCACCTAAGCAGACACAGGGGGCAACATCTGGAGAGGGGCGACTCTAGGGTCCCGGAAGACCTCCGAGCCTACCCGTCATACGGGTGCGTCCTAGCCATATCATCTGGGGGACGAAACAGAACATCATAATCGAGTTGTGAGGGAACTTCAGAAACAGACACAACAGTTGTGAGGACTATCCCGTAAGCACAGCAGGGAAGGACTACAACACACAAGCGCTAGAAGGTAGGCACAGATTTCCACCTGCAAAGGGAACTCTGGAGGTGCCATCGGACCGGTTGGACTCACGCAGCCCGGTTAACCGTATTCCGGACTGAGGATCCGGAAGCCTTCAGTAAAGAGGTAAAGAAACTGCAACCTGGTGTCCTCGTTATTTACTATGACCGGCACCACACCACAACAGCATCACTCTCCACCTTCATTGGACGCCCCTCAGCAGGGTCACGGGCCGGGTCTAGCCACCGTGACAACCCCAGAACTGAGACAGAGAGGCCCGGTACCGGGTACCCCTCGGCCCTGCGGCAGTGGGGGCGCTCCATATACACTAGTCAGCCCTCACTACAGCTAAAGACAACATGGGTAAACAAACAAGGGAATACACTTACCTTGAGAAGACACAAGAGAGATCACACCAACAATCCTCCAAGAGAACTCCAAGAAGACACTAGTAGACTACTAGCACTTCCAACCCGGACAGAGGAAAATAGAGCTATCGCTGGCGCCTTTCTGAAAAGATGAAAGGTATATAAAAATCCAGCAAGGGTGTGTCAATCAGAAGCAGAAGGTGGATGTCCCTGCTTGGTCCTAGAGGGAGAAGGATATCACTAGACAACAGAGATAAAATTATGAAGAAGATGCTTGCAGATCCAAGCGCAATAACCTTCTACAGCAGTATGCAGAACGACTGTCTGTCACACCTGACACACCCATGACATTAGTGTTCTGAAATTATATACACTACATTGCATGCAATAGGTGATGGTGGAGATGGTGAGTTAGGGGGCTTATTTTTCTTTCCGTCAGGGTCTTATTATAAGCCCAGCCTGTTAGTATAAGAAGCCCCCATACATACATATGGTATGAGATGCATTATATTTAATAATGTCATTGTAAGCAACTTCTTATAAAGTTAATAAAGGTATCCTGACAGGCAATACATGTTGCCCAAACTATAGGCATGTATCAGACACCGGCTGTAGTATCTCCAGGGCTGCCACTAGGAATTTCAGGGTCCCATACTGGCAACATTTTCAGGCCCGGCCCCCTTGAGACACCGTCTAGGCTCCATCCCAGCTCCACCTCCACCCCTTGAATCTTCCTCAGTCCTGCCATTGTTATGACCCCAATGGCGAGGGTCTCAGAGGAACGTGGAAGTCTGCAGAATACAAAAATCCAGCTCATAGGGCAGTGGTAACTGGGTTGACCATATATCTACCCCTAACGCCAACACTAGAAGTAGCCGGGGATCATTCCTACGTTGATTCTAGATGACACGCGCCAGCCGGAGAATCTAGCTACCCCTAGTAGAGGAAAACAAA
The DNA here is from genome assembly GCF_051348905.1 of Ranitomeya variabilis. Taxonomy (NCBI): domain Eukaryota; kingdom Metazoa; phylum Chordata; class Amphibia; order Anura; family Dendrobatidae; genus Ranitomeya; species Ranitomeya variabilis. Next base: position 313,445,651 of record NC_135232.1, on the reverse strand, counting down.
GACCTTTCTTGCCTCCAGAGAAGGGGACCCCAAAGCTGGATAGAAGCCCCCCACAAATAATGACGGTGAGGTAAGAGGAAATGACAAACACCGAAATGAACCAGGTTTAGCACAGAGAGGCCCGCTTACTGATAGCAGAATAAAGAAAGGTAACTTATATGGTCAACAAAAACCCTATCAAAATCCACACTGGAAATTCAAGAACCCCCGAACCGTCTAACGGTCCGGGGGGAGAACACCAGCCCCCTAGAGCTTCCAGCAAAGGTCAGGATATAGATTTGGAACAAGCTGGACAAAAATACAAAACCAAAACAAATAGCAAAAAGCAAAAGGCAGACTTAGCTGATATAACTGGAACCAGGATCAGTAGACAAGAGCACAGCAGACTAGCTCTGATAACTACGTTGCCAGGCATTGAACTGAAGGTCCAGGGAGCTTATATAGCAACACCCCTAACTAACGACCCAGGTGCGGATAAAAGGAATGACAGAAAAACCAGAGTCAAAAAACTAGTAACCACTAGAGGGAGCAAAAAGCAAATTCACAACAGTACCCCCCCCTTAGTGAGGGGTCACCGAACCCTCACCACGACCACCAGGGCGATCAGGATGAGCGGCATGAAAGGCACGAACTAAATCGGCCGCATGAACATCAGAGGCGACCACCCAGGAATTATCCTCCTGACCATAGCCCTTCCACTTGACCAGGTACTGAAGCCTCCGCCTGGAGAGGCGAGAATCCAAGATCTTCTCCACCACGTACTCCAACTCGCCCTCAACCAACACCGGAGCAGGAGGCTCAGCAGAAGGAACTACAGGCACAATGTACCGCCGCAACAAGGACCTATGAAATACATTGTGAATAGCAAACGACACAGGAAGATCCAGACGAAAAGATACAGGATTAAGGATTTCCAATATCTTGTAAGGCCCAATAAAACGAGGTTTAAATTTGGGAGAGGAGACCTTCATAGGAACAAAGCGGGAAGAAAGCCACACCAAATCCCCAACGCGTAGTCGGGGACCCACACCGCGGCGGCGGTTGGCAAAGCGCTGAGCCTTCTCCTGTGACAACTTCAAGTTGTCCACCACATGATTCCAGATCTGCTGCAACCTATCCACCACAGAATCCACCCCAGGACAGTCAGAAGGCTCCACATGACCCGAAGAAAAGCGAGGATGGAAACCAGAGTTGCAGAAAATAGGCGAAACCAAGGTGGCGGAACTAGCCCGATTATTAAGGGCAAACTCAGCCAACGGCAAGAATGTCACCCAATCGTCCTGATCAGCAGAGACAAAACACCTCAAATAAGCCTCCAAAGTCTGATTGGTTCGCTCCGTCTGTCCATTAGTCTGAGGATGGAAAGCAGACGAAAACGACAAATCAATGCCCATCCTACTACAAAAGGATCGCCAGAACCTGGAAACGAACTGGGATCCTGTCTGACACAATATTCTCAGGGATGCCGTGCAAACGAACCACGTTCTGGAAAAACACAGGAACCAGATCGGAAGAGGAAGGCAGCTTAGGCAAAGGAACCAAATGGACCATCTTGGAGAAGCGATCACATATCACCCAGATAACGGACATGCCCTGAGATAGCGGAAGATCAGAAATGAAATCCATGGAGATATGTGTCCAAGGTCTCTTCGGGACAGGCAAGGGCAAGAGCAAACCGCTGGCACGAGAACAGCAAGGCTTAGCTCGAGCACAAGTCCCACAGGACTGCACAAATGACCGCACATCCCTTGACAAGGAAGGCCACCAAAAGGACCTGGCCACCAGATCTCTGGTGCCAAAAATTCCCGGGTGACCTGCCAACACCGAGGAATGAACCTCGGAAATGACTCTGCTGGTCCACTTATCCGGGACAAACAGTCTGTCAGGTGGACAAGACTCAGGCCTATCAGCCTGAAATCTCTGCAACACACGTCGCAGATCCGGAGAAATAGCTGACAAGATAACTCCATCTTTAAGAATACCAACAGGATCAGCGACTCCAGGAGCATCAGGCACAAAGCTCCTAGAAAGAGCATCGGCCTTCACATTCTTTGAACCTGGTAAATACGAGACAACAAAATCAAAGCGGGAGAAAAACAATGACCAGCGGGCCTGTCTCGGATTAAGGCGTTTAGCAGACTCGAGATACATCAGATTTTTGTGATCAGTCAAGACCACCACACGATGCTTAGCACCCTCGAGCCAATGACGCCACTCCTCAAATGCCCATTTCATGGCCAACAACTCCCGATTGCCCACATCATAATTTCGCTCGGCAGGCGAAAATTTCCTAGAGAAAAAGGCACAAGGCTTCATAACAGAGCAACCAGGGCCTCTCTGCGACAAAACGGCCCCTGCCCCAATCTCCGAAGCATCCACCTCAACCTGAAAGGGAAGTGAGACGTCAGGCTGGCACAAAACAGGCGCCGAAGTAAACCGGCGTTTCAACTCCTGGAAAGCCTCCACGGCAGCAGGAGCCCAGTTAGCTACATCGGAGCCCTTCTTGGTCATATCCGTCAAAGGTTTCACAATGCTAGAAAAATTAGCGATAAAACGACGGTAGAAGTTAGCGAAGCCCAAGAACTTCTGAAGACTCTTAACTGACGAGGGCTGAGTCCAATCAAGAATAGCTCGGACCTTGACTGGGTCCATCTCCACAGCAGAAGGGGAAAAAATGAACCCCAAAAAGGGAACCTTCTGTACACCAAAGAGACACTTTGAGCCCTTGACAAACAAAGAATTTTCACGCAAAATTTTAAAGACCAACCTGACCTGCTCCACATGCGAATCCCAATTATCAGAAAAAACCAAAATATCATCCAGATAAACAATCAAAAATTTATCCAGATACTTCCGGAAAATGTCATGCATAAAGGACTGAAAAACTGAAGGCGCATTGGAGAGCCCAAAAGGCATCACCAAGTACTCAAAATGACCTTCGGGCGTATTGAATGCGGTTTTCCATTCATCACCTTGCTTAATGCGCACAAGGTTGTACGCACCACGAAGGTCTATCTTGGTGAACCACTTGGCACCCTTAATCCGGGCAAACAAGTCAGACAACAGCGGTAAAGGATACTGAAATTTGACAGTGATCTTATTTAAAAGCCGATAATCAATACAAGGTCTCAAAGATCCGTCCTTTTTTGCCACAAAAAAGAATCCCGCACCAAGAGGGGAAGAAGACGGACGAATATGTCCTTTTTCCAGAGACTCCTTGATATATGAACGCATAGCGGTATGTTCAGGTACCGACAGATTAAACAGTCTTCCCTTAGGAAATTTACTGCCTGGGATCAAATCTATAGCACAGTCACAGTCCCTATGAGGAGGCAGTGCACTGGACTCAGACTCACTGAAGACATCCTGATAATCAGACAAATACTCCGGAACTTCCGAAGGCGTAGAAGAAGCAATAGACACAGGCAGGGAATCCTCATGAATACCACGACAGCCCCAACTTGAGACTGACATAGCCTTCCAGTCCAGGACTGGATTATGGGTCTGTAACCATGGCAGCCCTAAAACGACCAAATCATGCATTTTATGTAAAACCAGGAAACGTATCACCTCGCGGTGTTCAGGAGTCATGCACATGGTAACCTGAGTCCAATACTGCGGTTTATTTGCTGCCAATGGTGTAGCATCAATACCCCTAAGAGGAATAGGATTTTCTAATGGTTCAAGAGTAAATCCACAGCGCTTAGCAAATGAGAGATCCATGAGACTCAGGGCAGCACCTGAATCTACAAACGCCATGACAGGATAAGATGACAGTGAGCAAATCAAAGTTACAGACAGAATAAATTTAGGTTGCAAATTACCAACGGTGACAGGACTAACAACCTTAGCTATACGTTTAGAGCATGCTGAGATAACATGTGTAGAATCACCACAGTAGTAGCACAAGCCATTCCGGCGTCTATGAATTTTCCGCTCATTTCTAGTCAGGATTCTATCACATTGCATTAAATCAGGTGTCTGTTCAGACAACACCATGAGGGAATTTGCGGTTTTTCTATCACATTGCACCGAATTAGGTGTCTGTTCAGACAACACCATGAGGGAATTTGCGGTTTTGCGCTCCCGCAACCGCCGGTCAATTTGAATAGCCAGTGCCATAGTATCATTCAGACCTGTGGGAATGGGAAAACCCACCATAACATTCTTAATGGCTTCAGAAAGGCCATTTCTAAAATTAGCGGCCAGTGCACACTCGTTCCAATGTGTCAGCACGGACCATTTCCGAAATTTTTGGCAATACACTTCAGCCTCGTCCTGCCCCTGAGACATAGACAGCAAGGCCTTTTCTGCCTGAATCTCAAGATTGGGTTCCTCATAAAGTAAACCGAGCGCCAGAAAAAACGCATCAAGATCAGCCAATGCCGGATCTCCTGGCGCCAGCGAAAAAGCCCAATCCTGAGGGTCGCCCCGTAAGAACGAAATAACAATTTTTACTTGCTGAGCAGAATCTCCTGATGAACAGGGTCTCAGGGACAAAAACAATTTACAATTATTCACGAAATTCCTAAACTTAAACCTGTCTCCGGAAAACAGTTCAGGAATCGGTATTTTAGGTTCTGACCTAGGATTTCTGATAACATAGTCTTGTATGCCCTGCACACGAGTAGCCAGCTGGTCCACACTTGTAATCAAGGTCTGGACATTCATGTCTGCAGCAAGCATAGCCACTCTGAGGTAAAGGGGAAGGAGAAAAAAAAAAAACTCAGAATCTTCTTTCTTATAATCCCTCTTCTGCAATGCATTAAACATTTAATACTGGCCTGGCAAACTGTTATGACCCCAATGGCGAGGGTCTCAGAGGAACGTGGAAGTCTGCAGAATACAAAAATCCAGCTCATAGGGCAGTGGTAACTGGGTTGACCATATATCTACCCCTAACGCCAACACTAGAAGTAGCTGGGGATCATTCCTACGTTGATTCTAGATGACACGCGCCAGCCGGAGAATCTAGCTACCCCTAGTAGAGGAAAACAAAGACCTTTCTTGCCTCCAGAGAAGGGGACCCCAAAGCTGGATAGAAGCCCCCCACAAATAATGACGGTGAGGTAAGAGGAAATGACAAACACAGAAATGAACCAGGTTTAGCACAGAGAGGCCCGCTTACTGATAGCAGAATAAAGAAAGGTAACTTATATGGTCAACAAAAACCCTATCAAAATCCACACTGGAAATTCAAGAACCCCCGAACCGTCTAACGGTCCGGGGGGAGAACACCAGCCCCCTAGAGCTTCCAGCAAAGGTCAGGATATAGATTTGGAACAAGCTGGACAAAAATACAAAACCAAAACAAATAGCAAAAAGCAAAAGGCAGACTTAGCTGATATAACTGGAACCAGGATCAGTAGACAAGAGCACAGCAGACTAGCTCTGATAACTACGTTGCCAGGCATTGAACTGAAGGTCCAGGGAGCTTATATAGCAACACCCCTAACTAACGACCCAGGTGCGGATAAAAGGAATGACAGAAAAACCAGAGTCAAAAAACTAGTAACCACTAGAGGGAGCAAAAAGCAAATTCACAACAGCCATCCAGTCTTGGATAAACTCCACTTCTGCACCATGTCCTCACTAATCACACATTAGCAGTTCCCATCGAACACCACATCACTAGTGTTGAGCGATACTTTCCGATATCGGAAAGTATCGGTATCGGAAAGTATCGGCCGATACCGTCAAAATATCGGATCCAATCCGATACCGATACCCGATCCCAATGCAAGTCAATGGGACGAAAATATCGGAATTAAAATAAACCCTTTATAAACTTGTAGGTTCATTCTACATGAAGGAAAACAACTAAGAATAATGTAGGATGTATTGGGGGACGTGGCGGAGATATTAAAGGGACAGAGGTTTAGCCCAATGTAATAGAATAGCAGGATTTTTAATTTTTTTTTATGAAGTTCGGCGTTAGAAAGAATTTGACTATGTTATTTTTTTTTTTTTTTATGTCAGATATTGATGTTTCACTACTTCCACGCCCTTCACCTTCTTTTTTACTTCTCCCACGCTTTCTTCTTAATTATCCTCATCATCAGCTTCTTTGACATCAACTTCTTCACCTTATTCATCTTCTTCTTCATCTTCTACCTATTATTTTTTGGGTTACATTGTTCATATTCTTTTTATTTTACTATTATCTTCATCATATTCAACTTCTTCATCATATTCTTATTTGTGACAGGCATTCCCGTAGTTGTTATCTATAAAAGTTTGAAGATTACACCTTCCGTTCTGCCTGTCACAAACCAGTTACATTTGTCCGCGTTCAGTTTGGCCTGCAGCATCAGGCTTTATCCAGGGGCACCACGAGGAGGAACGGACTCACCCCCATACACTGCTTAGTCTTCTTCTGCTTATAATTTACATAATATTTTTTTGCTCTGATATTTTGTGTTATGCTTAATGTCCTTCTGCTCTTTGTTCTGCAGCCTCTTGTTCTTCTGCTTCTCGGTCTTCCAGGTCGTCGTCGTCTCCAGGGTCGTCGTCTCCGGGGTCGTCGTCATCGGGGTGGTCTCCGGGGTCGTCGTCATCGGGGTGGTCTTCAGGGTCATCGTCTCCAGGGTCGTCGTCATCACGGTGGTTGTCGTCTCTGGTGTCGTCGTCATCTTAGGGGTGTTCTTCCGGGTCATCGTGTTTAGTCTCTTGAACTTGGAAATGTAGCAGAAGGTACAAGAAGGCTGAGAAAATGCCGAGAACCAGCTGATGGAACTGGAACTCGGATGGCTACCCGAAGGTCCAAGAGCCAATGGAACTACCGAGGACCAGCTGACGTTACTGGAACCCGGTTACTAAGCAGGAGGTACCCGTGCCTGAAAGCACTACCAAGGACCACCTGACGTTGGTGGAACTCGGATACCCAGAGGGAGGCACCTAAGCCAAAGGCTCTGCCCGGAACCAGCTGACGGTACTGGAACCAGGATGGGGAGCAGAAGGTACAAGAGCAAAAGACACTGCCGAGAACCAGCTGACGGTGCTGGAACCCGGATGGGTAGCCGAAGGTCCAAGAGCCAATGGAACTACCGAGGACCAGCTGACGTTACTGGAACCCGGTTACTAAGCAGGAGGTACCCGTGCCTGAAAGCACTACCAAGGACCACCTGACGTTGGTGGAACTCGGATACCCAGAGGGAGGCACCTAAGCCAAAGGCTCTGCCCGGAACCAGCTGACGGTACTGGAACCAGGATGTGGAGCAGAAGGTACAAGAGCAAGTGTCTGCGTGGCTTTTGCAGGACACGTTGCCGGCTGCACAGCAGGGGAACAGCTGGCGGTGCTGGACCCCACTGACACATTGGCGAGCTGTTTGGCTCTGTGCAGCCAGCACTTCCGGACAGCAACGAGCGGTGTTGTAGCCCGGGCTCTGCAGGGGGAGCAGAGTGTAGGCCGAAGCCTACTTGAACCAATTTCAAAGGTAACCTTTAACCCCCCCTCAGGGGTTAGAAAGTAGAAGAGCCACAGCTTATGCAGCAGTAGTGCTGCACAAGTCAAAGGTTGCTCTTTTAATTTCGCTCCTTGCACACGCTGAATGAAACACGTATAACATTTAGCCCTTTATACAGTCAAACTGTGTTGGAGGCGCGAGTTCCCTTTGTAATGAGACGCAGCACAGATGTCAAGAATCCCACCTTGGTGCTGGGTGCAGCCTCCTGAGCGTTGTTATTTGCTGTACAGGAGTCTGCGCTGTCGTGTTATCCCCTGGCCTAGCGCCGTTAGCGCTGCCCATCTTCTGACCTCATTTAATGTTGGCCGGTGCGGTTCGCGATGCCCATGAATCACAGCCCCGCAGTGTATTGACATAGTTTAAACACTGCGGGGCTGGGATTCATGGCCTGGCGCAGTACATATGTTCGCCTCTCACACTCGGGTCCTTACACCCGCTTCAGACTGTGCGGCGTCATCTGATCCCTTATCGCATGCCACGGCCATGAAGCCGCACAGTCCGAAGAAGGCGGAAGGAGAGGAGGGACAGGCGAACTGATGCACTGATCCTGCCCATCAATCACACCCTCGCAGTCCCAATAAATAAGACACCGAGGGGCGTTGTGTGGGTCAGGGCGGCCGCAGAGGCGCAGGCAGCCAAACCATGATGCCAGAAGACGGGCAGCGCTACCAAGGGGGTTGCAGCGTGTCATTACAAAGGAAAGTCACACCACCGGGACGGTTAAATGGTCACACAGAGGACACATTGCAGACGTGTTTTCAGTTCCACATGTGCGAGGAGAATACGTTTCTGAGCCACCTTGCACACATGCAGCATTACCGCTGTACAAGGTGGCTGGATAACGTAAAAACGCCTGGGGGAGGGGGGACAGGTTCCCTTCAATTTCAGTTCTTGTGTCTGCGTGGCTTTTGCAGGACACGTTGCCGGCTGCACAGCAGGGGAACAGCTGGCGGTGCTGGACCCCACTGACACATTGGCTGGTGTTTTTCTCTGTGCAGCTAGCACATCTGGGCAAAAACTGGCGGTGTGTTAGAGCCCAGGGACAGCAGGAGGAGGAGCAGGAGGAGGAGGAGCAGGGGGAGGGGAGTGTAGGCCGAAGCCTGCACAGGCGGCAGCTTTGGGTGTGTTGTGTCTGCGTGACTTTTGCAGGACACGTTGCCGGCTACACAGCAGGGGAACAGCTGGCGGTGCTGGACCCCACTGACACATTGGCGAGGTGTTTGGCTCTGTGCAGCCAGCACTTCCGGACAGCAACTAGCGTTGTTGGAGCCCGGGCTCTGCAGGTGGAGCAGAGTGTAGGCCGAAGCCTAATTGAACCGATTTCAAAAGTCACCTTTAACCCCCCCTCAGGGGTTACAAAGTAGAAGAGCCACAGCTTATGCAGCAGCAGTGCTGCGCAAGTCAAAGGTTGCTCTTGTAATTTTTCTCCTTGCACACGCTGAATGGAACACGTATAACATTCAGCCCTTTAGACAGTCAAACTGTGTAATGGAGGCGAGAGTTCCCTTTGTAATGAGACGCAGCACAGGTGTCAAGAATCCCACCTTGGTGCTGGGTGCAGCCTCCCGAGCGTTGTTATTTGCTGTACAGGAGTCTGCGCTGTCGTGTTATCCCCTGGCCTAGCGCCGTTAGCGCTGCCCATCTTCTGGCATCATGTAATGTCGGCCGGTGCGGTTCGCGATGCCCATGAATCCCAGCCCCGCAGTGTCTTAACATTGTTAAAACACTGCGGGGCTGGGATTCAGGGCCTGGCGCAGCACATATGTTCGCCTCTCACACTCGGGTCCTTACACCCGCTTCAGACTGTGCGGCGTCATCTGATCCCTTATCGCATGCCACGGCCATGAAGCCGCACAGTCCGAAGAAGGCGGAAGGAGAGGAGGGACAGGCGAACTGATGCACTGATCCTGCCCATCAATCACACCCTCGCAGTCCCAATAAATAAGACACCGAGGGGCGTTGTGTGGGTCAGGGCGGCCGCAGAGGCGCAGGCAGCCAAACCATGATGCCAGAAGACGGGCAGCGCTACCAAGGGGGTTGCAGCGTGTCATTACAAAGGAAAGTCACACCACCGGGACGGTTAAATGGTCACACAGAGGACACATTGCAGACGTGTTTTCAGTTCCACATGTGCGAGGAGAATACGTTTCTGAGCCACCTTGCACACATGCAGCATTACCGCTGTACAAGGTGGCTGGATAACGTAAAAACGCCTGGGGGAGGGGGGACAGGTTCCCTTCAATTTCAGTTCTTGTGTCTGCGTGGCTTTTGCAGGACACGTTGCCGGCTGCACAGCAGGGGAACAGCTGGCGGTGCTGGACCCCACTGACACATTGGCTGGTGTTTTTCTCTGTGCAGCTAGCACATCTGGGCAAAAACTGGCGGTGTGTTAGAGCCCAGGGACAGCAGGAGGAGGAGCAGGAGGAGGAGGAGCAGGGGGAGGGGAGTGTAGGCCGAAGCCTGCACAGGCGGCAGCTTTGGGTGTGTTGTGTCTGCGTGACTTTTGCAGGACACGTTGCCGGCTACACAGCAGGGGAACAGCTGGCGGTGCTGGACCCCACTGACACATTGGCGAGGTGTTTGGCTCTGTGCAGCCAGCACTTCCGGACAGCAACTAGCGTTGTTGGAGCCCGGGCTCTGCAGGTGGAGCAGAGTGTAGGCCGAAGCCTAATTGAACCGATTTCAAAAGTCACCTTTAACCCCCCCTCAGGGGTTACAAAGTAGAAGAGCCACAGCTTATGCAGCAGCAGTGCTGCGCAAGTCAAAGGTTGCTCTTGTAATTTTTCTCCTTGCACACGCTGAATGGAACACGTATAACATTCAGCCCTTTAGACAGTCAAACTGTGTAATGGAGGCGAGAGTTCCCTTTGTAATGAGACGCAGCACAGGTGTCAAGAATCCCACCTTGGTGCTGGGTGCAGCCTCCCGAGCGTTGTTATTTGCTGTACAGGAGTCTGCGCTGTCGTGTTATCCCCTGGCCTAGCGCCGTTAGCGCTGCCCATCTTCTGGCATCATGTAATGTCGGCCGGTGCGGTTCGCGATGCCCATGAATCCCAGCCCCGCAGTGTCTTAACATTGTTAAAACACTGCGGGGCTGGGATTCAGGGCCTGGCGCAGCACATATGTTCGCCTCTCACACTCGGGTCCTTACACCCGCTTCAGACTGTGCGGCGTCATCTGATCCCTTATCGCATGCCACGGCCATGAAGCCGCACAGTCCGAAGAAGGCGGAAGGAGAGGAGGGACAGGCGAACTGATGCACTGATCCTGCCCATCAATCACACCCTCGCAGTCCCAATAAATAAGACACCGAGGGGCGTTGTGTGGGTCAGGGCGGCCGCAGAGGCGCAGGCAGCCAAACCATGATGCCAGAAGACGGGCAGCGCTACCAAGGGGGTTGCAGCGTGTCATTACAAAGGAAAGTCACACCACCGGGACGGTTAAATGGTCACACAGAGGACACATTGCAGACGTGTTTTCAGTTCCACATGTGCGAGGAGAATACGTTTCTGAGCCACCTTGCACACATGCAGCATTACCGCTGTACAAGGTGGCTGGATAACGTAAAAACGCCTGGGGGAGGGGGGACAGGTTCCCTTCAATTTCAGTTCTTGTGTCTGCGTGGCTTTTGCAGGACACGTTGCCGGCTGCACAGCAGGGGAACAGCTGGCGGTGCTGGACCCCACTGACACATTGGCTGGTGTTTTTCTCTGTGCAGCTAGCACATCTGGGCAAAAACTGGCGGTGTGTTAGAGCCCAGGGACAGCAGGAGGAGGAGCAGGAGGAGGAGGAGCAGGGGGAGGGGAGTGTAGGCCGAAGCCTGCACAGGCGGCAGCTTTGGGTGTGTTGTGTCTGCGTGACTTTTGCAGGACACGTTGCCGGCTACACAGCAGGGGAACAGCTGGCGGTGCTGGACCCCACTGACACATTGGCGAGGTGTTTGGCTCTGTGCAGCCAGCACTTCCGGACAGCAACTAGCGTTGTTGGAGCCCGGGCTCTGCAGGTGGAGCAGAGTGTAGGCCGAAGCCTAATTGAACCGATTTCAAAAGTCACCTTTAACCCCCCCTCAGGGGTTACAAAGTAGAAGAGCCACAGCTTATGCAGCAGCAGTGCTGCGCAAGTCAAAGGTTGCTCTTGTAATTTTTCTCCTTGCACACGCTGAATGGAACACGTATAACATTCAGCCCTTTAGACAGTCAAACTGTGTAATGGAGGCGAGAGTTCCCTTTGTAATGAGACGCAGCACAGGTGTCAAGAATCCCACCTTGGTGCTGGGTGCAGCCTCCCGAGCGTTGTTATTTGCTGTACAGGAGTCTGCGCTGTCGTGTTATCCCCTGGCCTAGCGCCGTTAGCGCTGCCCATCTTCTGGCATCATGTAATGTCGGCCGGTGCGGTTCGCGATGCCCATGAATCCCAGCCCCGCAGTGTCTTAACATTGTTAAAACACTGCGGGGCTGGGATTCAGGGCCTGGCGCAGCACATATGTTCGCCTCTCACACTCGGGTCCTTACACCCGCTTCAGACTGTGCGGCGTCATCTGATCCCTTATCGCATGCCACGGCCATGAAGCCGCACAGTCCGAAGAAGGCGGAAGGAGAGGAGGGACAGGCGAACTGATGCACTGATCCTGCCCATCAATCACACCCTCGCAGTCCCAATAAATAAGACACCGAGGGGCGTTGTGTGGGTCAGGGCGGCCGCAGAGGCGCAGGCAGCCAAACCATGATGCCAGAAGACGGGCAGCGCTACCAAGGGGGTTGCAGCGTGTCATTACAAAGGAAAGTCACACCACCGGGACGGTTAAATGGTCACACAGAGGACACATTGCAGACGTGTTTTCAGTTCCACATGTGCGAGGAGAATACGTTTCTGAGCCACCTTGCACACATGCAGCATTACCGCTGTACAAGGTGGCTGGATAACGTAAAAACGCCTGGGGGAGGGGGGACAGGTTCCCTTCAATTTCAGTTCTTGTGTCTGCGTGGCTTTTGCAGGACACGTTGCCGGCTGCACAGCAGGGGAACAGCTGGCGGTGCTGGACCCCACTGACACATTGGCTGGTGTTTTTCTCTGTGCAGCTAGCACATCTGGGCAAAAACTGGCGGTGTGTTAGAGCCCAGGGACAGCAGGAGGAGGAGCAGGAGGAGGAGGAGCAGGGGGAGGGGAGTGTAGGCCGAAGCCTGCACAGGCGGCAGCTTTGGGTGTGTTGTGTCTGCGTGACTTTTGCAGGACACGTTGCCGGCTACACAGCAGGGGAACAGCTGGCGGTGCTGGACCCCACTGACACATTGGCGAGGTGTTTGGCTCTGTGCAGCCAGCACTTCCGGACAGCAACTAGCGTTGTTGGAGCCCGGGCTCTGCAGGTGGAGCAGAGTGTAGGCCGAAGCCTAATTGAACCGATTTCAAAAGTCACCTTTAACCCCCCCTCAGGGGTTACAAAGTAGAAGAGCCACAGCTTATGCAGCAGCAGTGCTGCGCAAGTCAAAGGTTGCTCTTGTAATTTTTCTCCTTGCACACGCTGAATGGAACACGTATAACATTCAGCCCTTTAGACAGTCAAACTGTGTAATGGAGGCGAGAGTTCCCTTTGTAATGAGACGCAGCACAGGTGTCAAGAATCCCACCTTGGTGCTGGGTGCAGCCTCCCGAGCGTTGTTATTTGCTGTACAGGAGTCTGCGCTGTCGTGTTATCCCCTGGCCTAGCGCCGTTAGCGCTGCCCATCTTCTGGCATCATGTAATGTCGGCCGGTGCGGTTCGCGATGCCCATGAATCCCAGCCCCGCAGTGTCTTAACATTGTTAAAACACTGCGGGGCTGGGATTCAGGGCCTGGCGCAGCACATATGTTCGCCTCTCACACTCGGGTCCTTACACCCGCTTCAGACTGTGCGGCGTCATCTGATCCCTTATCGCATGCCACGGCCATGAAGCCGCACAGTCCGAAGAAGGCGGAAGGAGAGGAGGGACAGGCGAACTGATGCACTGATCCTGCCCATCAATCACACCCTCGCAGTCCCAATAAATAAGACACCGAGGGGCGTTGTGTGGGTCAGGGCGGCCGCAGAGGCGCAGGCAGCCAAACCATGATGCCAGAAGACGGGCAGCGCTACCAAGGGGGTTGCAGCGTGTCATTACAAAGGAAAGTCACACCACCGGGACGGTTAAATGGTCACACAGAGGACACATTGCAGACGTGTTTTCAGTTCCACATGTGCGAGGAGAATACGTTTCTGAGCCACCTTGCACACATGCAGCATTACCGCTGTACAAGGTGGCTGGATAACGTAAAAACGCCTGGGGGAGGGGGGACAGGTTCCCTTCAATTTCAGTTCTTGTGTCTGCGTGGCTTTTGCAGGACACGTTGCCGGCTGCACAGCAGGGGAACAGCTGGCGGTGCTGGACCCCACTGACACATTGGCTGGTGTTTTTCTCTGTGCAGCTAGCACATCTGGGCAAAAACTGGCGGTGTGTTAGAGCCCAGGGACAGCAGGAGGAGGAGCAGGAGGAGGAGGAGCAGGGGGAGGGGAGTGTAGGCCGAAGCCTGCACAGGCGGCAGCTTTGGGTGTGTTGTGTCTGCGTGACTTTTGCAGGACACGTTGCCGGCTACACAGCAGGGGAACAGCTGGCGGTGCTGGACCCCACTGACACATTGGCGAGGTGTTTGGCTCTGTGCAGCCAGCACTTCCGGACAGCAACTAGCGTTGTTGGAGCCCGGGCTCTGCAGGTGGAGCAGAGTGTAGGCCGAAGCCTAATTGAACCGATTTCAAAAGTCACCTTTAACCCCCCCTCAGGGGTTACAAAGTAGAAGAGCCACAGCTTATGCAGCAGCAGTGCTGCGCAAGTCAAAGGTTGCTCTTGTAATTTTTCTCCTTGCACACGCTGAATGGAACACGTATAACATTCAGCCCTTTAGACAGTCAAACTGTGTAATGGAGGCGAGAGTTCCCTTTGTAATGAGACGCAGCACAGGTGTCAAGAATCCCACCTTGGTGCTGGGTGCAGCCTCCCGAGCGTTGTTATTTGCTGTACAGGAGTCTGCGCTGTCGTGTTATCCCCTGGTCTAGCGCCGTTAGCGCTGCCCATCTTCTGGCATCATGTAATGTCGGCCGGTGCGGTTCGCGATGCCCATGAATCCCAGCCCCGCAGTGTCTTAACATTGTTAAAACACTGCGGGGCTGGGATTCAGGGCCTGGCGCAGCACATATGTTCGCCTCTCACACTCGGGTCCTTACACCCGCTTCAGACTGTGCGGCGTCATCTGATCCCTTATCGCATGCCACGGCCATGAAGCCGCACAGTCCGAAGAAGGCGGAAGGAGAGGAGGGACAGGCGAACTGATGCACTGATCCTGCCCATCAATCACACCCTCGCAGTCCCAATAAATAAGACACCGAGGGGCGTTGTGTGGGTCAGGGCGGCCGCAGAGGCGCAGGCAGCCAAACCATGATGCCAGAAGACGGGCAGCGCTACCAAGGGGGTTGCAGCGTGTCATTACAAAGGAAAGTCACACCACCGGGACGGTTAAATGGTCACACAGAGGACACATTGCAGACGTGTTTTCAGTTCCACATGTGCGAGGAGAATACGTTTCTGAGCCACCTTGCACACATGCAGCATTACCGCTGTACAAGGTGGCTGGATAACGTAAAAACGCCTGGGGGAGGGGGGACAGGTTCCCTTCAATTTCAGTTCTTGTGTCTGCGTGACTTTTGCAGGACACGTTGCCGGCTACACAGCAGGGGAACAGCTGGCGGTGCTGGACCCCACTGACACATTGGCGAGGTGTTTTTCTCTGTGCAGCTAGCAGTACCGGGCCCCAACTGGCGGTGTTGGAGCCCAGGGTCAGCAGGAGGAGCAGGGGGAGCGGAGTGTAGGCCGAAGCCTGCACTCGAGCAAGTTGAAAGGAAACCTTTAACCCCCCCCCCCCAGGCGTTTGTAGCTGAAAGAGCCATTGTGTACAGCACTAATGCTGGAAAAGGTAAACTTAGCTCTTTTAATTATGGTCCTTGCACATGCGGAACCTAACAGTTATGAAATGTGTCCCCTCACAGCGTTAAACCGTCCGGTAGGTGGAACTTTCCTTTGTCGTGTGACGCAGCACAGCCATCATTTTTACCCCCTTGGCGCCGTGCGCCGCCTCCTCAGCGTTGTTTTAATCTGTCCCGGAGCCTGCGCTGTTAGGTTAGCCCTTGGCCATGCACACATTTTGCGCTGCCCGTCTTCTGACATCATTTGGTGTCAGGCTGGCTGCGCCTGTGCGGGTGCGCTGGCCGAGATCCCGCCTCGCAGTGTCGTCTAATGTAATCCCACCGCGGGCCTGTGATCCGTGCCCGTGCGCAGTGCATATCCTCTCCTCTCACTCCCCTCCCTACGGCTTTTTCAGACTGTGCGGTGTCACGGCCGTGGCATGCTATTAGGGACCAGCTGACATCGCACAGTCTGAAGAAGCCGTAGGGAGGGGAGTGAGAGGAGAGGATATGCACTGCGCACGGGCACGGATCACAGGCCCGCGGTGGGATTACATTAGACGACACTGCGAGGCGGGATCTCGGCCAGCGCACCCGCACAGGCGCAGCCAGCCTGACACCAAATGAGGTCAGAAGACGGGCAGCGCAACATGTGTGCATGGCCAAGGGCTAACCTAACAGCGCAGGCTCCGGGACAGATTAAAACAACGCTGAGGAGGCGGCGCACGGCGCCAAGGGGGTAAAAATGATGGCTGTGCTGCGTCACACGACAAAGGAAAGTTCCACCTACCGGACGGTTTAACGCTGTGTGGGGACACATTTCATAAGTGTTTGGTTCAGCATGTGCAAGGAGCATCACGAAAAGAGGCACTTTTTCCCTTTGCATCATTACTGCTGCACAAGGTGGCTCCTTCAGTAACAAACGCCTGGGGGGGGGGGGGGGTCAGGTTCCCTTACATTTAACTTGTTGTGCCTGCGTGGCGGTCGCAGTACACGTTGCCGTATACACAGCAGGGGAACAGCTGGCGGTGCTGAACCCCACTAACACATTGGCGAGGTGTTTGGCTCTGTGCGTACAGCACTTCTGGACGGCAACTGGCGGTGTTGGAGCCCAGGGACGGGTGGAGGAGGAGGAGGTTGGAGGAGGTAGGAGGGATTGCCACACACACAGCAGGGGAACAGCTGACGTTACTGAACCCCAATAACAGAGGAGGGACTGTTGACTGTGCGTACAGCACTTCTGGACGGCAACTGGCGGTGTTGGAGCCCAGGGACGGGTGGAGGAGGAGGAGGTTGGAGGAGGTAGGAGGGATTGCCACACACACAGCAGGGGAACAGCTGACGTTACTGAACCCCAATAACAGAGGAGGGACTGTTGACTGTGCGTACAGCACTTCTGGACGGCAACTGGCGGTGTTGGAGCCCAGGGGCAGGTGGAGGAGGAGGAGGTTGGAGGAGGTAGGAGGAGGTAGGAGGGATTGCCACACACACAGCAGGGGAACAGCTGACGTTACTGAACCCCAATAACAGAGGAGGGACTGTTGACTGTGCGTACAGCACTTCTGGACGGCAACTGGCGGTGTTGGAGCCCAGGGGCAGGTGGAGGAGGAGGAGGTTGGAGGAGGTAGGAGGAGGTAGGAGGGATTGCCACACACACAGCAGGGGAACAGCTGACGTTACTGAACCCCAATAACAGAGGAGGGACTGTTGACTGTGCGTACAGCACTTCTGGACGGCAACTGGCGGTGTTGGAGCCCAGGGACGGGTGGAGGAGGAGGAGGTTGGAGGAGGTAGGAGGGATTGCCACACACACAGCAGGGGAACAGCTGACGTTACTGAACCCCAATAACAGAGGAGGGACTGTTGACTGTGCGTACAGCACTTCTGGACGGCAACTGGCGGTGTTGGAGCCCAGGGGCAGGTGGAGGAGGAGGAGGTTGGAGGAGGTAGGAGGAGGTAGGAGGGATTGCCACACACACAGCAGGGGAACAGCTGACGTTACTGAACCCCAATAACAGAGGAGGGACTGTTGACTGTGCGTACAGCACTTCTGGACGGCAACTGGCGGTGTTGGAGCCCAGGGACGGGTGGAGGAGGAGGAGGTTGGAGGAGGTAGGAGGGATTGCCACACACACAGCAGGGGAACAGCTGACGTTACTGAACCCCAATAACAGAGGAGGGACTGTTGACTGTGCGTACAGCACTTCTGGACGGCAACTGGCGGTGTTGGAGCCCAGGGGCAGGTGGAGGAGGAGGAGGTTGGAGGAGGTAGGAGGAGGTAGGAGGGATTGCCACACACACAGCAGGGGAACAGCTGACGTTACTGAACCCCAATAACAGAGGAGGGACTGTTGACTGTGCGTACAGCACTTCTGGACGGCAACTGGCGGTGTTGGAGCCCAGGGACGGGTGGAGGAGGAGGAGGTTGGAGGAGGTAGGAGGGATTGCCACACACACAGCAGGGGAACAGCTGACGTTACTGAACCCCAATAACAGAGGAGGGACTGTTGACTGTGCGTACAGCACTTCTGGACGGCAACTGGCGGTGTTGGAGCCCAGGGGCAGGTGGAGGAGGAGGAGGTTGGAGGAGGTAGGAGGAGGTAGGAGGGATTGCCACACACACAGCAGGGGAACAGCTGACGTTACTGAACCCCAATAACAGAGGAGGGACTGTTGACTGTGCGTACAGCACTTCTGGACGGCAACTGGCGGTGTTGGAGCCCAGGGGCAGGTGGAGGAGGAGGAGGTTGGAGGAGGTAGGAGGAGGTAGGAGGGATTGCCACACACACAGCAGGGGAACAGCTGACGTTACTGAACCCCAATAACAGAGGAGGGACTGTTGACTGTGCGTACAGCACTTCTGGACGGCAACTGGCGGTGTTGGAGCCCAGGGACGGGTGGAGGAGGAGGAGGTTGGAGGAGGTAGGAGGGATTGCCACACACACAGCAGGGGAACAGCTGACGTTACTGAACCCCAATAACAGAGGAGGGACTGTTGACTGTGCGTACAGCACTTCTGGACGGCAACTGGCGGTGTTGGAGCCCAGGGACGGGTGGAGGAGGAGGAGGTTGGAGGAGGTAGGAGGGATTGCCACACACACAGCAGGGGAACAGCTGACGTTACTGAACCCCAATAACAGAGGAGGGACTGTTGACTGTGCGTACAGCACTTCTGGACGGCAACTGGCGGTGTTGGAGCCCAGGGGCAGGTGGAGGAGGAGGAGGTTGGAGGAGGTAGGAGGAGGTAGGAGGGATTGCCACACACACAGCAGGGGAACAGCTGACGTTACTGAACCCCAATAACAGAGGAGGGACTGTTGACTGTGCGTACAGCACTTCTGGACGGCAACTGGCGGTGTTGGAGCCCAGGGGCAGGTGGAGGAGGAGGAGGTTGGAGGAGGTAGGAGGAGGTAGGAGGGATTGCCACACACACAGCAGGGGAACAGCTGACGTTACTGAACCCCAATAACAGAGGAGGGACTGTTGACTGTGCGTACAGCACTTCTGGACGGCAACTGGCGGTGTTGGAGCCCAGGGACGGGTGGAGGAGGAGGAGGTTGGAGGAGGTAGGAGGGATTGCCACACACACAGCAGGGGAACAGCTGACGTTACTGAACCCCAATAACAGAGGAGGGACTGTTGACTGTGCGTACAGCACTTCTGGACGGCAACTGGCGGTGTTGGAGCCCAGGGACAGGTGGAAAAGCAGAGGAACACAATGTAGGCCGAAGCCTGAGAAAGTCGAAAGGGAACCTTTAACCCCCCCCCAAGGCGTTTGTAGCTGAAAGAGCCAGCTTGTGCAGCACAAAAGATGCAAAAGGAAAAGGTGGCTCTTTTCATCATGCTCCTTGCAAACACAGAACTAAACACTTATAAAATGTGTCCCCTGCAACCGTAAAACCGTCCCGGAGGTGGGACTTTCCTTCGTAATGTGACGCAGCCCAGCCGTCATTCCTACCCCCCCGGCGCCGCGCACCGGCTCCTCAGCGTTGTTTTATTCCGTCAAGGAGCCTGCGCTGTTATGTTATCCCGTGGCCAGGCACACTTAGCGCTGCCCGTCTTCTGGCATCATTTGGTGTCTGGATGGCTGCGCCTGTGCGGCCGCGCTGGCAGAGAGCCCGCCTCGCAGTGTCTTCTGATTTAATCCCACTGGGGGCCTGGGATCCATGGACATGCGCAGTGCATATCTGAACCTCCACCTCTCACTCATCTCCCTATGGCTTCTTCAGACTGTGCGGTGTCACGGCCGTGGCATGCTGTTAGGGACCAGCTGACACCGAACAGTCTGAAGAAGCCATAGGGAAATGAGTGAGAGGTGGAGGTTCAGATATGCACTGCGCATGTCCATGGATCCCAGGCCCCCAGTGGGATTAAATCAGAAGACACTGCGAGGCGGGCTCTCTGCCAGCGCGGCCGCACAGGCGCAGCCATCCAGACACCAAATGATGCCAGAAGACGGGCAGCGCTAAGTGTGCCTGGCCACGGGATAACATAACAGCGCAGGCTCCAGGACGGAATAAAACAACGCTGAGGAGCCGGTGCGCGGCGCCGGGGGGGTAGGAATGACGGCTGGGCTGCGTCACATTACGAAGTAAAGTCCCACCTCCGGGACGGTTTTACGGTATCAGTGGACACATTTTATAAGTGTTAAGTTCTGCGTGTGCAAGGAGCTAAACAAAAATAGCTACCTTTTCCTTGGGCAGCATTACTGCTGCACAAGGTGGCTCTTTCAGTAACAAACGCCTTGGGGGGGGGGGGACAGATTCCCTTACATTTCAGTTGTTGTGTCAGCGTGGCGGTCGCATGACACATTGCCGGCTACACAGCTGGGGATCAGCTGACATTACTGAAACCCAATAACACTGGGTCGTATGTTTTGACTGTGCAGACGGCACGTCTGAGCCTCAACTGGCGGTGTTGGAGCCCAGGAATTTAAGTTCAGGTGGTAGAAAGATGAACACAACAGGAGACCTGGATAACGTATACAGTGACCTAATTATTCAATCAGGAGGAGGAGTGGCAAATTCCGGCGAGATCCAGGCCTTGTTCATTTTCAGGAAAGTAAGCCGGTCAACGTTATCGGAGGATAGTCGCATGCGACGGTCAGTTAGTACACCACCTGCAGCACTAAAGACACGTTCCGATAATACACTGGCCGCAGGGCAAGACAGCACCTCCAATGCATACTGGCTTAGCTCTGGCCATGTATCCAGCTTTGAGACCCAAAACTTGAAAGGGGAAGAGCCGTCTGGGAGTACAGCAAGAGGGCAAGACATGTAGTCTGTCACCATCTGACGGAACCGTTGCCTCCTGCTGACTGGAGCCGTCTGTGATGGTGTAGACTTTTGTGGCGGGCACAGAAAACTGTGCCACAGTTCGGCCATACTGGTCTTGCCTTGGGCAGAGGCACTGCTTCTGCTCCCTCTTTGTGCAGAGCCTCCACCACGGCCTGGACGCACTGAGCTGCTTTGGAATGCACTAGCAGCACTTCTCTCAGTTGGAATGGAGAAGATGATGGAATTGACCAGTGTGTCTTGGTACTCCCGCATTTTTCGCTCCCGGTTCAACGGTGTGATGAGGCTTTCTACGTTGTCCCGGTAGCGAGGATCGAGGAGGGTGAACACCCAATAATCAGACATGTTGAGAATGTGGGCGATGCGGCGGTCGTTTCTCAGGCACTGCAGCATGTAATCCACCATGTGCTGCAGACTGCCAACTGCCCAAGAAACGCTGTCCCCTGCTGGAGGCGTGATCTCTGCCCGCTCGTCATCACCCCACCCTCGCTGTACACACTGAGTACTGGACAATTGTGTAACTCCCTCCTCTGGACGGATGTCTTCCTCCTCCATTGACTCCTCCTCATCCTCCTCACAAACGGTCCCCTGCCTACGCGTTTGTGAGGAACCACGTGGCGCTGACTGTCCAGAAGATGATGGAAATGGTGAATCCTCATCCTCCACCTCTTCCACAACATCATCCCTTAGCGCTTGCAGTGATTTTTCAAGCAGGCAGATAAGGGGGACAGTCATGCTGACTAGTGCATCATCTGCACTCGCCATCCGCGTGGAATAATCAAAGGGACGCAAAACCTGGCAGACGTCATTCATAGTGGCCCACTCTGTGGTTGTGAAGTCTGTACGGCGCTGACTGCGACTTTTTTGCGCCTGAAGCAGCTGGTACTCCATTACAGCTTGCTGCTGCTCACACAACCGCTCCAACATATGTAACGTGGAATTCCACCTGGTAGGTAGGTCACATATGATGCGATGTTCCGGCAGGCGGTGTCGGCGCTGCAGAGCCGCAATGCGCGCTTTTGCCGTGCTGGAACGCCGCAAGTGAGCACACTCTAGGCGGACCTTGTGCAGCAGTGCATCAAGATCCGGATAGTCCCTCAAAAAGCTCTGCACGACCAAATTGAGCACATGTGCCAGACATGGGATGTGAGTGAGGTTGCCGAGGCCCAGAGCTGCCACCAGATTTCGGCCATTATCACACACTACCATGCCTGGCTGGAGATTCGCTGGCACAAACCACACATCGCTCTCCTGCTTGATGGCATTCCAGAGCTCCTGCGCTGTGTGGCTACGATTCCCCAAGAAAATTAATTTCAAGACGGCCTGTTGACGTTTGGCCACGGCTGTGCTCATGTCGGTCGTAACAGGTACACGTTCATCACGGGTCCATGTGGAGGTGGACTGTGACGGCTCCTGCAGCGATGATTCTGAGGAACTGGTGTAAGAGGAGGAGTCAATGCGTACAGAATGGATTCCTGCAATCCTTGGAGTGGGCAGGACACGTCCTGCGCCACTCGCACGGTCTGTACCCGGCTCAACGACATTAACCCAATGGGCAGTGAGGGAAAGGTATCGCCCCTGTCCATGTTGACTGGTCCACGCATCGGTGGTGAGGTGGACCTTGCTACTGACGGCGTTCAGTAGCGCGTGTTTTATGTGTCCCTCCACATGCTTCTGCAGGGCAGGGACGGCTTGCCTGCTGAAGTAAAAGCGGCTGGGCACTTTGTACTGTGGGACTGCCAATGACATGAAGTCACGGAAGCTGTCAGTCTCCACCAGCCTGAATGACAGCATTTCCAGTGACAGAAGTTTGGCAATGCCTGCAGTCAGAGCCTGTGCTCGTGGGTGGTTTGACGAGAAAGGCCGCCTTTTCTCCCATGCCTGTACTACCGATGGCTGTAGACTGGGCTGGGAGTGTGTGGATGACTGGGAAAGTGGCGCTGCGGGTGGAATTACAGCGGGTCTCTGGACAACAGGGGCAGAGGTTCTTCCACGGCGATCCTGGGAGGACGCCGAACCAGCTGCGTGTGAGGTAGAGGAAGAGGCAACACGAGCTGAAGAGGTGGTAGCTGCCGCTGTTGGTTGGCCTACCTCTTCAGTGTGTTTTTCTAACTCCGCCGGGTGCCTGTTGCGCACATGTTTCCACATGTTGGAGGTATTGAGGTTGCTGACATTTCGACCTCTTTTGACTTTTTGATGACACACGTTGCATCTGACATAGCAAATGTCATCTGCAACTGTGTCAAAAAAGGACCAGGCACTGCAAGTCTTGGGAGCGCCCTTTTTGGCTTTTGGAAGAGACATGCTCCTAACGGGTGCCAAAGCGGAGGCTGCAGGATCCGCAGTCTTCCCCCTCCCTCTCCCTCTTTGGGCCGTACGGGGAATCTCTTCCTCAGAGCTGCTCCCACCACCTTCCTGTCCCTCACGCCAAGATGGGTCGAGGACCTCATCATCTACACTACCCTCTGCCCCCAACTGCTCCTCCTGGGTAGTCTCAGCAGCAGAGCACGCACCAGTAAGTGGCACCTGAGTGTCATCATCAGCTGATGCGGCCTGCGATGTGGTGACCGGAGCCACTGGCCCACCCGCCTCTTCAGAGGAAGACAGAAAAAGCTGTTGGGCATCACTGCACCCTGCCTCTTCTTCCATTTCTCCAATGCTGCTTGGCTGGCCCCCTGTTTCCAAGCCAAGAGATTCAGAGAACAGAAGTAGAGACGGCTCCTGTCCTGGGCTCTCTGTCTGCCTGGGCAATTTGGCAGGTGGTGAAGAGACAGATGGCTGCTCTCCAGTGCTCTGTGTCTGAGAGGATGTGGCACTAATGGAAGTTGATGCATTAGCTGCCATCCATCCGACAACAGCTTCAATTTGTTCTTCACGCAGCAGCGGTGTACGGCGCTCGGACACAAAGCTTCGCATGAACGACTGTTGCCTGGTGAAAGTGGGTGCTGATGAGTCACCGGTGCCCGCAGCAGGCACAGAATCCCCACGTCCCCTCCCTGCTCCGCGACGGCTCCCACGCCCCCGTGCCTTACTCACTGCCTTCTTCATCTTGGTTGACTGATAAAGATAAGCAGAAAAGTACTAACGGATTTGTGTGCTTATTCCTGAGCAACTCCTCCTAACAGGTATAAGAAGCACTAATTATCTAAAGTGTGGACTAGACACAAATATGAGCTAATGTGGCCTACAGAAATGTAAAGTGGTGTAACTGGTGTGTTTGGTGAACTTTATTATTTATTTATTTTTTGGGGGCTGAACTGACAACAGATAGAGCTGCAGTCACACGGAGACCGTGCAGACAGACGTAAACGGCGCTACAAGGCCCAAAAACCCTCCTCTACTTTATCCTATGTAGTGTTTTTCCACAAATTAGCTGGAGACGGGTGGAAAGACACTAATAGGATTTTTTTAAATTAATTAGCAGCAGACTACACTACTTTGAAAAAAAAGAAAATTGATTTGGCGGTATGACGCAGTGAAAAACCCTGAGCTGGAGACAACCAGGCTATAGCTGCTCACAGATTACAGGGCGAGCTGCAGTCACACGGAGACCGTGCAGACAGCCGTAAACGGCGCTGCAAGGCCCAAAAACCCTCCTCTACTTTATCCTATGTAGTGTTTTTCCACAAATTAGCTGGAGACGGGTGGAAAGACACTAATAGGATTTTTTTAAATTAATTAGCAGCAGACTACACTACTTTGAAAAAAAAGAAAATTGATTTGGCGGTATGACGCAGTGAAAAACCCTGAGCTGGAGACAACCAGGCTACAGCTGCTCACAGATTACAGGGCGAGCTGCAGTCACACGGAGACCGTGCAGACAGCCGTAAACGGCGCTGCAAGGCCCAAAAACCCTCCTCTACTTTATCCTATGTAGTGTTTTTCCACAAATTAGCTGGAGACGGGTGGAAAGACACTAATAGGATTTTTTTAAATTAATTAGCAGCAGACTACACTACTTTGAAAAAAAAGAAAATTGATTTGGCGGTATGACGCAGTGAAAAACCCTGAGCTGGAGACAACCAGGCTATAGCTGCTCACAGATTACAGGGCGAGCTGCAGTCACACGGAGACCGTGCAGACAGCCGTAAACGGCGCTGCAAGGCCCAAAAACCCTCCTCTACTTTATCCTATGTAGTGTTTTTCCACAAATTAGCTGGAGACGGGTGGAAAGACACTAATAGGATTTTTTAAAATTAATTAGCAGCAGACTACACTACTTTGAAAAAAAAGAAAATTGATTTGGCGGTATGACGCAGTGAAAAACCCTGAGCTGGAGACAACCAGGCTACAGCTGCTCACAGATTACAGGGCGAGCTGCAGTCACACGGAGACCGTGCAGACAGCCGTAAACGGCGCTGCAAGGCCCAAAAACCCTCCTCTACTTTATCCTATGTAGTGTTTTTCCACAAATTAGCTGGAGACGGGTGGAAAGACACTAATAGGATTTTTTTAAATTAATTAGCAGCAGACTACACTACTTTGAAAAAAAAGAAAATTGATTTGGCGGTATGACGCAGTGAAAAACCCTGAGCTGGAGACAACCAGGCTATAGCTGCTCACAGATTACAGGGCGAGCTGCAGTCACACGGAGACCGTGCAGACAGCCGTAAACGGCGCTGCAAGGCCCAAAAACCCTCCTCTACTTTATCCTATGTAGTGTTTTTCCACAAATTAGCTGGAGACGGGTGGAAAGACACTAATAGGATTTTTTTAAATTAATTAGCAGCAGACTACACTACTTTGAAAAAAAAGAAAATTGATTTGGCGGTATGACGCAGTGAAAAACCCTGAGCTGGAGACAACCAGGCTACAGCTGCTCACAGATTACAGGGCGAGCTGCAGTCACACGGAGACCGTGCAGACAGCCGTAAACGGCGCTGCAAGGCCCAAAAACCCTCCTCTACTTTATCCTATGTAGTGTTTTTCCACAAATTAGCTGGAGACGGGTGGAAAGACACTAATAGGATTTTTTTGAATAAATTAGCAGCAGACTACACTACTTGGGAAAAAAAAAAAAAAAAAAGGAACAGTATGAGGCAATGAACCACCCTCCCTGAACTGAATACAACCAACTATGGATGGCCTATGTGGCTGCACTCAGACTGGAGACTGGGCTGCACTCACACACACACAGACCCTGCAGATCGCTGTGAAAACAGCGCTACAAGGCAAAAGCAAGGTGAATAGTAGGTGAACACAGCGGTTGCTAAATTAGCCTTTGGAAAGCACAAAGAAGCAAATCGCTATCTCTAAACTGTCCCTCAGTCAGCAAACAGCGTCCTGTCACTAACTGAATTCACAGCAGAGTGATCGCAAAATGGCGCCAGCGACTTTTAAACTGCATCATGACATCATTACACCAGCCAATCACAGCCTTGCCAGTAGTTTCATGCCCTCCATGCTAAACAGGATGTGCCCACACTTGGAATCAATCTCATTGGCTGAATTTCTGCTTTTTGAATCTTAGAACTTCCGATTCCGGTATCCGATACGCGGCAAGTATCGGAATCCCGGTATCGGAATTCCGATACCGCAAGTATCGGCCGATACCCGATACTTGCGGTATCGGAATGCTCAACACTACACATCACATACATAGCCATCAGCTTTTGTTTTGGCTAAAAAGATTTTTAAATCCTACCACCACAACAAGGTAGACTCTTTTGGCAGGCTTACTCTGCTAATAAAAATTTCTTAAAATAAAATACTGTATATACTCGTGTATAAGCCGAGGTTTTCAGCACATTTTTTATGCTAAAAAAGCCCCCCTTGGCTTATACTCGAGTGAGGGTCCGACTGCAGCAAGCCAGCAGCTGAGGTTACTGTGCCCGCTATTAAAGATCAATGGATGTTCACTGCTCCACATGCTCATAGTCCCAAACAATGAGTAATAAGGCAGCTATCCTCTGCTTGTAAGTCGCGCATGATGTCACTGCCATGCACTGCTTACAAGCATAAATCAGCTACTGGCATCAAAACAGGACACTGCGAGGGAGCGCAGGGAAGGTCATTAGGATGGTTTATTTTTTTAATGTTTTTCTGATGAGGGTGAGGATGAGGGTGCCATGCATACCAGGATACGGATGAGTGGGACATGCATCATGGCCTGACCACATATTACCACCACATAGTGACCGAATAATACACATACAAGGAACAAATACTGCCACACATGACCAGACCACATATTAACACCACATAGTGACCGAATAATACACATAGAAGGGACAAATACCGCCACACCATGACCAAATCACATATTGCCACCACAAAGTGACCGAATAATACCACAGAGAAGGGACAAATGCCACCACACCATGACCAGATCACATATTACTACCACATAGTGACTGAATAATACCACATGCAAGGAACAAATACTGCCACCAGAGTCGGCGTTAGCGGCAGGCAGACCAGGCAGCTGCCTAGGGCCCTCATTCCCCTAGTCAGTGGCATGCTGCTAATAGCGGCACATCATGCAGTTGCTATGGGGCCCGTGGGTCAGGGGGGCCCGCCTGCCACCAGTGCTGACTACCCCGCTGCCGGTGCCGCATTGAACTGTGACGCATTGAACTCTATCGTCTATGACGCCGATACAGTTCAACGCAATGATGGGGGAGAGAGCATCAGATGACGCTCCATCTCCCATCATTCCCCTCTGCCACAGCAGGTCCGCAATGAAATGACAGGCAACAGTGCAGGGCAAGAGCAGAGGTGAGGATTGTGTTGTTTTTTTTAAATATATCAGTGAGTACTGGACTGTGGGGCCATTCTGGGGGGGTTACATTATATTCTATGGGGAGGTGGGAACTGTATTATATTCTATGGGGGTACATCATATTCTTTGGGGAGGTGGGCTGTATTATATTCTATGGGGGATACATTATATTCTATTGGGAGGTGGGCTGTATTATATTCTATGGGGGTACATTATATTCTATGGGGAGGTGGGCTGTATTATATTCTGAGGGGGGTACATTATATTCTGTGGGGAGGTGGGCTGTATTATATAATATGGGGAGGTGGACTGTATTATATTCTATGGAGGGTATATTATATCCTATGGGGAGGTGGGATGTATTATATTCTGTAGGGGGTACATTATATTCTATAGGGAGGTGGACTGTATTATATTCTATGGGGGTACATTATATTCTATGGGGAGGTGGGCTGTATTATATCCTATGGGGAGGTGGACTGTATTATATTCTATGGGGGGTACATTATATTCTATGAGGAGGTGGGCTGTATTATATTTCATGGGGATACATTATATTCTATGGGTAGGTGGGCTGTGTTATATTCTATGGGGGGTACATTATATTCTATGGGTAGGTGGACTGTATTATATTCTATGGGGGTACATTATATTCTATGAGGAGGTGGACTATATTATATTTTATGGAGGGTACGTTATATCCTATGGGGAGGTGGGATGTATTATATTCTGTAGGGGGTACATTACATTCTATGGGGAGGTGGACTGTATTATATTCTATGGGGGCACATTACATTCTATGGGGAGGTGAACTGTATTATATTCTATGGAGGGTACATTATATTCTCTGGGGAGGTGGGCTGTATTATATTCTGTTAGGGGTACAATATATTCTATGGGGAGGTGGACTGTATTATATTCTATGGGGGTACGTTATATTCTGTGGGGAGGTGGACTATATTATATTCTATGGGGGTACATAATATTCTATAGGGAGGTGAACTGTATTATATACTATGAGGGCACATTATATTTTATGGGGAGGTGGGCTGTATTATATTCTATGGGGAGGTGGACTATATTATATTCTATGGAGGCTACATTATATTCTATGGGGAGCTGGGCTGTATTATATTCTGTTGGGGGTACATTATATTCTATAGGGAGGTGAGCTGTATTATATACTATGCGGGTACATTATATTCTATGGGGAGGTGGGCTGTATTATATTCTATGGGGAGATGGACTGTATTATATTCTATGGGGGTACATTATATTCTATGAGAAGGTGGGCTGTATTATTTTCCATGGGGGATATAATATATTCTATGGGGAGGTGGGCTGTGTTATATTCTATGGGGGGTACATTATATTCTATGGGTAGGTCGACTGTATTATATTCTATGGGGGTACATTATATTCTATGAGGAAGTGGGCTGTATTATATTATATGGGGGATACATTTTATTCTATGGGGAGGTGGGCTGTAATATATTCTATGGGGGTACATTATATTCTATGGGTAGGTGGACTGTATTATATTCTATGGGGGTACATTATATTCTATGCGCAGGTGGTCTGTATTATATTCTATGGGGAGGTGGGCTGTATTATATTCTATTGGGGGTACATTATATTCTATGGGGAGGTGGGCTGTATTATATTCTGTAGCGGGTACAATATATTATATGGGGAGGAGGGCTGTATTATATTCTATAGGGGTTACATTATATTCTATGGGAGGTGGACTGTGTTATATTCTGTGGGAGGTATATTATGTTCTATGGGGAGGTGGACTGTATTATATTCTATGGGGAGGTGGACTGTATTACATTCTATGGGGGGTAGATTACATTCTATGAGGAGGTGGGCCGTATGATATTCTATGGGGGTACATTATATTCTATGGGGAGGTGGGCTGTATTATATTCTATGGGGGGTACATTATATTCTATGGGGCTTGGGCTGTATTATATTCTGTGGGGGTACATTATATTCTAAGGGGAGGTGGGCTGTATTATATTCTGTGGGGGGTACATTATATTCTATGGAGAGGTGGGCTGTATTATATTCTATTGGGGTACATTATATTCTATGTGGAGGTAGACTATTATATTCTATGGAGGGTACATTATATTCTATGGGGAGGTGGGCTGTATTATATTCTGTAGAGGGTACATTATATTCTATGGGGAGGTGGACTGCATTATATTCTATGGGGGTACATTATATTCTATGGGGAGGTGGGCTGTATTATGTTCTATGGGGAGGTGGACTGTACTATATTCTGTGGGGGTACATTAAATTCTATGGGGAGGTGGGCTGTATTATATTCTATGGGGGTACATTATATTCTATGGGGAGGTGGGTTGTATTATATTCTATGGGGGCTACGTTGTATTCTATGGTGGGCATCATGTTGTATGGGGACTAGATTATAATGTATTGGGGCTTCATTATACTATATGACGAGGGCTACATTGTATTCTATGGAGGGGCTGCATTATATTCTATGGAGAGGCTGCATCATATTCTGTGGGGCTACCATATATTCTATGGAGGGGCTGCATTATACTATGAGGGGGGTGCATTATATTCTATGAGGGTTTATATTATATTCTGTGGAGTGTCTCATAATACTCTGTGGGGTGGCTGCATTATACTCTGTGGGGTGGCTGCATTATAGTCTGTGGGGGTGGCTGAATTATGCTCTATGGCAGAGGTCCCCAACCTTTCTGACCTTGAGAGCCACATTCTGCTATGAAAGAGGGTCATGAGCCACATTCAGCTCTGAGAGAGGGTCACGAGCCACAACCAGCTCCTTCCCCACACAGTAGCGACAGCATAATGACAACTAAAGTTTTTCCACTGAAATCACACCAAGGCAGTATGCCAAGCTCCACAGTTTCCTTTCTCACCCCCATTCAGATCTGCTCTTCTGTGCACGGCTACACACAAAAGTCACCAACTAGAGATCTGCTCTTACTAACTATTTACTACTCCTGGTGCTAATGCACCAAGCTGACAGGCAGCCGTGAGCCACACATCACGGGCTCGCGAGCCACATGTGGCTTCCGAGCTACAGGTTGGGAACCCCTGCTCTATGGGGTGGCTGCATTATACTATATGTGGGCTGCATTATAGTGTTTCGAGGACTGTGGGGAATACATTATACCATATGAAGAACTATGCAGTGCATTATACTATGGGAAGTGAATTGTACTACATGGATGACTATGATTGTCCATTATACTATATGGAACACTATGAGGAGTGTATTATACTATATGGAGGACTGAGGAGTGTATTATACTATATGGAGGACTGAGCAGTGTGTTTAATATATGGAGGACTATGAAATGTGTATTATACTTTATGGAGGACTATGGGAAGTGTATAATATTATATGGAGGACTGAGGAGTGCATTTTAATATATGGAGGACTATAGGGAATGTATTATACTATATGGAAGATTATGAGGAGTGTATTATACTATATGGAGGACTATGGGGCACATTATATTGTATGGAGGACTATGGGGTGTGCATTTTATAATATGGAGAACTGTGGTGCACATTATAATATATGGAGGACTATGGGGTTTATTATACTGAACAAGCAAATTGCTTCATATTCATCAAGTGATTGGATTGTTTATGCTGTAATAAAAATCATTGTTCTCAGCAGCACATCGCCGGTGTACACTGTAGATATGCTGCTAATAACATGATACTGAATGGGGACAGATTGATTTAATAGTGATTGTTCTGTTCCCTTCATTCTTTCTCAGCTGGTGAGGACATAGGCCAGGAAACAATTGTCAAATGACCTCAATATTGTCGATCACACTCGTTTAGCAGCCTGAACTCAGCGCATGTAAATACCACAGAATTGCTTCTGTGTGATGTGCAATATGTTAGCATTTGGGGCCCCATTTTAAACTTTTGCCTAGGGCCCCACTTTTCCTAAAACTGGCCCTTACCACCACAACCATGACCAGACCACATATTACCTCCACATAGTGACCAAATAACACAACATACATGTCATGATCTGCTTAGTTTGTGGGATTAGGTAGTTCAGAGGTTAATCTGGATGGCCTCACTCTGGGATTCTGGGAAGCTTCTTATAGCCTCATTGTGGGGTCAATTCTTGTCGCTTATACTTTGACCATTGGCCGAGTGTCTGTGACCCTGTTGTGCCTGTGCTTTGCGCCTGTGCTACTTTATGCTTGTCTGGTTCTGATCTGGTTCTGTCCCCATTAAGAGTTCTGCCTGTCCCTCTTGTACTGCGCCACTATCTCCGTGTATGACTCCTTGCCTACGTTCTGACTATACTCTGATTGCACCTCCTGTACTGCGCCGCTCTCTCCATGTATGACCCCCATTTGTCCGACCTGTGTTCCCCTCTCCTCTACTTCAGGGTCCCTGTAGCACCCTACACCCATCTCCAGCAGCAGGACACTAAGCCCCCCTGTGGTCACATGATCGTAGGTCCTTCTGCCTTCTGCTATCCTCAGCGTCTCCTCACCACACTGCTCAGGTCCCATCTGCCTGAGCTTTCCCCGTGGCAATTGACCACAAGCTCTCCTGCAGTGTGGGTGAGTCATCCTGCTCAGCCGTGGCAGTTCGCTGGTGCTCACAGGATCGTGATAATACAAGAGACAAATACCATCACATCCTGACCAGACCACATATTACCACCACATAGTGACCGAATAATATCACATACAAGTGATAAATACTGTTACACCATGACCAGATTACATATTATCACCACAAAGTGACCGAATAATACCACATACAAGGGACAAATACCTCCACACCATGATCAAACTATAATGGGCTAGCCGAAGTAAAGCCTGGAGGGGCATGACTAGGTGCCTCACCAAGTCCATCTTCAGATACACGGCGACTGATGACACCATGATCCAAAGAGAGACAAAGGAGGTGGGACCAGGTACTACACCAGGACTGGCTTCGGGTGAATGTCAGCTGATGCCCCAAGGGACTGGGGGCTGGGACGACGAACTGAGCAAGTTCAGACAGGCACGGCTGTCATGACTGACACACAGGCTGGTACCGGCGGACACAACAGATTTCCTGGTAGGCAATTGCAGGCGGGCACAGCTGATAGACTGGCAGGTGTGCATGACTCATAGACAGGCAGGCGGGCATGGCTAATAAACAAGCAGGCTGGCGGACACAAGTGCAGTACAAGATACCTGTAATGGGACCTGAGAACTAGCAAGCGTGTTAGAACATACAAACAAAGTTGCTCATGCACCTCTGTGCTGGAGGAGGTGCTTGAAACAGTGTCTTCCAGCTATTGGCTGGGGACACTTAAGGGAAACGCATGTGGCTCCTTTAAGAGAGGGGAAGCGTGCGCGCGCACTCCCTAAGCACAGTGCCCAGGGATTTGTACGCAGTACGCACACCCCAGGGAGCCGCCGACCTGGAGGGAGAAGACAATGCGGGAAGGGGCCAGCAATGGTAAGCTGGCATATCTGCCAGCGTAGGGAGGCAGAAGGCAGAGCCACCGGCACTACAGTGCCCCCTCCTTTATGCCCGCAAGAAATGTCTCCAGGAGGAGAGGGGTATGGATGTTCTCTGTGGGCTCCCAGGACCTCTCCTCAGGACCGGACCCCTTCCAATTCACAAGAAAATAGGTTTTCACTCTTACCCTCTTGCTGGCCAGAATGTCCTCTATCTCCAAAACATCTTCAGTGCTGATTGGTGCAGGAGTGGTACCAGGGTCCTTGAAAAAAGAATGCATCTGCCGCATAACGGATCACTTACGGCAACACTGCATTCGGCCTCATTCATTCCCTATGGGATTTGCGGCACTTGCCATGATCTGGCAAATGCGGTACCATACCTCCCAACTTTTGAAGAAGGGAAGGAGGTATAAAGTTTGCGGCGAGCGTAGTGCGCCGCGGCAAATTTTAGGCCACGCATCTGACCACACCCATTTCACAACCAGTCACACCCATATCCACGTCCCAACCACACCCATTTAGCACTGCTGATCACACTGTTTTATATACAATAATTATAAACAAAAAAAATATGGCCACAGTGCTCCATACTGTATAATGGCCACACATGATGCTCAATACTGTATAATGGCCACACATGATGCTCCATACTGTATAATGGCCCCACTTGATGCTCAATACTGTATAATGGCCACACATGATGCTCAATACTGTATAACGGCCACCACACATGATGCTCCATACTGTATAATGGCCACACACAGTTCTCCATACTGTATAATGGCCACACATGATGCTCAATACTGTATAACAGCCACACATGATGCTCCATAGTGTATAATGACCACACATGATGCTCCATAATGTATAATGGCCACACAGTGCTCCATATTGTATAATGGCCACACATAGTGCTCCATACTGTATAATGGCCACACATAGTGCTACATACTGTATAATGGCCACACACAGTTCTCCATACTGTATAATGATCCCACACGATGCTCAATACTGTATAATGGCCACAAATGATGCTCCATACTGTATAACGGCCACACATGATGCTCCATACTGTATAATGGCCATTGGCCACACATGATGCTCCATACTGTATAACGGCCACACATGATGCTCCATACTGTATAATGGCCATTGGCCACACATGATGCTCCACACTGTATAACGGCCACACATGATGCTCAATACTGTATAATGGCCACACAGTTCTCCATACTGTATAATGATCCCACATGATGCTTAATACTGTATAATGACCCCCTCCTGTATGCATGGCTCATATTCCCCCCCTGTATGCATGGCTCATACTCCCCCTCCTGTATGCATGGCTCATATTCCCCCTCCTGTATGCATGGCTTATATTTCCCGCCCTGTATGCATGGCTCATATTCCCCCCCTGTATGCATGGCTCATATTCCCCCCCCTGTATGCATGGCTCATATTCCCCCTCCTGTATGCATGGCTCATATTCCCCCTCCTGTATGCATGGCTCATATTTCCCCCCCTGTATGCATGGCTCATATTTCCCCCTCCTGTATGCATGGCTCATATTTTCCCCCCTGTATGCATGGCTCATCTCTCCACCCCACCCCCTGCTCCCATCTTGAATTGCGCGGCTTACCGTTCTCCTTCATCCCCCCTCCCCTGTCCCTCCGTCCCTCATACTTACCTGTTCCTCACCGCGCGGCTGCGCCGACATCCCTCTGGCTCTGTCCCAACTCCCGGAGCAACACCTTCTTCCTGCGTGAGCGGTCATGTGATACCGCTCATTAAGGTCATGAATATGCGCATATTCATGACCTTAATGAGTGGTACCACGTGACCGCTCATTCAGGAGCGCTGCAGAAGCCGAGACCAGGCATCGCTGGAGCAGGGTGAGTATCGTCTTCAAGGAGGGTGGGTGGGAGGCGGGCGGGCGGCCGGGCGGAGGGGGCGAGGGGGGAGCGGGGCGGGGTCGGTCGGGAGGTGACCCAGCTATTATAAAAAAAACAAAAAAAACAACAAACCTTGCTCAGGTGCCGCCCCCTGCATTGTCCCCGCCCTAGGCACGTGCCCTCACATGCCTAGTGGCAAATACGGCCCTGTCTGTAGGTTACTGTGCACAATCCTGCTGACTGGTTCCATTTAAATATCAATGAAGTTTATTAAAGACTAGCTGTACTGCCCAGCTTCGCCCGGGGTAATAACTGCTGTTAGCAAAATAGAATGTGTTAACCAAAATTTATTCTGCACAAAAAAAACACAAAACAAATAGATAGAAATGTAATTATTAAAAGGCAAAAACTAAGCTAATAGAAGCATTTTACAACATATATTTCAACACCAGAGATATTCCACACAGATTTAACTAAATTGGCCAAGTAATGTGAAGTAATCTTCTACTACTTATTCGAGAGCCTTTTGATAAACGACATTCTTAGTTTTTCCTTCAGGTGCAAAGACAAACAGATTTTTGGCTGTTCCAACTCTTGAACAGGCCACATAAAGTTGACAATGAGAAAAGCATGGAGATTGTAAATCTAAGCTAGCTGAAGAGCCTGGCATTGCCTGGGCATAGTAAATATCTGTGGTTAGTTATAGCACCTCACTTCTCTTATTTTCCCATCACGCCTCTCATTTTCCCCATCACATCTTTCATTTTCCCCCTCACATCTCTCATTTTCTCCCTCACTCCTCTTATTTTCCCCCTCACTCCTCTCATTCCCCCCTAACACTTGTCATTTCGACCTCACATCTGTCATTTTCCAATCACTCCACTATTTTCCCTCACTCCTCTCATTTTGCACTCACACCTTTTCATTTTCACCTCACACCTCTCATTTTCACCTCAGTATATACATGTTTGTCATCTCCCTTATATATAGTATACACCTGTATGTCATCTCCTGTATATAGTATATACCTGTATGTCATCTCCCCTGTATATAGTATATACCTGCTGTGTGTCATCTCCCCTGTATATAGTATATATCTGTATGTCATCTCCTCCTATATATAGTATATACCTGTATGTAATCTCCTCCTGTATATAGTATATACCTGTGTGTCATCTCACCTATATATAGTATATATCTGTGTGTCATCTCCTCCTGTTTATAGTATATACCTGTATGTCATCTCCTCCTATACATAGCATATACCTGTATGTCATCTCCTCCTGTATATACTATATACCTGTAGGTAATCTGCTCCTGTATATAGTATATACCTGTGTGTCATCTCCTTCTGTATATAGTATATACCTGTATGTCATCTCCTGCTGTATGTAGTATGTACCTGTATGTCATCTCCTCCTCTATATAGTATATAACTGTGTGTCATCTCTCCTGTATATAGTATATATCTGTGTGTCATCTCCTCCTGAATATAGTATATACCTGTGTGTCATCTCCCCTGTAAATAGTATATACCTGTGTGTCATCTCCTCCTGTATATAGTATATATCTGTATGTCATCTCCTCCTGTATTAGACCTCGTTCACACGTTATTTGGTCAGTATTTTTACCTCACTATTTGTAAGCTTAATTGGCAGCCTGATAAATCCCCAGCCAACAGTAAGCCCACCCCCTGGCAGTATATATTAGCTCACACATACACATAATAGACTGGTCATGTGACTGACAGTTGCCGGATTCCTATATGGTACATTTGTTGCTCTTGTAGTTTGTCAGCTTATTAATCAGATTTTTATTTTTGAAGGATAATACCAGACTTGTGTGTGTTTTAGGGCGAGTTTCGTGTGTCAAGTTGTGTGTATTGAGTTGTGTGTGGCGACATGCATGTAGCGACTTTTGTGAGATGAGTTTTGTGTGGCGACATGCGTGTAGCAACTTTTTGTGTGTCGAGTTGCATGTGACAGGTTAGTGTAGCAAGTTGTGTGCAGCAAGTTTTGCGCATGGCGAGTTTTGCGCGTGGCGAGTTTTATGTGTGGTGCCTTTTGAGTATGTGCAAGTTTTGTGTGAGGCAACTTTTGCATGTGTTGCAACTTTTGTGCATGTGGCAATTTTTCCGCGTGTGCAAGTTTTGCGTGTGGCGAGTTTTCCATGAGGTGAGTTTTGCACGTGTGGCGAGTTTTGCATGTGGAGAGTTTTGCGCGTGGCGAGTTTTGAGCGGCAACTTTTGTGTTTCGACTTTTATGTGGCGAGGTTGGTGTATGTGTGGTGAAATGTGCGCTGAGGGTGGTATATGTGTTCGAGCACGTGGTAGTGTGTGGCGCATTTTGTGTGTGTGTTCATATCCCCGTGGTGGTGTGGTGATTATCCCATGTCGGGGCCCCACCTTAGCAACTGTACAGTATATACTCTTTGGCGCCATCGCTCTCATTCTTTAAGTCCCCCTTGTTCACATCTGGCAGCTGTTAATTTGCCTCCAACACTTTTCCTTTCATTTTTTCCCCATTATGTAGATAGGGGCAAAATTGTTTGGTGAATTGGAAAGCGCGGGGTTAAAATTTCACCTCACAACATAGCTTTGACGCTCTCGGGGTCCAGACGTGTGACTGTGCAAAATTTTGTGCCTGTAGCTGCGACGCCTCCAACACTTTTCCTTTCACTTTTTCCCCATTATGTAGATAGGGGCAAAATTGTTTGGTGAATTGGAAAGCGCAGGGTTAAAATTTCACCTCACAACATAGCCTATGACGCTCTCGGGGTCCAGACGTGTGACTGTGCAAAATTTTGTGGCTGTAGCTGCGACGGTTCAGATGCCAATCCCGGACATACATACACACACACACACATACATACACACATTCAGCTTTATATATTAGATAAACACTAGACAGCTTTAGAGAATCTTCCCAATTGAGTTTGTTTCTAAGTTACATTCTGGTCTAACATCTGTATTCCATATATTCAGCGATTACACATAGCGGGTCACAGGGTCCTTTCAATAGCTATGTGTATAGACGTAGTCATTAAGGTGTGGCACTCTATGCTGCATTTCAGTAGCCTCCTTCACATTTCTTTTTGTTGCTTAAGCTTTTTGATTTAAAAAAAAGTACATCCCACATTCTCCAATATCCCTCACATATATATAATAGTGCATATATAAATTTAGCTTTCAGATGAGGTATTTTTCTAGTCTCCACCTTTTTAAACAACAGAATATACCATTTATAGAATCTGACCGAAATCAGGAAAGATGATCAATATGAGGATAAATCATGTGGTCAGAATCTTTCACATATATATAGTGGTATATGTACAAAATCTTTCTTATGAAGCATTTCATAAAATACAGAGCAACGGATAAAGAGATTTCAAGAAAGGACGCACATTTAACGAAGAGAATGTGGAATCTGCAGCTTTGTAAGTTCATAAATACTTTATTCAACATTGAAAGAGATAAGCGATCATGATCATCGGAAATCATTAGTTTAGGTAAAGAAATACAGGAGTAGTTTGGGAACATTCCTTATGTATTGCATATTCGTGATCTAGCAAAAGTAAACTTTAGTTTTAAATGTATGTTAAATTTGGTAGTTTAAAATTGTAATAATTGTGTATATATATGAATGTATATATACAGTGCCTTGCGAAAGTATTTGGCTCTCTGGAACTTTTCAACCTTTTCCCACATATCATGCTTCAAACATAAAGATACCAAATGTAAATTTTTGGTGAAGAATCAACAACAAGTGGAAAACAATTGTGAAGTTGAACAAAATTTATTGGTTATTTAAAATTTTTGTGGAAATTAAAAAACTGAAAAGTGGGGTGTGCAATATTATTTGGCCCCAGGGGCGTAACGACCGCTGCGACCGGGCCCGGCGGGTCAGGGGCCTGACAGGTCAGAGCAGTGGCGTATCCAGGGGGGGGCAGCTGGGGCATGTGCCCCGGGTGCAGCTGACAGGGGGGCGCCAGCGGGCCGCCTGATGATGCGGCAGTCCAAGGAGGGGGTTTCAGGGCCAGGGAGTGGGGGCTGTCTAATTATACTCACCTACTCCTGGCACGGTCCCTGCAGGTCCCTGGCTGCCCGGCGCCCCGGCTTCTTCCTGTACTGAGCGGTCACATGGTACTGCTCATTACAGTAATGAATATGCAGCTCCACCTCCCATAGGGGTGGAGCCGCATATTCATTACTGTAATGAGCGGTAACGGTGACCGCTCACTACAGGAAGAAGCAGCAGCGCCAGGGAAGCAGGGACTGCACTGCAACAGGAGCAGGTGAGTATAACGGGGAGGGGAGAGCTGCGTGATATTCACCTGCTCCTTTTTATCGCAGCAACAGCATATGGGGCAAGTGTCTGTATGGGGCCATAACGTTTGTGCAGCATTATATGGGGGCCATAATGTTTGTGCAGCACTATATGGGGGCCATAATGTTTGTGCAGCACTATACGGGGGCCATAACGTTTGTGCAGCACTATATGGGGGCCATAACGTTTGTGCAGCACTATATGG
Organism: Ranitomeya variabilis; assembly: GCF_051348905.1. Lineage (NCBI taxonomy): Eukaryota > Metazoa > Chordata > Amphibia > Anura > Dendrobatidae > Ranitomeya > Ranitomeya variabilis. Next base: position 313,406,284 of record NC_135232.1, on the reverse strand, counting down.
GGGCCATAATGTTTGTGCAGCACTATATGGGGGCCATAATGTTTGTGCAGCACTATATGGGGGCCATAATGTTTGTGCAGCACTATATGGGGGCCATAACGTTTGTGCAGCACTATATTGGGGCCATAACGTATGTGCAGCACTATATGGGGGCCATAACATTTGTGCAGCACTATAATGGGGCAAGTGTCTGTATGGAGCATCTATGGGGCCATAACATTTGTGCAGCACTATATGGGGCAAGTGTTCGTATGGAGCATCTTATGGGGCCATAATCAACGTTTCTGCAGCATTATATTGGGCAAATGTGTCTATGGAGCATCTTATGGGGCCATTATTAACCTTTTAATTAATGCTATATTGAGCACTATGAGGAGTGTATTTTAATATATGGAGGACTATGAGGAGTGTATTATACTATATGGAGGACTGAGGAGTGTACAATACTATATGGAGGACTATCGGGAGTGTATTATACTATAAGGAGGACTATGGTGAGTGTATTATACTATAAGGAGGACTATGGGGAGTGTATTATACTATAAGGAGGACTATGGGGGTGCATTATACTTCTTATTTGGATCCCCATGACTTATATGATAGCCCCTGATGAGTATAATGGTTTATTTTCTTTTATACATTACATAACAATGGTAGTACAGGGGACAAATATATCCCAGGATGGGGCACCGGATAGTTATTCAACTGAGGTCACACTATGCAACTTTGCAATAAAGCTATAGTGTGCAAAATGAATAGGGAAAATATGAATTTGGGAGGAAAATATTTTGGCGGGGGGGGGGCCCATTTGACAGTTCGCACCGGGGCCCATAACTTTGTAGTTACGCCACTGTTCGTCCCCTTTAACTTAATACTTTGTTGCGCCACCTTTTGCTGAGATTACAGCTGCAAGTCGCTTGGGGTATGTCTCTATCAGTTTTGTACATCGAGAGACTGAAATTCTTGCCCATTCTTTCTTGGCAAACAGCTCGAGCTCAGTGAGGTTTGTTGGAGATCATTTGTGAACAGCAGTTTTCAGCTCTTTCCACAGATTCTCGATTGGATTGAGGTCTGGACTCTGACTTGGCCATTCTAACACCTGGATAAGTTTATTTGTGAACAATTCCTTTTAAGATTTTGCTTCATGTTTGGGATCATTGTCTTGTTGGAAGACAAATCTCCATCCCAGTCTCAGGTCTTTTGTAGACTCCAACAGGTTTTCTTCAAGAATGGTACTGTGTTTGGCTCCATCCATCTTCCAATCAATTTTAAAGGGAACCTGTCACCCCCCCCCCCCCAGTCGTTTCAAACTAAAAGAGCCACCTTGTGCAGCAGTAATGCTGCATTCTGACAAGGTGGCTCTTTTAGTTCTGGGTGCTGTAACTTGAGAAATAATCAGTTTTATAATTTGTCTGAAGTACCTGGTCCTCAGTCAAGTGGGCCGGCGTTTCCCCCCTGCTTCAGACAGCACACAGCTGTCACTCACATCTTCTTGGCGCCGGGCGCCGCCTCCTCCTCACCGCTGTTTTCAAAAGTAGCTGGCGCCTGCGCTCTTTTCCCCTGCCTGGTGCAGGCGCAGTGAGCGCTGGCCGTCTTTCCTCATATGCAGCCCAGCTGACTGCGCCTGCGCGGCTGCCCTGCCTGTGAATCCCAGCCCCACCGTGACTTATGATTTATTCACATTGCAGGGCTGGGAATCACAGGCAGGGCGGCCGCGCAGGCGCAGTCAGCTGGGCTGCATATGAGGAAAGACGGCCAGCGCTCACTGCGCCTGCACCAGGCAGGGAAAAAAAGAGCAGGCGCCGGCTACTTTTGAAAACAGCGGTGAGGAGGAGGCGGCGCCCGGCGCCAAGAAGATGTGAGTGACAGCTGTGTGCTGTCTGAAGCAGGGGGGAAACGCCGGCCCACTTGACTGAGGACCAGGTACTTCAGACAAATTATAAAACTGATTATTTCTCAAGTTACAGCACCCAGAACTAAAAGAGCCACCTTGTCAGAATGCAGCATTACTGCTGCACAAGGTGGCTCTTTTAGTTTGAAACGACTGGGGGGGGGGTGACAGGTTCCCTTTAACCATCTTCCCTGTCCCTGCAGAAGAAAAGCAGGCCCAAACCATGATGCTGCCACCACCATATTTGACAGTGGGGATGGTGTGTTCAGAGTGATGAGCTGTGTTGCCTTTACGCCAAACATATCTTTTAGCATTGTTGCCAAAAAGTTTGATTTTGGTTTCATCTGACCAGAGCACCTTCTTCCACATGTTTGGTGTGTGTCCCAGGTGGCTTGTTGCAAACTTTAAACAACACTTTTTATGGATATCTTTGAGAAATGGCATTCTTCTTGCACTCTTCCATAAAGGCCAGATTTGTGCAGTGTACGACTGATTGTTGTCCTATGGACAGACTGTCCCACCTCAGCTGTAGATCTCTGCAGTTCAACCAGAGTGATCATGGGCCTCTTAGCTGCATCTCTGATCAGTCTTCTCCTTGTTTGAGATGAAAGTTTAGAGGGACGGCCGGGTCTTGGTATATTTGCAGTGGTATGATACTATATTTCAATATGATTGCTTGCACAGTGCTCCTTCGGATGTTTAAAGTTTTGGAAATCATTTTGTATCCAAATCCGGCTTTAAACTTCTCCACAACAGTATCACGGACCTGCCTGTTGTGTTCCTTGGTCTTCATGATGCTCTCTGTGCTTCAAACAGAACCCTGAGACTATCACAGAGCAGGTGCATTTATATGGAGACTTGATTACACACAGGTGGATCATATTTATCATCATTAGGCATTTAGGACAACATTGGATCATTCAGAGATCCTCAATGAACTTCTGGAGTGAGTTTGCTGCACTGAAAGTAAAGGGGCCGAATAATATTGCACGCCCCACTTTTCAGTTTTTGAATTTCCGCAAAAATTTAAAATAACCAATAAATTTTGTTCAACTTCACAATTGTGTTCCACTTGTTGTTGATTCTCCACCAAAAATTTACATTTGGTATCTTTATGTTTGAAGCATGATATGTGGGAAAAGGTTAAAAAGTTCCAGGGGGGCGAATACTTTCGCAAGGCACTGTACATATATATGAACATACACATTTTTATGTGTGTAGATGTTAAATTAATAAAAGGACATATTTCTTTAAGTTAACATGTGAATCATTTTAGAGATTATTTATGAAATGCATAAATAAATAAAAAAACAGGATAGGTAATAATTTATTGTTATGGGGATCAGACTTTTGGAACCTGCACCGATTGACACAACAGGGAAATTTTATACCTGTTAGATTAGAGCGGCAGTGTGTAAGCTTGACCTGATCTCCATTCATTCTGGCTATATCATAGGGAAGGAATGCAGTGGGCCATGGGGCGCCTGGCCAGCCACCCATTTTTGTAATAGGATAAAAAAAATCCTTATTCTGCCAATCAGCTGGGGTCCAACCAGAAAGTTATCAACTTGTTTTCATTGGACAACTCCTTCAGTTCTGATGTATCAGAATAACAATCATCAAACTAAAGGGTACTTAGTAGTTGTTACTGAAATCCTATGCAAAATAACTGTACAGCTTGCGCTTCAGACTAAGGCCGGGGTCACACTTGCGAGTGCAATGCGAGAACATTCGTTCCCGATAATTGCTCAGTACAAACATTCTCAGAGATCAAACTAAATGAAAAAATCATTGATTGTCATTAGCAAATGACATTGGCAGTTATTTTGCGCCTTTTTTGCCCAACACGCTTCTTGCGACCCTGTTGGCTTCACACTGTTCACGCTTCAAAAGTTTGACAATTTCAAGACTGCTGCATCCCTCTGCAAGACATGTCACAATTTTGGACTTTTCAGAGCCCGTCAAATCTCTCTCCTGACCCATTTTGCCAAAGGAAAGGAAGTTGCCTAATAATTAAGCACACCTTATATAGGGTTTTGATGTCATTAGACAACACCCCTCCTCATTACAGAGATGCACATCACCTAATTTACTTAATTAGTAGTTGGCTCTCAAGCCTGAACAGCTTGGAGTAGGACAACATGTATAAAAAGTATCATGTGATCAAAATACAACTTGCCTAATAATTCTGCACACAGTGTAAACACGAACTAAACTATGCTACACTAACTAACAAACAAAAATCACTGCTACACCAATAGAGACTCACACTTCTACACCAAAACACCCAGACATCTTACAGCCTGTGTCTTGCTCTTCTCTTCTGACTTGTCATGTGACCTAAAAAAAGGCTTGAGACTCAAATGTCATGGCATTAATTTCAGTCTTTACATAGACTGACTGGTGGAGGAAGGACCTGTCCACTCCTTGCTCCACCGTTGTATTAAGATGCATCTGAGTCCTGAGGACATAGATGCAGTTGAAGTTGGGACATACTCCTGACATCCCGGGACAGTGGGACAGCCTGCTTAAAATTAGGATAGTACTACTGGCTCCAGAACAGTTGGGATGTATGTTTTAAGGTTGAAAGAACACTTTAGTAATAAAGTGTTGATCCAAAAGAAGGCAAAAACCTTACCAGACAAATGCTAATTGTCCCACATTAGAGGAAAAATGGAACAATGTCCCATCGCAGAATAACAAGGGCCACTTCAGTCAAGAGGCAAAATGAGCACTTTGCTTCATGCTACGTTCTGAGGTGTCTTCCAGTGATCATCATTTTGCTATTTCTTGGTGGTTTGATTTGGTTGGGTCCTGCTTTTTGAGTTCAATTGAATATGCATCTGAAAAACAATTGAAGATATGAATAATGCACCAACACTAAAGGGGAAAAGGAGCAATAATGATCTCTTAACCCTAAAGTGTCCTATCACCGCAGTCCCGCTGAAGAAGCGAAGATGGCAAGGAAGGTAAGCACTCTATTGAGACTAAGATTTAAAAGATGTTTGCTGTAGACAAGAGGATGGGGAGAGGAGAGGACACAGTATAGAGAAGGATTGTGTACAAGCGACAGTGTAAAGACCCAATATAGGGGCAATATACAGTTAAGTCCATATATATTTGGACAGAGATAACATCTTTCTGTCTGTCTTTCTGTCTGTCTTTCTGTCTGTCTGTCTGACACGGAAATCCCAAGTCGCTGATTGGTCGCGGTCAAATGGCCACAACCAATCAGCGATGGGCACAGTGCGGCCGTGCTACTCCCCTGCCGTCAGTGCCCGCTCCATACTCCCCTCCAGTCAGTGCTCACACAGGGTTAATGGCAGCGTTAACGGACCACGTTATGCCGCGGTGTAACGCACTCCGTTAATGCTGCTATTAACCCTGTGTGACCAACTTTTTACTATTGATGCTGCCTATTTAGCATCAATGGTAAAAAAGATCTAATGTTAAAAATAATAAAAAAAATAAAAAAATCATTATATACTCACCTTCTGTCGGCCCCCGGATCTAGCCCAGGCCTTTCCCGCTCCTCGCGACGGTCCGGTCCATGCATTGCGGTCTCGCGAGATGATGACATAGCGGTCTCGCGAGACCGCTACGTCATCATCTCGCGAGACCGCAATGCACTCTTGGGACCGGAGCATCGGTAAACGCCTGGGGGCGACGGAAGGTGAGTATATAAGTATTTTTTATTTTCATTCTTTTTTTTAGCAGGGATATGGTGCCCACATTGCTATATACTACGTGGGCTGTGTTAGATACTGCATGGGCTGTGTTATATACTACATCTCTGTGCTATATACTATGTGGGCTGTGCTATATACTACGTGGCTGTGGTATATATTATGTGGCTGGGCAATATACTACATTGCTGTGCTCTATACTACGTGGCCTGGGTTATATACTGCATGGGCAGTGTTATATACTACGTCTGTATGCTATATACTATGTGGCTGTGTTATATACTACGTGGCTGTGCAATATATTACGTGGCTGGGCAATATACTATGTGGCTGTGCAATATATTACATGGCTCGGCAATATACTACGTGTCTGTGCTATATACTACGTGTCTGTGCTATATACTACGTGGCTGGGCAATATACTACGTGGCTGGGCAATATACTACGTGTCTGTGCTATATACTACGTGTCTGTGCTATATACTATGTGGCTGGGCAATATACTACGTGGCTGGGCAATATACTACGTGACTGGGCAATATACTACGTGGCTGGGCAATATACTACGTGGCTGGGCAATATACTATGTGGCTGGGCAATATACTATGTGTCTGTGCTATTTACTGCGTGGGCTGTGCTATATACTACGTGGCTGGACAATATACTACGTGGCTGTGCTATATACTATGAGGCTGTGTTATATACTACGTGGGCTGTGTTATATACTACGTGGGCTGTGTTATACGCTACGTGGGCTGTGCTATATTTCTCTGCTGTATCTGTGCATCATGAATCGTGGTATGTGTTAAAGAGGGGGGCCCAGTGAGACTCTTTTGCCCAGGGCCCTCAAAAACCTGGAGCCGGCCCTGGCTTCACTGATTGTTCGTGGCCGGGCGTGACCAATCAGCGACAGTCGCAGTCCACCCGCGAATTGGCGCGGAATTTGAACCACGCTTCGCTAATTGGTCGCGGCCGGCCAGCCGAACCCTTTGTATAAATTGCATTACTCTGAAAACTTCATAAATAAACTACATACATATTCTAGAATACCCGATGCGTTAGAATCGGGCCACCATCTAGTAGTTTATAAAGGGGTATGGATTGAAGTCAATATTTCATAGGAAAGTACAATGTGCAGGGAACATACCAAAAGAGGGACAGTGTAGCAGACATTTTTAGTACAGTGAGCACAGTGAGGAATAATTATTTATTCAGAGGCACAGAGTGGAAAAATATATTTTTATACAAGGGGCACTATAATTATACTGTTATTTTTCAGATTACCTTGTTAGAATGTGCTGTATTTTTGTGCTGATGCTTCCAGCTGGGATGTATACGTGTACTGATGGTAGTTCTGGTTCTGTGTTGCAATGATGATGATTCGGTTGTTGTATTCCCATACTGAACATACTGAATACTGATGATGGTTCTGTATTTAGGGCCACCATCAGGGCATTACTCCCCTTACTGCTCTATGGGTACTGTAATAATTATAGGGGATAACTCAGGAGACTCTTTGCGTGGAACAAGACAACTACAGGACACAGTTTTGTAAGTGGTAAAGTCTATATTATCACACGGTGATTCAAACAGGTGCAGAGAGAAACTCGAGTCCACAACACTTGGTGCAAATATCAAATGCAGCTCAGCAGTCTATAGGAAACTTCAGAGGAAAATGCAATCACGCAGAAAGTCTATGAAGCACAATTATTCTTGAGGATACTTGACACGAATAAGTGCTTGCTTAGTCCAAAACACAGATAGATATGCTTATAAGGCAGTTCAAATAATATCTTAGCTCAACCAGGGAGGTCTGGGTAATAGTCTCAGGTTCTTGCAGAGCAGAAACAGCTTACATGTTCAGCAAATGCAGATGGAAGTAAACACGAGCAGCAGATGAAGGAGGATTACTGGAACTGGTGTATGCAGCAGGAACTCAGAGCAGAGTAGCAGGATAACCCCACAGGTTCACAGGAGCAGGTATATAACCAGGGAGTCACCAGAGGTCAGGAGCTGGATGCAAGGCAGAATACTCTAGCACAGACTGAAGGCTGGGGTGGAGTTTTATAGCAGGAAGACACAGTGCACATGAGACCAAACACGCCATCTTGGAAAAGGGCAGTAATGCACAAAAAGGTAATAAAAAATGTTCAGAGTCCTGACAGGTACTTGAGCACAAGTAAAGAGGGAGGCCCAAACCCAGTCTGGGCCTCCTGTTTTGTGCTTCTGCTCAGCGGGCCCATGGTAAAGTATCATGTGCACATCTTGGGACAGGAGGCCTTCCTGGTGCTGCACGGCCTTCAAAACTGAATGGGCATACAGCTCCAAGGGTGTCCCTCTGCCTATTCTGTGACACGTGGGTGATAGCGCGTACATGATGATGTCATTATGTCCTCGCTGGAATGTATGCGCGCCACTCGCTAGAAGTGGAGCGAAGTGCGCCTCCAGGGGATCTTGAGAGGTAAGTATGAAAAACTTTTTTTTTAATAACATGAGTTAAATGGGTTTGGAGGGGATGATGATGAATTGAGGGTGTTGGATGGGGCACAGTGTATGATGATCTATTGAGATGGGGGAGCGCAAATAATGATAAATTGGGGTGGGGACAGCAGATGATCATTGAGGAACGGAGAAGAGTGACAGCAAATATTGAATTGAAGGTGAGGGGGAGAGCAACTAATGATAAATTGAAGATGGGAGTGAGAGAGAGAACATGACAATGAATTGGGCTGAGGGGGGCATGATTCGGGGAGCAAACAAAGTGGGGGCATTGAAGATACAGGAGTGTGAGTGGAATTTAATTAAGGTTAAGAGTACAGGTGCTAATTAATTTATGCATTTATTGGGTGGTGAAAGTGGCTTATTATAGTTACTAGGGGCGCAGTGGTGGATTACAGTTTATATTTGGAATGATGGATTGCATACTGTAATAACTAATTATATATTAATAGTGGGTGCAAGGCTGTATTCAGCTGCATGCTATCGAAGTAGGGGAAAATTGAGGAATGTGCTCTGGAATCTTTACTCTAGGTAACTGGCTGGAAGAAGTGATGGCAGTCTGTGCTGGACGGAGAAGAAAAGCAAAGATGGAGGACTTCAACTAGAGGCATCACCAGTGAGTCAACGTGTTACCTGTACACTGACACTATACATTGTATACTATATACAGAGCTCCTGTACATAATGTCACTGTGATCCCTGTATTACCTGTACACCGACATTATATACAGAGCTGCTGTGTATAATGTCCCCGGTGATCACTTTATTACCTGTACACTACACACCATATATTATTTGGTCACTATGTTGTGGTAATATGTTGTCTGGTCATGATGTAGTGATATCTGTCCCTTGTACAGTACAGACCAAAAGTTTGGACACACCTTCTCATTTAAAGATTTTTCTGTATTTTCATGACTATGAAAATTGTACATTCACACTGAAGGCATCAAAACTATGAATTAACACATGTGGAATTATATACTTAGCAAAAAAGTGTGAAACAACTGAAATTATGTCTTATATTCTAGCTTCTTCAAAGTAGCCACCTTTTGCTTTGATGACTGCTTTGCACACTCTTGGCATTCTCTTCATGAGCTTCAAGAAGTAGTTTCTCTCACGTCTGTCACATGTGCTCAGTGTGAACCTGCTTTCATCTGTGAAGAGCACAGGGCACCAGTGGTGAATTTGCCAAACCTGGTGTTTTGTGGCAAATACCAAGTGTCCTGCACAGTGTTGGGCTGTGAGCACAATCCCCATCTGTGGATGTCGGGCACTCAGACCATCCTCATGGAGTCGGTTTCTAACCATTTGTGCAGACACATGCACATTTGTGGCCTGCTGGAGGTCATTTTGCAGGGCTCTGGCAGTGCTCCTCCTGTTCCTCCTTGCACAAAGGCTGAGGTAGCGGTCCTGCTGCTGGGTTGTTGCCCTCCTATGGCCCTCTCCACGTCTCCTGGTGTACTGGCCAGTCTCCTGGTAGCGCCTCCAGCCTCTGGACACTACGCTGACAGAAACAGCAAACCTTCTTTCCACAGCTCACATTGATGTGCCATCCTGGATGAGCTGCACTACCTGAGCCATTTGTGTGGGTTGTAAAGTCTGTCTCATGCTACCACGAGCGTGAAAGCACAACCAACATTCAAAAGTGACCAAAGCTGCCAGAAACCATTGGTACTGAGATGTGGTCTGTGGTCCCCACCTGCAGAACCACTGCTTTATTGAGTGTGTCTTGATAATTGACAATAATTTCCATTCCATTTGCACAACAGCATGTGAAATTGATTGTCAAGCAGTGTTGCTTCCTAAGTGGACAGTTTGATTTCACAGAAGTTTTATTTACTTGGAGTTATATTCTATTGTTTAAGTGTTCCCTTTATTTTTTGAGCAGTGTACATTGTATATAAATATGTTTCTTGCCCCTGAATACAGATATGTACCCACCATTAAAAATATAAAGTAATAAGCAACACTGTGCCCACATTAACTACAGTATGTTCTCTGATGCCCAATAGCAAATTATTCAGTCTCTGTGACTCTCCCCAATTAACTGTAAGGCTATGTGCACACGGAAAATATGCAAGATTTTACAGTACAAGCAAAGTGAATGAGATCCCTGAAGTCTCATGCACATGTTGCATATTTTTCCTTGCAGATTTGCAGCAGATTAAAATCTGCATAATGTAAATTTTTACAACGTGTTTCACCCATACTAATGAGTGGGGAAAATACACCACAAAAGCATTTAAAAAATGTGGCAAAAAAAATAATTTTAGGTATCGTTCTTCCTGCCCACACATTTGGACATGCAGCACAATTTTCTCTTGCAAATCCTGAATGTGTGCACATAGCCTTAGTCCCTGTGATGTATCTCCATCATTCATTATAAGTCCTTGACATTTTAAATTTGAGGGTGGGAGAAGACGACATAAGGTACTGAGCATCCTCCGCCACCTCCGCCACAAGTCCCTGGCAGCATCTTCTCCCACCTTTCAGTTCATTTGAAGTGATGGCCGGGGGACCACCATGGTGCAGGAAGACTACTGTACACAAGATGAGGTGCAAACAACAAAGGGTAGATTTATTGGAAGGCAAAGAATGAAGTGGCTGAGGAAGATGCAAACAAGGGTATGTAACGGCAAAAGATAATTTACAAGAGTTATATTCTTTAGCTTGTCCGTAAAATAGCACGGTGCTCCAACTGTTACAGACACAAGTAAATGCAAACAAAAAACAAAGAATGATACTACTCTACGTATAACCTCCCTGGCCTTTACTAAGCAGGCCTCACGGCTGCCGTGTTCTGACTATTGAAGCCTACACTAGGCCCTGACATGTGCACAAAACAGAACAAACTCACGGTGATGTTGGGGACTCAGATCCAGTCCCGGGGCCCCCAACAGTCTAGTACGGTGGTGCGCACGGCTTTCTGTCAGCTTCCATGAAACGTGGTCTTCTCCTTGCTTCTGGGTCCTGGAGGAGCTCCTGGAAACTGTAAATCCCTTTCTCGGTATCTTCGTGGCTCCTCGAACTAACACAGGACAGCCACCCTTGCTGCACCCGGAAAAGTCTGTCAAATCTCACAAGTCCACTCCGTTACAGGCTGGGGGTCCTCTCTTGCAGCTATATCAGGACACAGTTCTCCTCTCTGGCAGCTATCAGCACAAAGTTCTCTCTGCAGCAGCCTCAGCTCACACATGCTGTTCAGGCTCCACCCCTGCCATCTGCACAGTCCAGTTCATTCACACAGTCTATTGCAGGGGAGAAGCAGAACATTCCATCCTGCCAGTCAAGAGGTGCAGTCTCTTAAAGTAACAGCTTGTTCCTTCCTGTCCATAACAGCACCACCCTCCTACACATTATACAGGTCCTATGTACCTTATCGCCTCATCCCCCACTACCCAATAAATTTTAAGTCCCCGAAAGCATCATAAACAATGTATTATGAAATAGGGAGGACGCTATCAGTGGCTTAGCATGCTTTTCTACCTCCCGATTCATTTTACATCCATATCTAATGTTCTCTTCCCCTCTCCCTGTTCATAAGTCCATTATAAGTCCCTCTTACTCCCATCCCAATCCCCCAAATTCCTCAATGACTTCCCCCATCCCATCATTGTTCTCTCCCCATCATTGCCTTTTCCGGACCTCCATCATTGCCTTCTCCCCCACCTCCATCCTTACCCTCCACCACCCCCATCATTGCCCCCTCCACCACCCCATCATTGCCCTATCCACCACCTCCATCATTGCTCTCCCCACCACACCCATCATTGTCCTCCCCCACCACCCCCATCATTTCTCTACCCAACCACCCCATCATTGCTCTCCCCCACCACCTCCATCTTTGCAGGTGTTTTTGGTAATTATTTTATTTTACTGAGGTAATGACTTTTGGGTTTTCATTGGCTGTAAGCCATAATCATCAACATTAACAGAAATAAAAACTTTAAATAGATCACTCTGTTTGTAATGACTCTATATATGAGAATCACTTTTTGTATTGAAGAACTGAAACAAATTATATTTTTGATGACATTCTAACTTTGTGAGAAGCACCTGTATATATACCAGGATATCAAAATCTTGGACCAGGACCCAAAGGACTCTAGTTACGCCACTGTTGTCGATGCATATGATATTGATACTGTCTTTAGCTCTCTTGAATTAGAGTTGACAGGTTCTCTTTAAAAATAGTTTTTATTTTAAAACGATGATAAGCTCATTAATATACTTTATATTTCAACTGCGATCAACAAATATTACATATTGCACGAAACTGTGCTGTTCTGCTCCTTTCAATGGTACTTCTGGCTGCAACTTATGCTGGTAACAGCTAATTGCTGAAGGTGGCAGTTGTCATAACACAACTGATCTAATATTAATGACCTATCCAGCTGGTAGGTCATCAATATTATATGCCTGGACAATCCCTTTAACTAAAAATCTTGTTAAATTTAGCTTTAAATACATCCTCTCTGCCACCAGTCACAAGATATGAAGCATGCACATCATTTATATCTCAGGAATCAAAACTTAAGGCCACTATGTGCTGCTATGTGATTGATAGCATCTTTTGTTTGTCAACACATCCCCTTGTACAAACTTCCCCTCCATCATTTCAACATGAAACATAAACAAGCTCTGTTTGACTTTAAATACCACTTGACATAAATATGATTTTTTTTGCCTTGCTCTACTGAATGTGGCATAGGTCCACTTTCCTTTCTGTGAGCTCCATTTAGTCTTGTTAGTTTCTATTCCCTAAATCACTGATTAATATAACCAAAACTGCACCTTCTTAGCTCCAATTAGAGGTTGATAACCCCTCACCACTTCTTGTTCTACTCACAAAACTGAGAGATGGGAGTTTTAACAAATACAGTAAATGAAGCAGTTTTGTTGAATACCACAAGCCACAAAGCTTGAGCAGCGTTTTGTTAAATCACTGGAAGGACAGGTTTCATTTATCTGCAACAATCTCACATCAGTTCTATCTTATCTAAGATGCTTTCTGGATGTAAAGAATTATATGTTCTCAGTACATAAAAAACAGTGCTGAGTAAATGATATGAAAATTTTGCTTGGTTAGATTTCTTACCCATACACTATTCTGTGGTCTGAGTTTAACGTGCTTTGACTAAAGTTACAATGGGTTAAAATGTTTACAAACTGCTTGTCCTGGTACAGTTAAAATATTTTTGTTCCAAAAATTGACTATTGTCACATATACTCTAAAATTGTGTGAATTTTCTTTGGTTTGAAGTAAAATCCAAAACATTTGGTTGGTACAGTTGTAGAAATTTGGTTGTTCAAAAATTGACTGTTGTCACCTATAGACCAGAACTTGGTTTGTGTAAAATTTCGCTGGTTTGAAATAAAAAAAAGGCCTTCTACAGGAGTAGAAATTTGTTAATTCAAAAGTTCACTATTGTCATATATACTGTAGAACTTGGTGTATGTGAAATTTTGCTGGTTTGGAATAAAAAACAAAAATTGTCCTGCTATAGATGTACAAATTTGATCCCACAGTACTTGGTTCCCAGCCACCACTTTTTCTCCCGGGGTGGCGCCCCCACCTTGTACCAGCACATGTCCAGAAACATCACCTTTGCCCTTACTAATGCAGTTACTGGGATTTTCCACTTAACGACTGACACTTGGACAAGCACTTGTGGCCAGGGACATTATATTTCCCTGATGGCACACTGGGTGAACATTTTGGAGGCCGGGGCTGAGTTACAGCCTGGCATGGAATATGTGCATCCAATGCCATGGGTTGCTGGCCCTACTTCTATCAGGATTTCCTCCACCTCCTACACCAGTACCTGCACCCCCTCCTGCTAATCCTTATCCTCCATCTCTGATGTGATATCTCAGAGAACATAATCCACATCAGTCGGAAGCTAGAAGCTCTGCAGCAGTGCCTCAGTGAAGCAACAACAGACCATACTAATTTGTCTAGGAGACAAACTGCACACTGCAGCAGAGTAATTGAAAGGAATAACAGACCATACAGATCTGTGTCTCTCACCGCTGAACCTCCAACAAGGTATGGTCCGGTGTGATAATGGTCGTAACCTGTTGACAGCTGTGAAGCTTGGCAAACTCACACATTTACCATGCTTGGTTCACATGCTCAACTTGGTAGTTCAGCGACTTCTCAAAACATACCAAGATTTGCTAGAGCTTCTGTTCAAGATGTGTCACGTCAGCGCCCATTTCAGCAAGTTGGCTACAGCTGCCGCCGATCTAGCAGTGCTGCAGCAGTGCATACAAGTGCCAGCTCACCGACTGGCGTGGAAAGTGACCACACCCTTGGACTCCACACTGCACATGCTGGTGTAGGATGCTAGCAGGTGCGTAGGATGCTAGCAGGTGTGTAGGATGCAGTGGCACACAGGAGGCAGAGCAAGGGTTAACAGGTTCTTTATATATAACAGTGATGGTATAAGCAAGGGGGTAATGGTTATGAATTTGCGGATGAGGTTAAGACAAATACAGATGATAATGACAGGTTAACTTATCAGTCTCTGTGCGGTGGAGGAAGGTGGCGCCATAGGCGGCGCAAGATGTCCAGTCCCACAAATGGGCGATGCACTGTCTCCTTGCGATGACGAATCCTCCGGGTTCTTCGGCACATGATCTCCTGATCAGTGCACACGGTGGGGTAGAGGTGATGGTCCGCAGCACAGTGGAAGAAGCAGAAAGTTCAGTAGGCAAGGCCGCAGTAGAAGCACACAGTCCAGCAGACACAGCCACAGGCATGGGCCGGTCCTTAGCAGGCACCGCAAGGATGGGACTAAGCGGTGCCTCTGCGGTGGTGAGTGGAGCCAAGGTATGCACTCTATCTTGGTCACTACCCGGTAGAGATGTCTCTCTGGGCTGAGGGTAGAATGTGTCGGTAGTCTTGCTGTAAGATGCGCCTATTCTGGCACTTAGCCTTTCTCTTCCCACTCCCGTGTAGCGGTGGGATATGGGGTAATAAAGGGTTAATGTCACCTTGCTATTGTAAGGTGACATTAAGCCAGGTTAATAATGGAGAGGCGTCAATAAGACACCTATCCATTATTAACCCAATAGTACGAAATGGTTAATAAAACACACATTATTACAAAGTATTTTAATGAAATAAAGACACATGGTGTTTTAATATTTTATTATACTCTTAATCCACCTGAAGACCCTTGTCACCTGAAATAAAGTTAAACAAAACAAACAACAATATTCCATACCTTCCGTCGTTCGGTCTTGTCCCACGCTGTAAATCCATCTGAAGGGGTTAAATCATTTTATACCCAGGAGCTCTGCTAATGCAGCTGTGCTCCTGTCTGTAAAACTCGGTGAATGAATGGAGTGCAGGGGAATGTACTGTAGTTACCTCGAGTCGCGGTGATGCGCCCTCTGCTGGATGAACTCATATGAACTCGAGCGTGGGAAAATATTCTGAAAAGTTCCCAGGCTCGAGTTCATATGAGTTCCCAGGCTCGAGTACTTTGCTCTTCCCTCAACAAGGCAGACAAAGTATGTCTGTGCCGGAGCCGCGGCAGGAAGACGAGAAGAGTGAGTATAATATAACCTGTTTTTCTTACCTTTCAGGTTACATCGGGGGCTTATCTACAGCATTACAGAATGCTGTAGATAAGCCCCTGATGCCGGTGGCCTTAGCTCATATATGATTTTTGGGGTGACAGATTCCCTTTAAAATATGTTTTAGCAGTGTATGAAATCCCTGAGTCACTGGAGGCTGCCATGTCATTAGCGATACGGGTGGATAGACTCCTGCAGGATAGATGGGTACACACGTGGTCAAAATTGTTGGTACCCCTAGTTTATTGACAGAAAAACCCACAATGGTCACAGAAATAACTTGAATCAGAAAAAAGTAATAATAAATAGAAAAAATCTATGAAAATAGATTAAGGGTACCATCATTTCTGTCCAGGCCTATTTCATGAGTTTTATTTTTTTTTAGTTCTGTGGAAGCATGGTTGAAAAGCAATGTCTGACTTTTGTTTGATCATTTTCATAGATCTTTTATTTATTATTGCTTTTGTCAGGATCAAGTTGTTTCTGTGACTATTGTGGGTTTTTCTGTCATTAAACGAGGGGTACCAATAATTTTGACCAAGTGTGTAAGACCACACTCTCCTGAGCCCTCTTTCCTGGACAATACTCCTGCGTCGGAAGTATGGTCCGGGGGTGAACCTATACTTGTGGAGTTAGAGGAATCCATGCAGTTAGGAGGTACTTCTGTGTCGTACGTCTCTCCTGACATTTGCAAGAAAAAGGCATGTGTTTTTTTTTGTGGGAGCGAGGGATATTTTTGGGGGGCCTGTCCTTTGATTCCTAAACAAAAAGAGACTCAATTAACCCTTGGGAGCCTAGAGTTTGATAATCAAGGAGTATGTTCGACTTCAACCTGTAATTCTCGGTTTGTCCTGACAGCAGAGGTGGTGCTGGAGAGCAGAACTGAGAACATTTCTGTTTGTCGACAGTGGAGCTGGAGTCAGTATGGTTGATGCTGAGTTTGCTAGAACTTATGGGCTAGCTTGCTCTTCCTTAGCTTAGCCTATTCCTATTTTCGTCATCGACTCAGCACCACTTGCACAGAGAGCACTGAGCAAATTGTACATAACATAAGATTGAGGGTAGTGTATTTTCATTATTAGGTAATTCCTTGTTATGTCCTGGAAGGTCTCCCCACTCCTATTATTCTGGGTTTACCCTGGTTGGTGAAGTATAATCTGACAGTGGATTGGCAAATTGTGGAGTGGGGAGATTACTGTCATGATAACTGCCTAAACATTTATTTTTCTGCAGTATCTACGGAACCTTACTGTTATTTTTGTCTGGCTTTGAGGAACATCATAACTCTGTACTTGCTGGTCATCCAGGTGGTAAGGCAGCTGCAGATCTCTTTTCTCGTCGTTTTTGGTGGTCAGGGTTGCATCGGGATGTGGTTGAACAGGTGTCTGCTTGCACTGTTTGCGCATGTTCTAAAGTATTGCATACCCGTCCATCTGGTCCTCTTCTTTCACTACCCATTCCTAGCAGACCATGGAAACACTGGTCCATGGATTTTATTACTGACTTACCTGTATCGGCAGGCAAGACTGTGGATCTGGTGGTTGTGGATAGGTTCAGTAAAATGCTGCATTTCATCACTTTACCAGCACTTCTGAATGCCAGGACTCTTGCTCAGGTTTTTGTTAATAAGATCGTGAAGCTTTACCGGGTTCCCTCTGATTTGGTGTCAGATAGGGGGACCCAATTTGTTTCTAAGTTCTGAAAGGCTTTCTGCACTTGACTGGGGGAGGAGCTGTCCCTTTCCTCTGCTTTCTATCCTCAGTCGAATGGACAGACCGAGCGCACTAATCAGAATTTGGAGTCTTACCTCAGGTGTTTTGTCTCTAAAAACTGGGAGGATTGAGCATCTTAGAAACTGTTGGCTGAGTTTTCTATTAGTAATCATCGCCAAGAATCTACCGGCAGATCACCATTCTTTGGGGAAAATGGTTTCCATCCACAGTTTGGTATTTTTAGTGGGGGAGGGTCTTCAAGAATTCCCGAGGAGGAACGTTTTGCTTCGTTGCTCTCGTTAGTGTGGCAGAGGGCTCAAAGTAATTTGAATGTCATGGGAGACATGACAAACTTATGGCTGACAGAAAACGCTCACCTAAGTGTAAATTACTTTGTGTGGTTGTCTACCAGGAATATCAAGTTGAAGATCCCTTCCTAGAAACTGGGACCTAGGTTTATTGGCCTCTATAAAATAAATGCCGTCATTAACCCTGCAGCTTTTCATCTTGAGTTATCCCAGGCTCTTGAAATCCACAATGTGTTCCACAGGTCTCTGCCGAAGAATTATGTTGAACTTCTTGAGTCCTCTCGCCTACCGCCTTCCCCAATCATTGCTGATGGTAATTTGGAGTTCCAGATTTCGAGGATTGCTGATTCTCATCTTCAGCATCTGGGCTCTGGATGTTGCTGTACCTCAGGTGTAGTGTGAGCAAGTCCCTTTCAGCTTCCTGCCCTCCAGTTCTGCCATGAGACTTGTAGTTCCACATGGCCTTGGGCTCCCGGTGCCCGGTTTCTGCGCCTCTGCCTGGAAGGAGCCCAGTTACGGCTCCCTTCCAGCTCTGTAGTTCTCCTGTGCTCCTTCACTGTTCCGTTTGCACCAGACTAACTAACTCCTCCTCCAGAGCAGAATGTACACAGGGAAGCTCCCCTAAAACCGGGTTCAGAGCTCCCCCTTCTGGCCTGGAGTCAGAATGTGTTGAATGTACAGCTTACCTGCCTCATTCTCAGGCAAGGCAATACTACTGTGGTACCTGAACTCCTGGGGTGCCACATAAGATTTAGTACGCACGTTTTAGTCCACACATTTTAGTTGTCTGAATGGTACAGTACAAAAGACTTGTTGTCTTACAGGGTTTCCATTGCAAGCCAGGTGCTCCAAATATGCTTTTTCATGTGCGTGATATATTATAGCAATCCTCATGAATTTAATGTGACATCTTTAGATAACTAAACCTGAAATTTTTGTAATTGATGTAATCTGCAATTTTCTTTGTTGTTTCAATATTTTGTAACCTGTAATAAGCATTTACATAGTAACATAGTAACATAGTTAGTAAGGCTGAAAAAATACATTTGTCCATCGAGTTCAACCTATATTCCGTCAGAATAGCTCCACAGATCTATGTCCTTCTAAAGAACCTATTAACTGTAAGATACAATATTGTTACGCTCCAGGAAGGTGCCTTCACCACCTCCTCAGGCCAGGAATTCCATATTCTCACTGCCCTAACAGTAAAGCATCCTCTTCTATGTTGGTGGGAAGTTGGTTGATAGTTTTTTTGTTTTGCTTATATAGTACCGTAAAACTAAAACAAAACAATAAAAATAAATAATAAAATTATGTTTAATTTTTTTCAGAGTGTAAGAAGTAATATCCAAAATTCATTTTAAGCACTTACTTTGCACACTTATTTAATAACATCAGAATGAGCACACGATTGTGTTTAAAATTTTCATGAGTCTTAGTGTTGGGCTAATATTACACTATCAGTATTTGGTCAGTATTTTACCTCAGTATTTGTAAGCCAAAACCAGGAGTGGAACAATCAGAGGAAAAGTATAATAGAAACATAGGCAGCACTTCTGTATTTATCACCCACTCCTGGTTTTGGCTATACTAATGTGAAATACTGACCAAATACTGTTAGTGTGACCGTAGTCTAAACATAACAAATTTTTTGTGGTGTTGGTTGGAAGGTACAGTTTCAGCTTTATTTTCAGTAATTTACAGGTGCTTATGTAAAGGTCACCATAACCAAACTATACTCATGATGGTACCTTACAAATTGTAGACTTGGTGTCACCTGTACATATCCTTGTCAGTCAGGGTTTTACTTCAGGATCTTTGTAAAAAAATAACAAAAAAAATACACACAAGCGTCACTTCCTATTTTGCGGGAGTTACTGGTGGCAATCGCTGTATTAGTGTACATTTTCCATGTGATTGAAAAAGATAGGAGGAGATGACATGCACCATAAAAAAAGACAACTTCTTCTTTCCGAGACAGTGATAGCACACACAGAAGTAGAAGACTGTCTTGTGTCTTAGCATGGTGGGGAGCTATAGAAACTGTGAAATATTGTCAGGTATGTATTATGTTGCTTTTTTGGTTTATGCATATCTCATCTGTAATTGTATCCCACATGTGGTGCATCTTGTGACACCAGAAGTGTGGATGGATGTGTTTTTTCTTTTAATATATGGGACATGATATAAAGTTGCTGTCTGACAAAACTTCTTACATGGCACATGTACATTTTTAACGGTAAATTGCTTCAGATATGTATATACTGCTAAATATCAAAGAGACGCTGGTAATTTAGAGCTTGCAATGATTTACCTACTGTATTCTCACCCATCCCTTGTAGATTGTGAGCCCTCGCGGGCAGGGTCCTTTCTCCTCCTGTTCCAGTTGTGACTTGTATCGGTCAAGATTATTGTACTTGTTTTTATTATGTATACCCCTCCTCACATGTAAAGCGCCATGGAATAAATGGCGCTATAATAATAAATAATAATAATAATAATAATAATTTAGAACCAAAATCTGAACACAACACAAGGTTTACAGGATTTTTTTTTTACTTCCTAGCCGCCCACAGGATGAAATAACAAACAGAGCATTGCTTACCTTCTTCTGCTTCATCACTGGCTCTGCTCTGCTGCCACCAATCTTTGTTGACAGGTGTAGAGGTGATGTCACTTCAGCAGCTCCCTGGTCAATCACTGGCCCAGCAGCTTGTGTTGCCTACTCACCAGAGCTGATGAGCCTACGAGAGCTTGGCTACAGGACTGGTGAAATGACATCACTGCTGCAGCCAGTCAATAAAGACCGGCAGCTGATATAAAGCTGGAGAAGGGGAAGGTTATAAAGCTAAAGTAAAGTAAGTAAAGTTTCATTTGATATTTGAAGTAAAGCTTCAGTTGATATTCATTTGATATTTAAAGTAAAGCTTCATTTAATATTTTTATTCTTTAGTAGTCTAGGAAATGAAAATTCTGTAAAATCCCTTAAAAACATTCTGCACTGATTATTTATTACCATTGAGTCACAGGGTTTTTTCATGAGTTATAAATAACACTTTTAGTATTGTCCCTTAAAGGCTTTGACATGTATTTATTTTTCTATGTGAAGTATATTCAGAGCAAGAAGCCCTTTTTTGAGGTAAATGGAAAACTTACACGGTGAAATGCTTATATGCAAATCTGCCATATTGGTTTTGTGGTTTTCCTGAGCTAAACCTAGCTTGAAAAGCATAATCGGATAACTTAAGAGCAATTCTACAATCTAAGAGAATTCCAGTAGCTATAAATGCTACCAGAGTAAAGATTCCTGTTACTTATATAAATAGTAGTATTCTTTGTAAGAACTTGCATCTCTAACAACTGGCGATCTTCTGTTGTCACTGGGTAAGCTACATGTGCCCTGTTTGCAACCCTGAACTTTTAATTTATTGCATCCATTTAAAAGAATGGGTAAAAATATACCGTAATTCAAAATATAATACATGATTGTGCAAGAAAAGGCTAATCTACATTGTTGTCAATTGGGTACCTCCTTTTAGTGGCCTGTTCCTGGCAAACGGCAAAATCTGTTCAAGAATGGTTTGAAGACCATAAAAACCATTTTAAAGTGTTTATTCAACCTGCAGATTTCCAAAATCTCAATAAAACAGACCAACTGTGGGATTCTGCTGGAAAAATAAGTACAATCCTTGGACATCCAACCTCTTAAATAATCTGCTGCCAAATACCAATAAAACATCTTCTGAGGTTTTTAGGAGTCACAGCATCAATGGGTCAGAACTGTTGTTGGCAGGAGGAGGTCCCACACAATACTAGACAGGTGGACTAAATGTTATAGTTGATCATGTATAAAGGGGTTGTACTAATAATTAACAACATTTTCTAGTCCGTAAATGATCCTTATTGCCACCTATCTGTTTTTAAAGGGGTTGTACAGGTTTAGACAAATATGGATTCTTTCTTTGAGGAACAGTGCCCATTTGTCCACTAGTTGCATCTGGTATGGCAGTTTAGCTTTATTAAGAGGGTGCCTCTTTCAGGAAAGTGGACCCAAAATGATTTAAAATACCTAGAGTAACAGCGAAGGTACTCAAATTCCTCTGGTTCAGTTCTGGCTTCCTACCGCTGCTCACGTCTGGGTGTCTTGGCTGCAGTAGTGACATAATGTCAATAGCTTGCATCACCGGCCGCATTAGTCAATCACTTGTGTTGTCTTCCATGACAAAGCCGCAGAGCTTAGTGATTGAATATAGCGATGATGCACCATGTCAACATGACATAATGTCTGCAGCCCAAACAAGGAGACCGGATGAACAGTGGGGAACTGGCATTGGACCTGATGAGGGGGAGTACCTGCACTGATTGTTATTTTAGGTATTTTAGAACATTTGGGGTATACTTACCTCAAAGTGAACATCCCTTTTAGAGCAAATAGAGCTGGCACTCTTTGTTTATATTTTTTCATCTTGTACAACTTCTTTACATTTTTGTGTCATTTTTCATCCTCAGCAGACCAGTTGCATAAAATATAGCTATGAAGTTCAAAGACAATGTTGGTGCAATAGGCATAATATTAACTCTAAAGCCTCATGTAAACGTTTTGTTCTGAAATATGAAAGGAAATTGTTGCTTAATGCTGTTTAGGTCTTTCTACATGTCCTTATAACCTCATTCCCTCATGAGCACTGACCACAGTGACGCATCACAGTGCTACATCTGCCCATCAAAGCAATGGGGGTGGCATTAGGTAGAGTTTAGAATGGAAAGCTGAAGCACATGTTGAGGATGGGACCCCAGGTAATTTACTGGACCACCCCTACTTAACTGCTAAAATGCCCCACATAAAATAAAAAAACATACTCACCTCTCATTCCAGCACCATTCTTGCGATGTCTTTCATTATGAGAATGAATGCACAAACCACAGAAACTACTCACCTGTACTGCTACATCTACAAAGGCTGGTACTGAACATCATTGTCCTCCATGTGCACTAATCACCTATTCTCTTGGTCACCCAGCTTCCTTTAAAAGCTGTAAAAAAAGGACCAAAACGATAGATGAAAGGATGGGCGGCACTTATAAAATCAGCAGCTTTAATTAATATTTAAAAGGAAATGTAAAGCACATAAGAGAAAAGATATCCCCTAAATTATTGCCGTTTCACATGTTGAGTGCACTTTTCTTCAATGCTGAGAATCCAGTTTTGGGCTATAACATAAATCCAGGATTATTACAATACTAGATGGTGGCCAGATTCTAACGCATCGGGTAATCTAGAATATGTATGTAGTTTATTTATGAAGTTTTCAGAATAATGCAATTTATACAAAGGATTCGGCCGAGACCAATTAGCAAAGCGTGGTTCAAATTCCACGCCAATTCGCGGGCGGACGGCGACTGTCACTAATTGTTCGCAACCGAGCATGACCAATCAGTGAAACCAAGGTCGGCTCCAAGTTTTTGAGGGCCCCGGGCGAAAGAGTCTCAGTGGGCCCCCCTCTTTAACACATACCACGATTCATGATGCACAGATACAGCAGAGAAATATAGCACAGCCCACGTAGCGTATAACACAGCCCACGTAGCGTATAACACAACCCACGTAGCGTATAACACAGCCCACGTAGCGTATAACACAGCCCACATAGTATATAACACAGCCCACGTAGTGTATAGCACAACCACGCAGTATATTGCCCAGCCACGTAGTATATAGCACAGCCCACGTAGTAAATAGCACAGACTCGTAGTATATTGCCCAGCCACGTAGTATATTGCCCAGCCACGTAGTATATTGCCCAGCCACATAGTATATTGCCCAGCCACATAGTATATTGCCCAGCCACGTAGTATATTGCCCAGCCACGTAGTATATAGCACAGACACGTAGTATATAGCAGAGACACATAGTATATAGCACAGACACGTAGTATATTGCCCAGCCACATAGTATATTGCCCAGCCACGTAGTATATTGCATCGCATGAAGATGGGAGGCGCCAGACCCAGACCTGCGATGCCCATCAGACCCAGGCCGCACCAGACCACCCCTGGGTGAGTATAATCTAACTTGTTTTTCTTATCTTTAGGGTTACATTGGGGGCTTATCTACAGCATTATAGAATGTTGTAGATAAGCCCCTAATGGCGGTGGCCACAGCTTATATGCGAAAAATGAGGTGACAGATTCCCTTTAAACAATCAAATAGTTCATAACACGAACAGTGTTACACAATTAGAAGCCTGTCAGACCCCATAAATTAGGGTAGCACAGATGTCAAGCTTTTAGATTCTTGTTGGGAGTGTGGACTATGTGATAGTGATGTGGAACCTTTGTCTAATTGTCCAAAATGGATTATATGACAGCAAATGCAACTTGTTTGCAAAATTAAAAAGAGAAGTCATGGATGCTGCTAAATAGATCCTTTTACCACATCAGCTGGATTGACCACACTGCTAGCACGTTACCCTCGATTCATCAAAGGTTTTAAGACAAAAGCTTTCACAAAACATGAGCCTTCACAGAAAATGTTGCCACATTTGGAGTTTTCTTGTCATTTTATCCCAGCTCTGACAAAGTCGGAGGGCTTGGAGACTCATCAAACTCATGACGAGTGATTGCATTCCTTTACGCCACAAATTTTGCTTCAGTCCATGACTGGATAATGATTTGTAGGGAGGCGCACAACACTTCGCACCTTGCTTTATTCATTAATTTGTGCGTGCGTCTTAATAAATCTAGTGCTTTGCTCTCCACCCCGCCTTCTCATCAGAAATGGCGTTAAAAATGCCAGTCATAATGACTTGGGTTGATTGTCTCTATTCTAATGAGACTATCTAAAGAGGAGTTTGGGTTCAATTACACCAGCTGACTTTACTTAAATAGGGAATCCATCAGAAGGAAAACTCATTAAAATTAGGTTGTCTGTTAGGAAAAGCAATGTACAAAGGTGTTTGTTCTCACGTGAATGAGCTGGTGATAAGTTAATACATTTTTGCAAGTGGCATACTGGTATATGTATATACACTACTCCAAAATTAAAGGAAACACTAAAATGCCACATCCAAGATATCACTAAATGAAATATTCCAGTTGCAAATCTTTATTCTTTACATAGTAGAATATGCGTTGAGAACAATAAAACATAAAAATTATCACTGTAAATCAAAATTAGTATCCCGTGGATGTCTAGATTTGGAATGATACTCAAAAACAAAGTGGAAAAGAATATTACATCACATACTAACATAACATAGTTAAGCTTATCCAACTTCAGTGGAAATGCCTTGAGACAAGGAAATGATGCTCAGTAGTATGTGTGACCTCCACGTGCCTGTATGACCTCCCTACAATGCTTGCACATGGTCCTGATGAGGTGGAGGATATTTTCCTTATGGATCTCCTCCCAGCCCTGGATTAAAGCATCAGTCAACTCATGGACAGTCTGTGGTGCAACGTGGCGTTGGTGCAGGGCCGGCGTCAGCACCCGGCGCACCCGGGCAAGTGCCGGGGCCCTGACAAGACAGGGGGGCCCACTCACGCAGTCATACATCCATCTGGCCGCTTTAACCCTTTCTACCCTTTCAATTTGCCCTGCCTGGCACAAGCATCTTCTCAGTCAGTGCAGGGCCAGGCACATAGGGGTTAAGGACACAGCCAGCGTGACATTGTGGGCGGAGAGTTCTCCTGCTCTGCTCTCCTGGCTGTGTGCACTGTGCAGTGCTGAACTAATCAGGCACAGGCAGATTCCGGACTGGAGGAGCTGCTACCGACACCTGAGTGAGTGCCATGCTATATCGCTGTATATTCTGACAGTCTGGGTGACCTGGGGCGGCCATGGGCTGGGCGGCTGCAGCTGACATATATATATATATATATATATATACACTACAGCAGCCGCCCAGCCCAGGCCCCCAGCACAGCCTGTATAGATACAGTGTATATAATATATATACAGGACAGGTGCTGGGGGCCTGGGCTGGGCGGCTGTTGAAGTATATACACCGCACAGTACCTCTCCCCTGTATATATACACCGCACAGTACCTCTCCCCTGTATATATACACTGCACAGTACCACTCCTCCTGTATATATACACTGCACAGTACCACTCCTCCTGTCCTGTATATATACACTGCACAGTACCACTCCCCTGTATATATACACTGCACAGTACCTCTCCCCTGTATATATACACCGCACAGTACCTCTCCCCTGTATATATACACTGCACAGTACCACTCCTCCTGTGTATATATACACCGCACAGTACCACTCCTCCTGTATATATACACTGCACAGTACCACTCCTCCTGTATATATACACTGCACAGTACCTCTCCCCTGTATATATACACTGCACAGTACCTCTCCCCTGTATATATACACTGCACAGTACCACTCCCCTGTATATATACACTGCACAGTACCTCTCCCCTGTATATATACACCGCACAGTACCACTCCCCTGTATATATACACTGCACAGTACCACTCCTGTATATATACACCGCACAGTACCACTCCTCCTGTATATATACACTGCACAGTACCACTCCTCCTGTATATATACACTGCACAGTACCTCTCCCCTGTATATATACACTGCACAGTACCTCTCCCCTGTATATATACACTGCACAGTACCTCTCCCCTCTATATATACTCCGCACAGTACCTCTCCCCTGTATATATATATGTAGCGCCCCCCCCACCGCCGCAGGGCCGAGGGGTACCCGGTACCGGGCCTCTGAGTCTCTGCTCTGGGGTTGTCACGGCGGCTAGGCCCCGGTCCGTGACCCTGCCGTGGGGCGCTCAGTGAATAGCAGGTGTGGATGATGGTGGTGATGCTGTGGTGGCGCGGTGCAGTAAATAACGAGGACACCAGGTTGCAGTCTCTTTACCTCTTTACTGAAGATCTCTGGGTCCTCAGTCCGGAACACGGTTCACCAGGCTGCGCAAGTCCGGCCGGTCCAATGGCTCCTCCAGAGTTCTCTTCACAGGTGGAAATCGGTGCCTTCCTACTAACTAGTGTTGTGGTCCTTCCCTGCTGTGCTTACGGAAAGTCCCCCACAACTGTTGTGTCTGTTTCTTAAGTTCCCTCACAACTCGATTAGATGATGTTCTGCTAATCCTCCGTCCCTCCCTGATGTTCTGGTTGGGACGGCACCCGTTTGACGGGTAGGCTCGGAGCTCTTCCGGGACCCTAGAGTCGCCCCTCTCCACAAGTTGCCCCCCAAGACTGCATAGGTGATATGTGTTAGACAGCCCGCCTTAGACTGACTGTCCTGCCGCTGTTTGGAGTATTGCTTGAAGCTGAATGTTATTCTACTCCCTCGGCGTTCCGGCCACCGGTAGTGTGCCTCAGTAGGATGTTGCTCCGGTCTTACAGCACGACTCCTACTGGTATTTCTCCTTTGCGTGATCTCGTTTCTCACTCAGCACAATCTATCTCGCTTCTAATCCTTTCTTGGGCACCGCCGCTACCCGGAGCAGGCACGGTCCCGTTACGTTCGTTCTTGTTGCCAAGCCTCTGTCAGGATCCCACCCCTGACAGAGACCCTACTGTTTCTTCCCCCACAACACCCTCTGCCACAAGGTGTTGCCTGGTTCCAACCCAGTCAGCTTTCTGATCTAACTTCCTGCCTGACCCCCAGTTTACCCACTATGGTGGGGAGTGGCCTAATGAATAGCACCCTTAGCTCCCCCCGGAGGCCCGGCTGTGAAATGTATTGGTGTCTGTGATACCTGATCCGATGAACTCCTTCAGTGCCATCAGACGTACCATAGCTCCCCATAGTGGCGGAGCCACAGTACTGCAACGACCAGGACTCTGGGGCGCTGCATATACACAGCACAGTACCACTCCTCCTGTCCTGTATATATACACTGCAGAATTTACAATAGCTATCACTCATGTAAGAAGTGAAATCTGGCATTGTACTCTACCTATATTTCTCTGCTGTATCTGGGCATCATGAATCGTGGTATGTGTTAAAGGGGGGGGGGGCCCACTGAGACTCTTTCGCCCGGGGCCCTCAAAAACCTGGAGCCGGCCCTGCGTTGGTGGATGGAATGAGACATGATGTCTCAGATGTGCTCAATTGGATTCATGTCTGAGGAGGCAGGCCAGTCCATAGCATCAATGCATTCATTATGCAAAAACAGCTGACACACTTCAACCACATGAGGCCTAGCATTGTCCCGCATCAGAAGGAATCCAGGGTCCAGTGCATCTGGATATGGTCTCACAATGGGTCTGAGTATCTCACCCTGGGACCTAATGGCAGTCCATGTACCTTTAGCTAGCACATGAAGGGCTGTGTGGCCCTCCAAAGAGATGCCTCCTAAAACAATTACTGACCCACTGCCAAACGGTCATGAGGGAGGATATTGCAAGCAGCAGAACGTTCTCCATAGCATATCCAGATTCTGTCACGTCTGTCACATGCGGTCAGTGTGAACCTGCTCTTATCTGTGAAGAGAGCAGGGCACCAATGTTGAATCTGCCAATGGTGGTGTTCTCTGGCAAATCCCAATCACTCTGCATGGTGTTGGGCTTTAAGCCCAACAACCACTTGTGGATATTGGGCCCTCATACCACCCTCATGGAGTCTGTTTCTGACAGTTTGAGCAGACACATGGATGTTAGTCGCCTGCTGGAGGTCATTTTGCAGGGCTCTGGCAATGGTTTTCCTGTTCCTCCTTGCACAAAGGAGGAGGTAGCGGTCCTGCTGCTGGGTTGTTGCCCTATAAGGGCCCCCTCCAAGTCTCCTGGTGTACTGGCCTTTTCCCTGGTATCTGCTCCATGATCTGGACACTGTGCTGATAGACACAGCAACATTTCTTGCCACAGCTCGCATTGATATGCCATCCTGGATGAGTTGCACTAGCTGAGCAACTTCTGTGGGTTGCTACTGTACCTCTAGGGGTGAGAGCAACGACAGAATGCAAAAGTGACCAAAACAACAGGCAAGAAGGATGAGAACAGAGAAATGGTCTGTGGTCACCACCTGCAGAACCACTTCTTTATAGTAGTTGTCTTGCTAATTGCCTATAATTAATACCTGTTGTCTGCTCCATTTGTACAACAGAAGGAGAAATTGATTCACAATCAGTGTTGCTTCAAAACTGGACAGGTACAGGTTGATTTTACAGAAGTGTGATTGGCTTGGAGTTATAATCTGTTGTTTAAGTGTCCCCTTTGTTTTTCTTGAGCAGTGTGTGTATATATACACTCACCGGCCACTTTATTAGGTACACCTGTCCAACTTCTTGTTAACACTTAATTTCTAATCAGCCAATCACATGGCGGCAACTCAGTGCATTTAGGCATGTAGACATGGTCAAGACAATCTCCTGCAGTTCAAACCGAGCATCAGTATGGGGAAGAAAGGTGATTTGAGTGCCTTTGAACGTGGCATGGTTGTTGGTGCCAGAAGGGCTGGTCTGAGTATTTCAGAAACTGCTGATCTACTGGGATTTTCACGCACAACCATCTCTAGGGTTTACAGAGAATGGTCCGAAAAAGAAAAAAAATCCAGTGAGCGGCAGTTCTGTGGGCGGAAATGCCTTGTTGATGCCAGAGGTCAGAGGAGAATGGGCAGACTGGTTCGAGCTGATAGAAAGGCAACAGTGACTCAAATCGCCACCCGTTACAACCAAGGTAGGCCTAAGAGCATCTCTGAACGCACAGTGCGTCGAACTTTGAGGCAGATGGGCTACAGCAGCAGAAGACCACACCGGGTACCACTCCTTTCAGCTAAGAACAGGAAACTGAGGCTACAATTTGTACAAGCTCATCGAAATTGGACAGTAGAAGATTGGAAAAACGTTGCTTGGTCTGATGAGTCTCGATTTCTGCTGCGACATTCGGATGGTAGGGTCAGAATTTGGCGTAAACAACATGAAAGCATGGATCCATCCTGCCTTGTATGGAGCATCTTTGGGATGTGCAGCCGACAAATCTGCGGCAACTGTGTGATGCCATCATGTCAATATGGACCAAAATCTCTGAGGAATGCTTCCAGCATCTTGTTGAATCTATGCCACGAAGAATTGAGGCAGTTCTGAAGGCAAAAGGGGGTCCAACCCGTTACTAGCATGGTGTACCTAATAAAGTGGCCGGTGAGTGTATATATATATATATATATATATATATATATATATATACAGCTCTGGCAAAAATTAAGAGACCACTGCAAAATCTTCAGTTTGTCTGATTTTTCTCTCTACAGGTATATTTTAAAGTAAAATGTAAATTGTTCATTTATTCAATTAACTTCTGATAACGTCTCTGAATTTCCAAGCAATAACTTTTGTATTTTTTTTTTATGACAAAGAAAAATGGTCAAAATTTTTAAAAAAACCAATGCTTTCAGACCTCAAATAATAATAATTCAAATAA
The DNA here is from genome assembly GCF_051348905.1 of Ranitomeya variabilis. Classification (NCBI taxonomy): domain Eukaryota; kingdom Metazoa; phylum Chordata; class Amphibia; order Anura; family Dendrobatidae; genus Ranitomeya; species Ranitomeya variabilis. The sequence continues at coordinate 313,376,191 of NC_135232.1, read as the reverse complement.
TGCAAGGAAAACAAGTTCACTATAATTTTGAAACAACAATACTAATATTTTAACTCAGGAAACCTTCAGAAATTAATATTTTGTGGAATAACCAAGATTTTTAATCACATCTTTCATGCTTCTTGGCATGCTTTCCACCAGTCTTTGACACTGCTTCTGGCGCAAAAATTTAAGCAGTTCAGTTCTTCATTGTTTGATGGCTTGTGACTATCCATCATCCTCTTGATTACATTCCAGAGGTTTTCAATGGGGTTCAGGTTTGGAGATTTGGTTCCCCATGACAGGGTTTTGATGTGATGGTCTCTTAATTTTTGCCAGAGCTGTATATATATCTGATCTGAAAACATTTAAGTGTGACAAGCATGCAAAAGAAGAGGAAATCAGGATGGGGGCAAACATTTTTTCACACAACTGTATATAAAAAATATATATATTTGAACACCAGTGGCGCTTGCTACACTATCTTGCAGCAGATAGTGACACAGTACCACTCCTCTGTGTCGTTGTCTATAAATAATATAAATGGTTCTATATCTGTGCTGAAATGAATCCCTCACTAGTTGTATGGGCTAGTAGTAAGAAGCGCCCACTATATAGTCTACAAAATTGATCTAGTTCTATAGAGAATGAATGGTAAAAAGTTAGGAGTATACTTAGTAACCTATTCAGTCCCCTGCAACTCCATTCAAAGATACATATATATATAAATCTATTAAAAGCATAGAGATCCCACAGAAGGATCATAAAACATAGTCTTCGGGTGTAGCTGAAAGGAATTTACCTTGTGTGCCTCAGTGTGCTCTTGCAATTCTTCCAGCGCCCACTGTGTAGTCAGCAATAGTGATCTAGTTATGTAAAAAAGAAATGGTAAAACGTTGGGAGTATGCTTAACTTATTCAATCCACTGCAACTCCATTCAAAGATACATAAAAATATATATAAATATATTAAAGACCTGAAAATCTCAGAGAGATCATAGGACAAAGTCTTCTGGTGTAGCTGTGCAGAACCTTACGTGATGTCACGGTCACGTGATTGCTCACGTGACTGGCTAGGGATAGCGCGGTGGACCAATTCCTACGCGTTTCGGAATAGACGTATTTCTTCCTCAGGAAACGCGTAGGAATTGGTCCACCGCGTTATCCCTAGCCAGTCACGTGAGCAATCACGTGACCGTGACGTCACGTAAGGTCCTGCACTGACAGTGAACCGAGTGGCTACACACTGCAGCGCGCATCTACTCCACGCTGATAACAACTGGTAACGACTTCGGGGTGTTCTGCAGCCAGCCGGGGCAGCTCCCACAGTACTTACACTCTAAGGTAATATACCTGATCTTCGAATTTGGATCTTTTGTACTGACAAATATCAGGGAAGCAGAAGAACGGGAAGAGCAGACTAAGGTACACCAGGTAAATTCTTTTCAGCTACACCCGAAGACTTTGTCCTATGATCCCTCTGTGAGATTTTCAGGTTTTTAATATATTTATATATATTTTTATGTATCTTTGAATGGAGTTGCAGTGGATTGAATAAGTTCAGCATACTCCCAACTTTTTACCATTCGTTTTTTACATAACTAGATCACTATTGCTGACTACACAGTGGGCGCTGGAAGAATTACAAGAGCACACTGAGGCACACAAGGTATATTCCATTCAGCTACACCCGAAGACTATGTTTTATGATCCTTCTGTGGGATCTCTATGCTTTTAATAGATTTATATATATGTTTCTTTGAATGGAGTTGCAGGGGACTGAATAGGTTAAGTATACTCCTAACTTTTTACCATTCGTTCTCTATAGAACTAGATCAATTTTGTAGACTATATAGTGGGCGCTTCTTACTACTAGCCCATACAACTAGTGAGGGACTAATTTCAGCGCAGATATAGAACCATTTATTGTATATAAAAAAAAACCTCTCACGCTGCTAGCGGGGATCTCACTGAGGTCACCGCAGTTCAGCCCAGCTGGGAACACAGCCTCAGTGACTGAAGGTAACCTCGATGATGTAACCACCGGTCACTGAGGCTGCGCATGCAACAGTTCAGTCACCAGTGGTTCTCAGCCTGGACAGTCGCATCTTGGCACCGTCCAGGTTGACAACTACTAATCCCCCAGACATGGATTACGGCATGGGACAGAACGATAGACAGGTATGATATATTGTTTTTTTTATTTTAGTTTTATTACAGGAGAATGAAGTCTTCTGTGGAATTAGGCGTTAGGTGAGTATAACTGTGTTTGTTATTTTAAAATAAAATGGAAAACTGTGTTTAGTCTTATTTCTAATAAATGACTTTATTCTGGCTGTGTCTTTATTTACAATACAACTATAGGATTAGTAATGGATATGTGTCATATAGATGCCTCTCCATTACTAAGCCGTGGGCTTGATGTCACCTGACAATACAAAGGTGACATCAACCCCACAAATATTAACCCCACTTGCCACCGCTACAGGGAAGAGCTGGACAAAGTGCCAGAATTGACACATCTAATAGATGTGCCTTTTCTGGGGAGCTGCAGGCTGCTATTTTTAGGCTGGGTGGGCCAATATCCATGGCCATTCATAATAATAGTGGAATATTCATTGAGAACAATAAAACATAAAAATGATCACTGTAAATCAAAATTAATATCCCATGGATGTCTGGATTTGGAATGATCCTCAAAAACAAAATGGAAAGTAAAATTACAGGCTTATTCAACTTCAGTAGAAATGATGCTCAGTAGTGTCTGTGACCTCCACGTGCCTGTATGAGCTCCTTACAATGCTTGCGCATGGTCTTGATGAGGTGGAGGATATTTTCCTTGTGGATCTCCTCCCAGACCAGGTTAATCCAGCCTGATTCTCAGCATTACCAGCCTGAGAATACCAGCCCCCAGCTGTCTGCTTTAGCAAGGCTGGTTGTCAAAAATGGGATTCCACGTCTTTTTTTAAGTTATTTGTTTAAATAATTTAAAAATACGCTGTGGGGACCCCTCTATTCTTGATAACCAACCTTACTGAAGCTGGCAGCTGAGGGTTGCACAACCCACAACGTTTTTTTTTACATGATTTATTTACAGCACAGGAGCCAGCTAATGAATACACCCATCAGCCGCTCCTGCTCTTGCTGTTATTAATGGCAGCAGGCGTTGGATGATAGGATCTGTAGTCCCATCAGGTAACACCAGTGACCGGAGGTAAACTTTATACCTCGGATCACAGCTGAGCGCTCACTCTGTCTTTTGACAAAGTGGGAACTGTGGCTCTTTAACCGGAGGGGATGATTTCACCGCCAATCAGAAGCGGTGTTTGCCGCGCTGTCAGGCACATGGCAGCATGGCAAACACTGGATGTTCGGCCCCCCGTTTGGCACAAACCCGCCGGACCCGAGCATCTAGGTGTCCGCCCATCTCTACTCATGACGAATAGACAACGCCAGAAGCATCTTACCTGGGCCATGGACAGTTAGTGTGATCCATGAGTGGAACAGGCTGCCACAAGAGGTGGTGAGTTCTCCTTCAATGGAAGTCTTCAAACAGAAGCTGGACAGACACCTGTCTGGGATGATTTAGTGAATCCTGCTTTCAGCAGGGGGTTAGACCAGATGATCCAGGAGGTCCCTTCCAACTCTAACATTCTATGATTCTATGAGAAAAAGAACTGGAATGTTGCTCAGTTGTCCAAGGTGTTGTTTTCAGATGAAAGTAAATTTTGCATTTGGAAATCAAGGTCACAGAATCTGGAGGAAGAGTGGAGAAGCACACAATCCAAGGTAGTTGAGGTCGATTGTGACGTTTACACAATCAGTGATAGTTTGGGGAGCCATGTCATGTGCTGGTGTAGGTCCACTGTAGTTTTATCAAGAACAAAGTCAGCACAGCCGTCTGCCAGAAAATTTTAGAGCACTTCATGCTTCCCTCTGCCGACAAGCTTTTAGGAGATGGAAATTTCATTCCCCAGCAGGACTTGACACAGGTCCACACTGCCAAAAGTAGCAATGCCTGGTTTTAAAGCAACAGTATCACTGTGCTTGATTGGCCAGCAAACTCACCTGACAATAACCACCAAAAGGATCTATGGGGTATTGTCAAGAGGAAGATGAGGGACACCAGACCTAACAATGCAGATGAGCTGAAGGCTGCTATCAAAGCAACCTGGGCTTCCCTAACACCTCAGCAGTGCCGCAGGCTGATCACCTCCATGCCACACCGCATTGATGCAGTAATTGATGGAAAAGGAGCCCCGACCAAGTATTGAGTACATTTACTGAACGTACATTTCAGTAGGTCAACATTTTGAATTTTAAAATCATTTTTCAAGCTGGTGTTATAAAGTATTCTAATTTACTGAGATAATGACTTTTTGGGTTTGCAGCATTGTTCAGTACCTGATGCAGAAATAAGGGGAGCTACACAGTCCCTTTAACGTACATTGACTCCTGATGTACATCCTTTTTTCAACCATAGCCAAGATAAAATGGCATAAAGTATTGATGACAAAACTGCTTGATTTTTTGGTACAATCCCAATGAAATTTGACTGCATGTCAACCGATGTTATAAAAAAATTAAAAGAAGAAACAATCAAACAATGAAAACAGAATTTCTGTTTTGCTTATCTGGTTTTCTATAATGGATCTAGAAACAATCAAAAAAGGATATAAAAGCTCACATTTTTACCAATAAAAACAAAATAAGCCTTCAATCATATTTGTCAACAGAAAACAAGTTATGGGTTTTTGAAAAAATATTTTGCAAAACTAGTAGCACATAAAAAACTCCTAAGCTAAAACTATAGTTTATATCTCTCTGGATATGATGAGAAAAAAAAGTTCCACATCACAAAGGCCAAAACTGTCTATGATGCCAATGGGTTTAAGTATTATTCTGATCATCTCATCATAAATTGTTAAAATTGGAAGCTGCACGTAGAAACAAGCATATTTGCAATTTACTTATTAAAAAATTCTCCAGAACGGAAGGATTTGTAATTTTAATGTTTACTGCTTGGTGTTTAGATTATTGGCTACCACTGCACCATCATTAGTGGCAGGTCTTCTAGGCAAGTAACACAGTGTTTACAATCTTTTTCCAATTGAGCTTGTAAGCTTTGCTCTGAAGCTGGCCAAATCAAAGGATCTGGCCAACTTCAGTGCCCCTGTGCTCCTCCGATGCTGCAAAGGCAAAGCTGTCACTACTTGTAGACTCACAGTTTGTGGCAGCGGGAACACACCACTACCTAGCAAGCAGGAAGCCACGAGGTAGTGTGTTCCTCAAGACAAAGTTTTAAAAACTGTAAAGGGAGCTAGCCATTTATCCAGAAACTAATGGACTAGTCTTGGGTATAAACTTCAATTTGAAACTAAACAATGTGTTCTTTTTCTACCTAGGTCTCCTATATGGGATTTTCTTGCTGCTTACCCTATCTGCTAATTGCAATGGTGATATCCTTAATCAGACCAAAGCAATGTTACGTGAAATGCAATATGAAGCAAGAGAACTCTTTAATGAATCGGTATGTATCTTGCACAAGTATCATTTACTTCCTGTGTTTTCATCAGACTGAATTTCTACTGTGTCTGCTGCATGTCTCAACATGCACAAAAAAGATCAGCTCTGTAATATCTTTAGTTTAGAGCTTTAAAGCAAACCTGTAAGCAGGATTTTGCTAAGTGAACTACAGACAGTGTCAGGTTGGCGACGTTATATTGATTAAAATGATACCTGGGGTGAAGAAAACCATCGTGTGGTTCTTGAGTAACCTGTGTTAGAAGTTTTCAGTTAATAATATGTCCGTGCTCCGGGTCGGGACTGTAGGCAGAGTCTTATCTTAGTGCTCTAGCCCAGAGAAACCAAGAAGAGACAGGCCACCTCGGAATGCAAACAGTCTGTCTCTATGATGAGGAACATGTTTGTGCTTCTGGGCGGCCTGTAGGCAGGACTTTCCTTGGTTTCTCTTTCTTAGAGCAGGAAGATAAGACTCTGCTTACAGTCAGCCCTGAAGCAGGAGCATATCGTTATCTGAAAACTACTAACACTGATTATACAAGAACCACAAGACGTATTTCTTCAACCCAAGTATCATATTAATCAGTTTAACAGGGAAAACATAACAGTGTCTGTAGTTACTAAGCAAAATCCTGCTGACAGGTTCATTTTAAGCATCATCGGACCACACATCTACCTTGTAACAGCCGCACTGTAGCATTCTGATGAAAGGTTGTAAAGCATGGATTGGTTGGGTCTGCTTGGGGATTGAAAAAATACTTTTTAAAAGTATATCAGAAGGTGAACGTCAATAAAAAAAAATTTATGTACAAATTTAATGAGATATGTCAAAGAGAAGAGAAAACATTGTAACTCTGGCGTTTAAAATACATAATGCAGTAAGTGGCTTGATATTTTTTACATTATTAGTAAATTTTGAAAGTATATTTTAAAAAGTATTGCTGGAATGAACACATTTGATTTAAAACTAATGCTCAGTATAATTACAGTAACATTTGATATAGGATATATGATATAATTAGTAAATATATTTATATTTTAGTTCGAAGAGCATGAAATTCTTGAAAATGACTGTAAAAAATCCTACCCAAATGATACCATTGTGAATATGAAAAATCCACTGCAAAGAATAAAAGAAAGCCTAAATTTCTTCAGCAAAGCCTTTGAGTTGCTTTTTGAAAGAGAAAAAGACGAGTACATGCATGCAACGAAGCTAGAAGTAGCAAGTAAGAAGAGTGAAGCTTTGGAATCCAATCTGTTAAGACTTATAATTGAGAAGAAAGTATCCCTTCAAGAAATGCTTGATGAACAAATGAGTAAAATGCTGCAGACTAAACTTAAGCTTCCCAACAGGAAAAAAACATATTATAGAAAGTCGGAATGCTGTCGACTGATAAATGTTTACATAGATTTCCTTGAAGTTGTTCATAAAATAGTTTTGAAAATTCCAGCTGAATTGAAATGACTTCTTCCTTAAGTCTGATAGACCTAGACTTTGTTCGATTTTGTTCATCTACTCGTATTGCATGGGATGATATAAAGATAAACCACCAACCAACTAAATCCAATCTCTAGCAACTTTTGCAAAGATATGAAGTTGGCGTGATTCCAAGCCACCAGTTTTGTAATATCCCTTTCTACCAGCATATGTTTGAGAAATATATATTTGCACACTTATACAAAGAACTATGAAGATTGCAACCACAAAGTTGTGTGTAATAGGCTACATTATTCCATACAGTCAAGGGGCTACTCAATGAATTATTGATGACCATTAAGGGTCTGTTTAACCAAGTGTGCACAACTGCAAGAAGAGGTCAAGTAACTAGTAACATACACATTCATATTTATGAGAACTTACATTGAGGCATATATAATGCTAACACATGATAATAAATATTAATAAGCAGACTACTCCCACTACTAACAAGCACAATATTCACATAGGCAGTCATCATGCACACAAAACCAAATCACATGCTTGCTTTCATTTTCTCATTTATGTCGTTTTGCTACACATAAACCATGAGATTTAATAGCTAACCACAATTACTTTTACTTAATTATATAATGCTTCAAACTCACTTGTCCAAGTTTTGAAAAGAACACCTCAAAACTGGGAATATTCTCATATCAATCTGGTAGTCACTGGTTGTACATCAGTCTTTGTAATCCTACAGAGATGACATGAGACTATATATATATATATATATATATATATATATATATATATATATATATATATATATATATATATATATAGTATTTAGCATATTTGAGCCATACAAGGAAAAATTAGTGGCTATGGGCTGCAGCTTTACGCTACACGCTTGACATCAGAGACGGACTGGCCATCTGGCTATTCTGGCAAGTGCCAGAAGGGCCTGTCTGGTCGTGAGCTGCCTTGTCTGCTATGCTGTTAACAGAATCTGTGTTCTCAAGACACCCATTTTGTTAAGAGTTGTGATGGAGCACAAAGTCGCTGACTCTGTCACTTACTCCAGCAGGCCACGGGTATTATTTGCAATATTGGTCTTGTAGAAAATCTTCCTTTCCTCCCCGCAGGGTAATATTAGTAATATATCCCATCTGGTTCTTGGGGATGGGGACAGCATGGGCCTGTATGATTTCAAATGCCAGGACTGAATTTCAGTTCTAGTCCGTACCTGCTTGGCATCATCAGCACTTCCAGACAAACTGCAACAACCAAAGGCGCCAGTCAGCTTAGTTGGAGCAGTGGGAAATTTACTTGATAAGTATGAGTCATTTTGTTATTTTATCAAATTCCCTGCCTTGAGATAATTGAAAAAAAAATTCCAGACAACCCCTTTTTACTGTTACAAGTATAATATTTACTACTGTACTTATTTATTTATTTATTTATTGATATGGATATTATGATTATTAGCTAATTTTGCCTAGTTTTAATTTATAGCAATGTGATAGACCATTAATCCAACTAAAGCACCCAATATGTAGAGTACATCTGAAGACAATTATTCATGGATATTACTATACACTTATTTATTTATTTATTTGAATAAATATTTTACCTATGCATGGTTATGGTTATGCCATGAGCTGAATGTGTACACATGTGAACTGATTTTAACTTTTTATAATATTTAGTAGAATAGTCATCAAGTACCACCAGCAGATCCTGTGTCCAGGATTACACTGGTATTGCATAGGTAATATATTTATTAAAGTGTAACTGTAGTTTTAGTTTTTATTTAATAAATTAATAATACACATGAAAATAACTAACTTGTAATATTTCTTACCAGAAAAATCTGTTTTTTTTTCACCACCAGAACTGATTATTAATTTTCAAAATTCTTAATTCTTGGGTAATTCAGTGAAGACAGATTATTATATTACTGATATAGATGACAATTCTTACTGATAAGATCCAAGAGTGTTTTTAATCATCTCTGGTTCCTACCGGCCCACTTAACTGTGTGGGTTTGTAAACCAGGAGAGGCATGTTTGCCCATTCACACTGTAGGCTTAAAGCCCAAGAGAGGCATGTTTTATAGATGATAGGACCCATCAGAGAAGTGTCACCTTGCCGCGGTTGATGGTCTCACATGAATTTATGTGCTAAGAACCTTCACTTTTGTAAGTAATTTTTAATTTTTTTTCACTTTTTATTACAGTTTACTCGGCAATTATGATAGATTTTGTGCTTGCATATATAGGTCTCTACAGAGTGCTGCTGTGTTCCTCCTTTTTTGCATGAGAAGATCCTATGTAGAATGAGGGAGGAGAAATGATGCGCTTCACCTCTAGCTCATCCCTCCTCCTCAGCCCTAGCCTTCACATAGAATATTATTAGTATCAGCCGCCATCTCCTATCTCAGTAATGGTAAAATCTGTCTTCACTGAATACAGATCTTACCCATGAATTGAGAATTGTCAAAATGACTAGTCCTGGCAGAGAAAAAAAAGCAGATCACCTTGATAAGATACAGTTTATTACAAAGTTATTTCCATAAACACTATTGATTTATTAAATAAAAGTTAAAATGACGGTTATCCTTTATGCGCCAATTTGGTGGAATAATAAGTCTGCAATCCAACGTATATTGATCTCCCAACTGTTTCCCATTATTTTTGGAATAGATGGATTGAACAGTTGGAATTCAAGTACCCTATCCTTTCCTTTTTGTAAATTTTAATAACCGCTGACATATAAATATGGATGCGGTATGGATTGCATATGCATGGTACTTGAGATGAAAACGCATAGTGGATGTCACTAGACTGATTTTTAAATGCTCATGTGAACTTAGCCTCATAGATAGAATTTTTTTTCTAATATCTCTAAAATAATAAAGAATATTATATTTGAGCTTAACCCATCGCAACCTTTTGTTTTCTGAAACTGTGTAAACCCATTGATGGGAAGTTTTGTAACAGCATGAAGATCAAACAGTTGTTGTTCCCAGCATTTTCTCATTAAGGAGGAAGAGGAACTAAATGATGATGATTCAATAGTAAATTTTAGTTTTAGCGTTTGTCTTCAGTTTTGTGGACCTCACATCTGGGTCTAGATTTGTAGAAGTTACTGTAAAATGTAACAGTATGCAGGGTTTTTATGCTACACATTGACATTTACTTTTTCTAGAAAATCTTGAAAATTTGAATCAATAGCACTGGATCTCGTCGTGTCTAACAAATGCTGCTGTATGGATTGTCACTGATTTTTATAGTATTTCTCTACTAGGTATTAGCTGTAAAATTCATAGAACTGTCAAAAAGAATGTGCAATATCTGTATAAATAGTTTTTTTTTTATAAAGACAACTGACTTGAATTTGTTACTTTGCTTGAGATCATTCCTGGAAATAATAAATGTGTAATTTTACCTGCTGTAATTGAGAATACTATTATATACATTCTAAAACTATGGCTTTTTATGTTAGAATTTAGTCATGTATGTACTGTAATTATAATTTCTTCTATTTATATTATTAATAAATTATCTCATCATTTTTAAGATTTATGACTAATATGACACTTCATGTTGGGATTTAGTATTATTTTGTATTATTTAGCTTATGAAAGCAGCCTTAGTATTTTTGACGGTTATGTAATTATTTATTATATTTAGATTTTTGAATGTAAAACATTTGCACAGAATAAATGACATTGAATTTTCTTAAACATTTGCCTATGTTCTTCATGTATAATCACTGTACTACAGACAAGCTTACAGCTTCATATACCAAATAGGATAACTTAAAGGGGAGCTATCATCAGAAAACGTCCTATTGTTTAGTTCAGGTTTTTGCATTACATAGTATAAATTACAATATTTATTAAAATATATATAATATAGTATAACAGTGGGAAAAAATACCATAAAAAGCACAACACCAGGGACATATAAATGGCAGCACTAAAAATGAATAAATATATAACCCAGTGTAAGGACAACATATACGTGCATGCCTGTGTCAATAGGCCATAGAATATATAGCAGACAGATTTACCAAATAAAAAATAATAAATACTAATAAAGTGCATGTGCAAACTTTAATCAATTGGTGGCTGAAAAGGAGACCAAATAAAGATGCTGATAATAAATATTGGTGCAAACTATTGGCGCTGAATCTAGCCGATATATAATATAATAGTCATAGTGACATAGTCATAGTGACCAGTGAGCTATAAAGTACCCAGCGGGCAAGTAGGCAAAAAAATGCCCCAAGAAACAAAAAATAAAAATCAAAGTAACGGTCAAAAGAAAGCCACCTGGTATTACCTGCTGCTGAATAAGATAGACAGGATAAGTGTCCCTGGGATGTGCCAAGCCCTGACGCGCGTTTCGGCATCTGCCTCCATAGTACACGCCTGCGTAAGGCAAGATTGCCTTGTGCAGGCATGTACTACGGAGGACAGAGAATGAACTTCAATCCAATATTGCAGCCAGCATGCAGCCAGCGGGTAAGGAAAGGGTGAATCAAACACCCGAAAACCCCGCCCCTATGGCTGAAAATTGTTTCCTCCAAATTCAGATGACGGAGTCCCTTTAATACAGGCTGTGATATAAAAAAAATGGAAAAAATGTTTAACAATACATTTAACACTAAAATCTGATTTATAAAATAGGTTATTTTCACTTCTGTTAATTGAGACCTTAGAGAAAGTTGTCAATTATTTTTAGTTGAAAAGCACACTAGTAAAAAATTCCTTATTATCTTTTGTAAAGGAAAATACAATATGGAGTCTTGTTCAGAGCTTTATACTTTTTCAATATTTTACATTTTAAATTAATTTAGTTCTTCCACATGGTTTATAAGAAATACATGATTTCTTTGTCAACTTTTGTAAGTAGCTTTCAACTTCCTTATGCATAAACTGTTACTGCCCAACTTTCACAGAACTCAAGATCTTCTGACATCAATGAAACAGGATGACTGTGGTCATGTGGCGTTCATCTACATCCACATTTCCTTGAGATAAAAACCACTACATAAGATAGATATTCATTTGTTAATTATTTTGCTCTATGTTATATATTTTTTTCTTATTAAATGTGTGATTCTTGTGAAATGTTAAGGTAAAATATAATATTGTATAAGTAATAATGGCAAATAATTAGTGATGAGCATTTTTTAAATGGGAATTCACCAGTTTTGCTGAATTTTCCTCATAAATTTGATTTACAGTGAATCGATTCATACTCCAAAGATTTCAACTGCCTTGAAAAGATGTGTCTGACATGCTGAGGTCTCCTAGGCCTGTAGGTTTATTTTTTTCACTTTACTTCTCTTGTATTTTTTAACGCATTTTTCCCCTTCCTTAAAATGGAGCAGACAAGAAATGCTAGATATACGGCATGGAAATAGTAGGGGCAATAGGCACCCTGTCCTCCTGGGCCCCTGTGCAGCTGCACTGGCTGCACATGCGGTATTTCCACCCTTTAACCCCTTTACCCCCGAGGGTGGTTTGCATGTTAATGACCGGGCCAATTTTTACAATTCTGACCACTGTCACTTTATGAGGTAGTAACTCTGGAATGCTTCCATGGATCCCTGTGATTCTGACAAAGTTTTCTCGTGACATATTGTACTTCATGTTAGTGGTAAAATTTATTTGATATGACTTGCGTTCATTTGTGAAAAAAAACGAAATTTGCGAAAATTTAGCAATTTTCCAACTTTGAATTTTCATACCTTTAACCCCCGCAGCTTTTTTCGTTTTTTTCGTTTTCGTTTTTCACTCCCCTTCTTTCCAGAGCCATAACTTTTTTTTTATTTTTGCCTCAATATGGCCATGTGAGGGCTTATTTTTTGCGGGATGAGTTGTACTTTTAAACGATACCATTGGTTTTACCATGTCATGTAAAAGAAAACAGGAAAAAAATTCCAAGTGTGATGAAATTGCAAAAAAAGTCCAATACCACACTTGTTTTTTGTTTGACATTTTTGCTAGGTTCACTAAATGCTAAAACTGACCTGCCATTATGATTCTCCAGGTCATTACGAGTTCATAGACACCAAACATGTCTAGGTTCTTTTTTATCTAAGTGGTGAAAAAAAAATCCAAAATTTGCTTAAAAAAAAAAAAAAAAAATTGTGCAATTTTCCGAGACCTGTAGCATCTCCATTTTTCATGATCTGGGGTTGGATGAGGGCTTATTTTTTGCGTGCCGAGCTGAAGTTTTTAATTATTCCTCTTCTGTGCAGATACATTCTTTTGATTGCCCGTCATTGCATTTTAATACAATGTTGTGGCGACAAAAAAAATTAAATTTTGGCGTTTTGATTTTTCTTAGCGCTACGCCGTTTAGCGATCAGGTTAATTTTTTTTTTACTGATAGATCGGGCGATTCTGAACCCGGCGATACCAAATATGTATAGGTTTGCTTTTTTTTACTTGTTTTATTTTGATTGGGGTGAAAGAGGGGTGATTTGAAGTTTTATATATATATATTTTTTTTATATTTTTAAACACATTTTTCTTTTTTGGCATGCTTCAATCACCTCCATAGGAGGCTAGAAGCATGCATTACATGATTGCCTCTGCTATATAGAGGTGAAGCACAGATCGCCTCTATGTAGCAGAAATTCAGCATTGCTTTGAGCGCCGACCACAGGGTGGTGCTCACAGCAATCTGCCATCAACAACCATTGAGGTCTTAAGGAGACCTCAGGTTTTTATGGCAATGCACCGCTGACCCTCGATGATGTGATGGGGGTAAGCGGTGCGAGTGCTTCCGGCCGCCGCCAGAGCCCACCTCAAAGCGGAGGAGTCTGCCAGCTGACGTACTATCCCGTCAGCTGGCAGAAAGGGGTTAAATCACAGAGATATGTCACACAAAATAATAAGTAACATTTCCCACATGTCTGCTTTACATCACCACAGATTTGGAACCAAATCTTTTTTTTTGTTAGGAAGTTATGTGGGTTAAAAGCTAAACAGCGATTTCTCAATTTACAACACCATTATTTTTTTAGGGACCACATCACATTTGAAATCACTTTGAGGGGTCTATATGATAGAAAATACCCAATAGTGACACCATTCTAAAAACTGCACCCCTCAAGGTCCTCAAAACCACATTCAAGAAGTTTATTAACCCTTCAGGTGCTTCACAGGAATTTTTGGAATGTTTTTAAAAAAAATAACATTTAACTTTTTTTCACAAAAAAATTAGTTCAGATCCAATTTTTTTTATTTTACCAAAGGTAACAGGAGAAATTAAACCACAAAAGTTGTTCTGCAATTTGTCCTGAGTAAGCCAATACCCCATATGTGGGGATAAACCACTGTTTGGGCGCATGGCAGAGCTCAGAAGGGAAGAAGCGGCATTTGACTTTTCAATGACAAATTCCCTGGAATTGAGATTGGACGCCATGTCATGTTTGGAGAGCCCCTGATGTGCCTAAACAGTGGACACCCCCCACAAGTGACACCATTTTGGAAACTAGGCCTCCCAAGGAACATATCTAGATATGTGATGAGCACTTTGAACCCCCAAGTGCTTCACAGACGTTTATAAGGTAGAGCAATCTTTTTGCCCCAAATTTAAATGTGAACTCATTTTACAAACTACACTCCCCAATGAATTCATCTAGGGGTATAGTGATCATATTAACACCACATGTGCCTCACAGAATTTTAAACCACTGAGCGGTGAAGAAAGAATAAATTACATTTTTACCACTAAAATGTTGTTTTAGCCCCAAGTTTTTAATTTTTACTAAGGGCTAATTATGAAATTTTTTTTACAACAGATCTTGGGATCTCACCGAAGTCACAGCAGTTCAGCCTGGCTGGGAACGAAGCCTCAGTGACCGGATGTAACCTCTATTACGTCACCCCCGGTCACTGACGCTGCGTTCCCAGCAGCTCATTCTCCTGTGGTTCTCAGCCTGGACGGTCACATCTTGGCACCGTCCAGGTTGAAAACTAATTATCCCCCAGATATGGATTATGGCGTGGGACAGAATGACAGACAGGTATGGTATATTGCTGTTTTTTTATTTTAGTTTTATTACAGGAGAACGAGAGCTTCGGTGGAATAGGCGTTTGGTGAGTATTTAAATAAAAAAGTAAAACTGTGTTTTGTTTAATTTCTAATAAAAGAATTTATTCTGGCTGTGTCTATATTTACCATATAACTATAGGATTAGTAATGGATAGGTATCTTATAGATGCTTCTCCATTACTAAGCCGTGGGTTTGATGTCACCCCTCTATTCTTGATAACCAGCCTTGCTGATGACAGTTGAGGATTGCAGCCTCCAGCTGTGAGTTTTGCCTGGCTGGTTATAGAAAATACAGGGGAACCCATACTGTTTTTTTCATTTATTTATATATAGCACAGGCGGAGGCTGATAAATACTCCCATCAGCCGCTCCTGCTGTCACTGTTATTCGCAGCAGCAGGGGTATGCTGATGGGAGTAATAGTCCCATTAGCCGCCGCCT
This sequence comes from Ranitomeya variabilis, assembly GCF_051348905.1. Classification (NCBI taxonomy): domain Eukaryota; kingdom Metazoa; phylum Chordata; class Amphibia; order Anura; family Dendrobatidae; genus Ranitomeya; species Ranitomeya variabilis. The sequence goes on along the minus strand of NC_135232.1, from coordinate 313,360,749 downwards.
ACTGTCTCTTTTATCACTTAAATATCAATCTCATCTCTCTCCTCTGCATCACCGGCAGAGCAGGGGAAAATGATGAGAGCAGTGTTCAGTACCTGGCACCGGGGAACAGCGCTTACTGTAACGCTTCTTCCCTGGCGCCTGTCTGTGACGTACTGATGCGGCACATGATGCACCATCTTGGGTGTCAGGTCCAAGCATTCCTACATGAACAGTTTCCTGGAAAGTGCATTGGTCATTGTGGGCCAGTTGAATGGCCGCCAAGGTCTCCCAACCTGACCTCCTTAGACTTTTATCTTTGAGGGTCATCTGAAGGCAATTGTCTATGCTGTGAAGATACAAAATGTGCAGGATCTGAAATAATGGATACTGGAAGCCTGAGCTAGCATTTCTTCTGCAGTGTTGCTATCAGTGTGCCAAGAGTAGGAGAAGAGGGTTGCATTGACAATCCAACACAATGGGCAGCACTTTGAACATATTTTATAGGTGGTCATAAACTTGTAAATAACTCATGAAAGAATAAAGTTACGTTAAAACCAACATCATTGTTTTTCTTGTGAAATTCTCAATAAGTTTGATGTGTCATATGACCTTCTTCCCATTGAAAAAAATAAAGTTGGATCCAAAATGGCCAACTTCAAAATGGCCCCCATGGTCACCACCCATTTTGAAAGGTTTTCCCCCTCCCATATACTAATGTGCCACAAACAGGAAGTTAATATCACCAACCATTCCCATTTAAATTAGGTGTATCCATGAAATGGCCCACCCTGTATATTGATTTTTTTATTATTATTTTTGATTTAAAAAAAAATAATAATAATAATTTTTACGATTATTTAAAAAAAATTTTTTACTTTGTCCCACTATGAGACAATCATTTTTTGTAGGCTGATCGCTTCTATAGCATGCAGATGAAGCAGCATCTGCATGCCATAGAAGCTGTCAGCTCTTCACTGACAGAGGTACTTGACAGAGGGCCATGGACTGGGTCAGCCACCGTGACATCCCCCTGTGAACCGCAGGACCCGGTACCGAGTACCCCACGGCCCTTGGGGGGCAATCCACATGATCAACAAGTTTCCTAGCTCTGGTGACCCGGATGTCGTCATGACAACATCGGGTCACCATGGCAATGATTGGGACCGTGCGTCACTCTGCGACATCTCCGATATAAAGGTACAGGGACTGTCAGCTCTCTGTCGGCTTCCAGAATGCTGCGATCGTGTTCGTCCATGGTCAAATTGGCCCAGGTCACATGGATGGATCATTACATCCGATGTCAGAACGGGGTTAATTGTTTGTATAGCATCACTAACTGGTTTAAGGATATTAAAATTTTTCGTCAAAGTTCATATAAACGCAAAACATATCAGCCTAAATTTACCTCTAACATATAGTCCAATGTATCATGAAAAGCATTCTCTGAATCTATGTGATACATTGAAGCATTCCAAAGTTATTAACACACGTAGTGACACTGATCAGTTTTAAGAAATTTGGCCTGGTCATTAAGATCAAAACTGGCTCTGTCACCAAGGTGTTAAAGGGGTTTTCCCTTAAGCAAAGTACATTTTAATTATTAGATCTTCGAATAAAAATAAGCTCCACAATTGGATGTGTTAAAAATTGCTCCCGTGCTGAGATAATCTTATAAATGTGTCTTATAAATGTGTCTGTGCTCAGGGCTGCCACTAGAAATTTTGTGGCCTCATACTGGCAAAATGTTTGGGGCCCCCTTGAGACTCTGCCCAGGCTCCACCCCTAACCCGCCTCCACCCCTCAAACTGTCCACAGTACCCCCACTCTCTCTTGGAAAAACTCCACTTCTCATCTATCACACATTAACAGTTCCCATCACCAGATCACACATATAGCCAGCAGCTTTTGTTTTGGCCAAAAGATTTTTTAAGCCACCACCATAACACGGTAGACACTTTTGGCCGGGCTCGACTCTACTGTAACCTACTAAATATTTGTTAAAATATGCAATACAATTTAGGTATATTTTTATTTATTTTTCAATTTTTAAAATGACCAATAAAATCACATACAACTAACAAGTACCACCGCACCGTGTCCAGACCACATATTACCACCAGTGACCGAATAATATCATATACAAAGAACAAATACCACAACACCATGATCAGGCACCATATTTCCACCACAGTGATCGAATAATATCAAATACAGGGAACAAATACCACCGCACCATGACCAGACCACATATTACCACCACAAAGTGACCAAACAGCACATACAAGGGACAAATACCGCCACACCACGTCCAGACCACATATTACCACCACATAATGACTGAATACTACAATACTGATCAGTAATAATAATAAAAAAAAAACAATACTATCACCATAAGTGCCATTATACACAGGAGATCTTAGTATGCAGTGTCTGTGTAGAGGTTAAACAGTGATCACTGGTGACATTATACATAGGAGCTCTGTATATAGTATACAGTGTATAGTGTCAGTGTATAGGTAACACACTGACTCACCAGTGACGTCTCTAGGTGAAGTCCTTCATCTTTCATCCCGCACAGACCGCCATCACTTCATACAGCCAGGACTTGTCTCTGCAGGAAATAACACAGTTATCTCGAGCTCTGCTTGCAGAACACATTACTTAATTTTTACCAACTTCTACATTACACCACATGAAGAAAAAAAGGTGACATAGTGTCACTCTACACAGTAACAAGATCCCCCCCCCCCATTTAAAACAGTGTCCTCAAAAAATAAAATAAATACATCACTGCAGTAATAATTTCCCTTAATTAGCCCCTATGGTAATAATATTCCCCATTCTGGCCCCTGTGTGTCTCATTTCTGGCTTCAGCCATATGTTCTCGCATCCTGCCCTCATGAGCATCCATTTTGCCCCATATGATCTCCCCATCCTGCCCCATCTGTCTCCATTGTATCCATCCTGCCCCATGATCCAATCCTGCCCCCATGTCTTTCATTCTGCCCCGTGTTTCCATTCTTGACCAACCTGTCTCCAGTCCTGCCCTCAGTGTGTCCAGCATTCTGCCCCCAATGTGTCCAGCATTCTGTCCCCAGTGTGTCCAGCATTCTGCCCCCAGTGCTCCAGCATTCTGCCCCCAGTGCTCCAGCATTCTGCCCCAGCGTCCAGCATTCTGCCCCCAGTGCTCCAGCATTCTGCCCCAGTGTGTCCAGCATTCTGCCCCAGTGTGTCCAGCATTCGGCCCCAGTGTGTCCAGCATTGTGCCCCCAGTGCTCCAGCATTCTGCCCCCAGTGTGTCCAGCATTTTGTCCCCAGTGCTCCAGCATTCTGCCCCAGTGTGTCCAGCATTCTGCCCCAGTGCTCCAGCATTCTGCCCCAGTGTGTCCAGCATTCAGCCCCTGGTGTGTCCAGCATTCTGCCCCAGTGTGTCCAGCATTCTGCCTCAGTGTGTCCAGCATTCTGTCCCAGTGTGTCCAGCATTCTGCCCCCGGTGTGTCTAGCATTCTGCCCCCAGTGTGTCCAGCATTGTGCCCCCAGTGTGTCCAGCATTCTGCCCCAGTGTCTCCAGCATTCTGCCCCAGTGTATCCAGCATTCTGCCCCCAGTGCTCCAGCAATCTGCCCCCAGTGCTCCAGCATTCTACCCCCAGTGTGTCCAGCATTCTGCCCTGGGGCCCCCCCGGATCGCCGCTCTCAATAATAATAAAAAAAAAGTCCTTACCTGACCGCGCTTCTGCAGCGAAGGCGAAGCTCCCTCCACTCAACTGAAGCGCGCACTTGCCGGCAACTGACACTGACGTCAGACGCTGGCAATGTACGTGCTGCGGCTGACGTCAGCTGCCAGACTCCGATTATCTGGCGGCTGTTAACTATTGACGTGCGGGCCCGCACCCTCACGTCAATAGTGTTGCCGCAGCGCCGCTAAGGGCCCGCTTTAGCTTGCCGGTAGGGGCCCAGTGAGCAGATGCAGGCCCCCTCTGCCCACCGGGCCCCATACTCCAGTCAGGGCAGTAATGCCCTGATGGCGGCCCTGTCTGTGCTATGTACTGTGTAATGGCTGTGTCTTACTGTGCAGCAACATGGTCTTTGAGTGACGTAACATTTCACTGCCTGTTTTTAAACAATGTTTTACCTCAAAGAAAGAATCATCTGTAATACCATGCAGTAATGTCTGTATACTGTCTCTTGCATCTTTCCCTGTCCAGGAAATGTGGTATTGTAACGTGACCAGCACTTTACAGGAAAATCATGTCACAGTCCCAATGTGTTACCAGGTGTGGGATGCATCACACTCACTTGTATGCTGCACGCCTCCACTTTCTCCAGGCCTCTATCTTCAGAGGCACATACAACTTAGTTCTTCTCAACAAGCAAACGTTTACTGGACAGTTCAAGTTCATCAGATTCTAACACACAGTATTGGGCACAACATTTCTAAGTTCTTGTTTGCTTAATACAGTACATCTTCAGCTTTACTATCCATTTCTCCTGGACTATCCCTATATTCACTGTTCCTGTCAGCCCCAGTAATTGCCTGTCCAGTGTCAGGATCTGTAATCTTCCCTTCATGCTGTTCCACGTCCATCATGCCCTGTATGCCAGAAGATAAGGCACTCTTTGTAGTACCTGTACTGAGCTTCGGACATTACTTGAATGTCCACAAGGGATTCCAGTAAGTCTTCGCACTGCCCCAAATGATAGATGCCTGCCCACTGCAACTTGAACTTGACTTTGGTTACTGTACTTCCATCTGACCATCTATCAAGAAGCAGTTCCCTTTTACTGGGGCTTTCAACTCCCAGTATAGGCTAATCCTCACTTTAACTAACTTACATTAACCAGATTATACCTATAAAGCCTAAGAAAGTATATCTTACCATATAGTCACTACCTTACATCCTAACCTATATGTACAGTGGGTATGGAAACTATTCAGACCCCTTTCAGTTTTTCACTCTTTGTTTCATTGCAGCCATTTGGTAAATTCAAAAAAGTTCATTTTTATCTCATTAATGTACACTCTGCACCCTATCTTGACTGAAAAAAAACAGAAATGTAGAAATTTTTGCATAGTTATTAAAAAAGAAAAACTGAAATATCACATGGTCATAAGTATTCAGACCCCTTGCTCAGACACTCATATTTAAGTCACATGCTGTCCATTTCCTTGTGATCCTCCTTGAGATGGTTCTACTCCTTCATTTGAGTCCAGCTGTGTTTAATTAAACTGATAGGACTTGATTTGGAAAAGCACACACCTGTCTATATAAGACCTCACAGCTCACAGTGCATGTCAGACCAAATGAGAATCATGAGGTCAAAGGAACTGGCCAAGGAGCTCAGAGACAGAATTGTGGCAAGGCACAGATCTTGCCAAGATTACAGAAGAATTTCTGCACTACTCAAGGTTCCTAAGAGCACAGTGGCCTCCATAATCCTTAAATGGAAAAAGTTTGGGACCACCAGAAGTCTTCCTAGACCTGGCCTTTCAGCCAAACTGATCAATCTTGGGAGAATAGCCTTGGTGAGATAGGTAAAGAAGAACCCCAAGATCACTGTGGCTGAGCTCCAGAGATGCAGTAGGGAGATGGGAGAAAGATCAAGATCCACAAAGTCAACTATCACTGCAGCCCTACACCAGTCAGGCCTTTATAGCAGAGTGGCCCAACGGACGTGCAAGACATATGAAAGCCTGCATAGCATTTGCTAACAAACGCATGAAGGAATCCCAGACTATGAGAAATAAGATTCTCTGGTCTGATGAGACGAAGATAGACCTTTTTGGTGATAATTCTAAGCTGTATGTGTGGAGAAAACCAGGCACTGCTCATCACCTGCCCATTACAATCCCAACAGTGAAACATGGTGGTGGCGGCATCATGCAATGGGGTGGTTTTTCAGCTGCAGGGACTGGACGACTGGTTGCCATTGAAGGAAACATGAATGCGGCCAAGTACTGAAATATCCTGGATGTAAACCTCTTCCAGAGTGCTCTGGATCTCAGACTTAGCTGAAGGTTCACCTTCCAACAAGACAATGACCCTAAGCACACAGCTAAAATAACAAAGGAGTGGCTTCAGAACAACTCTGTGACCATTCTTGACTGGCCCAGCCAGAGCCCTGACCTAAACCCAATTGAGCATCTCTGGAGAGACCTGAAAAAGGGTTGTCTACCAACGATCACCATCCAACCTGAGGGAACTGGAGAGGATCTGCAAGGAAGAATGACAGAGGATCCCCAAATCCAGGTGTGAAAAACTTGTTGCATCATTCTCAAGAAGACTCATGGCTGTACTAGGTCAAAAGGGTGCTTCTACTCAATACTGAGCAAAGGGTCTGAATACTTATGACCATGTGATACTTCAGTTTTTCTTTTTTAGTAAATTTGCAAAAATTAAAACATTTCTGTTTTTTTCAATCAAGATGGGGTGCAGAGTATACATGAGGCTAGGTTCACATTGCGTTAAAGCAGCCCATTCAACACATGCGTGCAGATACTCTATCTGCGCTAGCAGTGACGGACTTGGAAACGCTGCAGCCCACGTCTGAGGGTCCGTCACTCAATGACGGCACATCGCTAGCGCATGCCCATTTTGGGCGTGCGCTAGCGATGCGCCTGAAATAGGGCTTAATGGCAGCGTTAACGGACTGCGTTACACCGCATTATGCCGCGGTGTAACGCAGTCTGTCTAACGGACTGCTAGAACGTAATGTGAACCCAGCCTTAATGAGAAAAGAATGAACTTTTTTAATTTACCAAATGGCTGCAATGAAACAAAGAGTGAAAAGGTTAACGGGGGTCTGAATACTTTCCGTCCACACTGTTTACTTTACACTAATCATTGCTTATGCATTACACATTACCATACCAACTTATACACCTAAAACCGTAATACACAGTTCACTCTTCACATGACACAAGATATGTATAAAGCGCATGACATAATTTACATAACACAATTGTTGTCTTCAGGGACAGGAATGCGACAGTACAGTCCACCACTCTTACAGTATGATCAGACCTTGTTCCCACGGTCAGACACGGCCATTACACAGTACATAGCAGGGGCATATTTATAAGATTATCTCAGCCCAGGAACATTTTTTTTAAACACATCGAATTGTGTAACTTATTATTATTCAAAGGTATATAGATTAAAATGCTGACTAAAATTAACTTTGTTCATGGGAAAACCCCTTTAACCCCTTTCTGACATTAGACGTACTATTAGGTCGAGGTGGTATGGGCCCGTATGACCACCGATGAAATAGTGCGTCTATCGCAGCTGACATCCGGCACTATGTGCCAGGAGTGGTCACGGACCGCTCCTGGCACATTAACCCCCGGAACACTGCGATCAAACATGATCGCAGTGTTCCAGCGGCATAGGGAAGCATTGCGCAGGGAGGGGGCTCCCTGCGTGTTTCCCTGAGACTCTCGGTACAACGTGATGTGATCGCGTTGTACCGAGCGTCTCCTCCCTGCAGGTCCCGGATCCAAAATGGCAACGGGGCTCCTTCTGGGTCCTGCAGGGAGGTGGCTTGCTCAGAACAGGCACCAGCAAGCCTCCCTGCAGGGCCTGTCAGATTGCTGATCTAACACAGTGCACTGCAAAGTGTCAGATCAGCGATCTGTCACTATACTGTGATGTCCCCCTCCTGGGGCAATGTTATAAATTTAAAAAATATATATTTACATGTGTAAAAAAAAAAAACATCCCTAAATAAAGAAAAAAAAATATATTGTTCCAATAAATACATTTCTTTATCTAAATAAAAAACAAACAAACAATAAAAATACACATATTTAGTATCACCGCGTCCGTAACGACCCGACCTATAAAACTGTCCCACTAGTTAACCCCTTCAGTGAACATCGTAAAAAAAAAAACGAGGACAAAAACCACGCTTTATTATCATACCGCCGAACAAAAAGTGGAATAACACGCGATCAAAAAGACGGATATAAATAACCATGGTATCGCTGAAAACGTCATCTTGTCCCGCAAAAAACAAGCCAGAGATTACAGTTAACATGACATGCCATTCCATTTTGAGGGCTTTTTATTATCTCATAATTGGCTTTGCTGTCTCACAAAGTGAACAGTTTTCTACTCTCTGTAAGGCCATGTGTACACGTTGAGTAGCTTTTATACTTCAGTATTTGTAAGCCAAAACCAGCAGTGGGTAAAAAATACAGAAGTGGTGATGTGTTTCTATTATACTTTTTCCCTGATTGTTCCATTCCTGGTTTTGGCTTACAAATACTAATGGAAAAACTCACCAAATACTCAACATGTGCACGTGGCCTTAGGGTATGTCTCCACGTTCAGGATTGCATCAGGATTTGGTCAGGATTTTCCATCAGTATTTGTAAGCCAAAACCAGGAGTGGGTGATAAATGCAGAAGTGGTGCATATGCTTCTATTATACTTTTCCTCTGATTGTTCCACTCCTGGTTTTGGCTTACAAATACTGATGGAAAATCCTGACCAAATCCTGATGCAATCCTGAACGTGGAGACATACCCTTAGGGAAATACATGAGCAGATAGTCATTTAAGGCACTACCATTTTTTTTTCGGCGCTGGAGTCGCGCTTTAAAACTAAGGTCCCTGCCCCCTGTCTTACACTCACCTTCCAGTGTCTTCTCCTTTCTTCAGTGCCCCTCTGGTGCCACGATGCCATCTTGTGACAGCAACTTCTAACAGGCAGGAAGTCAGAAGTTACATCACAATGCAAGTCTAGGAGAGCCAGAAAGAGGTTCTTATAAACTTGTATTGCATTGTGACCTCCAGCTCACTCCATGAAACACTGGAGCAGCCAACAGACCACAATCTGTGGGAGACCAACAGCTACGGCGGTAATAACAGATGAAGACTTCTTAGGCTGCCGTCACACTAGCAGTATTTGGTCAGTATTTTACATCAGTATGTGTAAGCCAAAACCAGGAGTGGAACAAATAAAGGAAAAGTATAACAGAAACATATGCACCACTTCTATTTTTATCACCCACTCCTGGTTTTGGCTTACAGATACTGATGTAAAATACTGACCAAATACTGCTAGTGTGACGGCAGCCTGAAAGGTGAGAATTAAGACTCAGGGCAGGGGACTTAGATTAGAAACACCACTCCAGCTGTAAAATAAAATAAAAACCATGGAAATGGTTCTTAAACAGCTTCACGACATGCACTGTATATGTACTGATAAAACATGCAGAAGACCCATGTGGATGTCATTCCAAGATTGCTATGAGTGCTGCACAGTGGTCGGCGCTCATAGCAAGTGAGCATTTCTGCTACACACAGGCTATCTGATCATCGCCTGTGTGTAGCAGAGGTGATCAGAAGATCGGTGTCTTAAGGCCCCGTCTCACATAGCGAGATCGCTAGCGAGATCGCTGCTGAGTCACTAGTTTTGTGACGCAACAGCGACCTCCATAGCGATCTCGCTATGTGTGACACGTACCAGCGATCAGGCCCCTGCTGCGAGATCGCTGGTCGTGTCGGAATGGCCTGGACCTTTTTTTGGTCGTTGAGGTCCCGCTGACATCGCTGAATCGGTGTGTGTGACACCGATCCAGCGATGTCTTCACTGGTAACCAGGGTAAACATCGGGTTACTAAGCGCAGGGCCGCGCTTAGTAACCCGATGTTTACCCTGGTTACCAGCGTAAATGTAAAAAAAAAACAAACAATACATACTCGCCTTCTGATGTCCGTCAGGTCCCTTGCCGTCTGCTTCCTGCTCTCACTGACTGCCGGCCGTACAGTGAGAAGTGAGAGCACAGCAGTGACGTCACCGCTGCGCTCTGCTCTCGCTGTACGGCCGGATCTCAGTCAGAGCAGGAAGCAGACGGCAAGGGACCTGGACACCGAAAGGCGAGTATGTACTGTTTGTTTTTTTTGGTAACCAGGGTAAACATCGGGTTACTAAGCGCGGCCCTGCGCTTAGTAACCCGATGTTTACCCTGGTTACCCGGGTGCTGCAGGGGGACTTCGGCATCGTTGAAGACAGTTTCAACGATGCCGAAGTCGTTCCCCTGATCGTTGGTCGCTGGAGAGAGCGGTCTGTGTGACAGCTCCCCAGCGACCACACAGCGACTTACCAACGATCACGGCCAGGTCGTATCGCTGGTCGTGATCGTTGGTAAATCGCTTAGTGAGACGGAGCCTTTAGTGTCCCATGGAGATTATTGAAGCAAGTGAAAAGTAAAAAATTTTTTTTAAAAAATATAATTTTTAAAAAAATATATAGAAGTTCAAATCACGCCCATTCGGCCCATTCAAAATAAAACAATTAAAAAACAAAATAAAACAATTAAAAAAAACCACGCATATTTGGTATCGCCGCATTCAGAATCGCCCCCAATCTATCAAGATATAAAAAGAATTAATCCGTTCGGTAAATGGCGCAGCAAAAAAAAAGTAAAAACACCAGAATTACGGTTTTTGTTCACCGCAACATTGAATTAAAATGCAATAATGGGCGATAAAAAGATCGTATGTACACCAAAATGGTATCAATAAAAATGTTAGCTCAGCACATAGAAAATAATCCCTCACCCAGCCCCAGATAACAAAAAGGAGACGCTACGGGTCTTAGAAAATGATGCAATTTTCTTTTTTTTTCTTTTTTTTTATAAACTTTGGATTTTTTTCACCACTTAAATAAAAAAGACATGTTTGGTATCTACAAACTCGGAATAACCTGGGGAATCATAATGGCAGGTACGCTTTAGCATTTAGTGAACATGGTAAAAGAAAACCCCAAAAAACAGTTGTGGAATTGCACTTTTTTTGCAATTTCACCACACTTGGAGGTTGTTTTCCTGTTTTCCAGTGCACAATATGGTAAAACCAATGGTGTTGGTCAAATGTACAACTTGTCATGCAAAAAAACTAGCCCCCATATGGCCATATTGACAGAAAAATAAAAAAAGTTATGGCTCTGGGAAGAATGGGAGCAAAACCCAGAAACACAAAAATGAAAATGGGCTGCAGCATGAAGGGGTTAAACGCTGAAAGATGTGATGGCAACTCACGATTAACAAAAAGTATCAGACTAGAGTTTATATAGGACAAGAATCATGAATAAAATGGCTAAAATAAAGCGACTGTAAAAGTAAAGATGTGAAGTGTAGGTGTGTTCAACGTTCAAATTCCATAAGTGATATTACACAAACATTTCTATTGTTACCGTACAAAGAAAATCAAATCTAGCAAAAGCAAAACATGTTTTGATAATCATGAATATGTAGTTGCTCCAACTGTGAATATGTAATTCTTCCAATGCTCCAACTGCTTCTGAAATATTTATTGCTTTTAGGATCCACCCTATTTATGACTTCAATGTCCACTCCTTTTTGCCGCTGGTCAAATTGTTGAACGAGGGAACAATCTCCATTTACATGAAACAATTTTCGAAAAGTTGAATGCAATTTTTTTTTTCTGCTCAAGTAAATAATTTCATACACTAACATTTTTGGACACATTGTTCAGTTGCTCAACCTATTCACATTACACAATTATTGTGAATGATTGGTCATATACATTAGATTCTGACGGATCGGCCAGTGTAAATGCAGCCTTATATAGATGATATAGAGAAGAAGATGTACCCCTGACGGTACAAAATTATTTAGTGTATTTCTTAAATGAAAATCTGAAAGTTTTGTCATCTTATCTAAGCATGCTGCACAACAACTTGATTTCAGTTAAAGGGAACCTGTCACCCCCAAAATCGAAGATGAGGTAAGCCCACTGGCATCAGGGGCTTATCTACAGCATTCTGTAATACTGTAGATAAGCCCCCAATGTATCTTGAAAGATGAGAAAAAGAGGTTAGATTATACTCACTCAGGGGTGGTCCCGCTGCGACGGTCCGGTCCGGTGCCTCCCATCTTCATAGGATGACGTCCTCTTCTTGTCTTCACGCTGCGGCTCCAGTACAGGCGTACTTTGTCTGTCCTGTTGAGGGCAGAGCAAAGTACTGCAGTGCTCAGGCGCCGGGCCTCTCTGACCTTTCCCGACACCTGTGCACTGCAGTATTTTGCTCTGCCCTCAACAGGGAAGAAAAAGTACGCCTGCGTCGGAGCCGCAGTGTGAAGACAAGAAGAGGACGTCATCCTATGAAGATGGGAGGCCCCGGACCGGACCACGATGCCCATCGGACCGGACTGCAGCGGGACCGCCCCTGGGTGAGTATAATCTAACCTCTTTTTCTCATCTTTCGGGATACATCGGGGGCTTATCTACAGCATTACAGAATGCTGTAGATAAGCCCCTGATGCCAGTGGGCTTACGCCGGTGCCGGTGGGCTCATCTTCAATTTTGGGGGTGACAGGTTCCCTTTAATAATTTTACAATAGTCAAAGACTTAGTTGTGTGACTTAATAATCATTTAACCCTATAACCACTAGAAAATGGTGCATTGAACATTGTTGTTATTTCATACAATGTTGCAGGACAGGCAATGCTTAGGACCAGGGGCAGACACTGACAGCTTGGGGCCCCTGTGCAAGAAATGTGTCTGGGCCCCCTCCTTTTATGGCAACAAAGATATATATATATATATGTGTATATATATATATATATATATATATATATATATATATATATATATATATATATATATACACTGCTCAAAGAAATAAACACTAAAATCCCACATCCTAGATATCACTGAATGAAATATTCCAGTTGTAAATCTTTATTCATTACATGGTAGAATGTGTTGAGAACAATAAAACCTAAAAATTATCAACATAAATCACAACTAATATCACAGGGAGGTCTGGAGTTAGGGATATGATGAAAAAATGCTGGAGAAATCGAAAAGAACTGCCTCTGGTAAAATCCAGACAGGAGCTTATCAATCCAGTTTCTACATCTAAAAACATTATGGACTCTATCCCTATAATAACACAGTATAACGCCAACTCAAATATTCTCCGTGAGATAGTTAGCAAACATTGGCACATTTTGACATTTTGAAAAATGTAAAATGTAAAAAAATGTAAAATACTGGGGGATAAAATTATCAACCAGCCCCGTTTTGTAAACAAAAAATCCCAAAACTTGGAAAGTCTGATCGCCCCTACGGTCCAGAATAAATTTTCTCTTAAACAGTCCTCCGTTTTTCATGCTAAACTAAAAGGGTTTTTCCCATGCCGCAAATGCAGCATGTGCAAGCAGACCACAGTGCACAAATGCACAAACATCGAAAAAGGAGATAAAATATTTCGAATTAAGGGCTTTATCACATGCTCTACGCCTGGGGTAATATATACCATACAATGCCCCTGTGGAAAAACGTATGTGGGGAGGACAAAACGGCCCCTAAAAACAAGAATTAGTGAACACATCCGTAACATCAAAAATAAATTTATGGGTCACCCACTCTCTCAACATTTCATAGAGTATCATGGCGGATTGGCACAACACATGACAATATCAGGTATAGCTATGGTACATCAACACTGGAGAGGTGGGAATTATATCAAAGCTATGTCGAGAGCAGAGATGAAGTGGATCTTTATTCTGGATACTATTGCACCAAGAGGATTGAACATCGGGGCGGAGCTCTTCGGTTTTCAATAATCAGTTTGTACTATGGGAGGTGATATAAAGACAACCATCGCGGGGTGAGGACCATCCCTGAGGAAGGAG